>NC_089850.1:6400755-6758255 GCF_036373705.1 Amia ocellicauda
TAATCCTCTTCATGTTCATCTTCATAATCCTCTTCATAATCATGTTCATGTTCATGTTCATGTTCATAACCATCTTCATGTTAATAATCATCTTCATGTTCATAATCATGTTCATCTTAATTCTGGCACTGATCACCCTCCATACTCAGCGGCTTGCATTGCTGCATACTGACGCGGAGATGGACTATTGCTGTGCCTGTGAAACCAGGACAATTGACAGCCTGCAGGACATTTATTTAAGTTGAGAGCGGACCTTGGCAAATACTCAGACGGCGTTTATATTTGTTTTAAATAATGTTACCTAACCCGTCTCTGTAGCATATTTAATAAATTTGGTAACAGCGAAAATGCACGTGACTTGTGATTCCTCTTGTAGAGCCCTGGTTTCAATACTGTAAAGAACCGTGCAAACTGGCTGTGTTACAATCCTATTTAAAATAAAATTGGTCAGTCCAAGACTGTGACACTGAAAGTGGTGAAGTATTTTCAAAAGTGGTGAAATAAGAAAACAAAGTGCTTTCTGCATTGACACTGGAAAATAGTGTCTATATATAAACCATGTAGACAGAGTGTATTCAGTTAGCCAAATGAGGTTTTCGAAATTACTTTTGCAAGCAACCTCTTATTTTTGCCGCTTTTGAATTAGCCTTGACTGAAAGGTAACTTCTCTTAGGTATTTCCTATGGAAATACTTGAAATTTAAAATGCATTGAATTGAGTCCTTTATTTGTTGCTTGTGCACCATTCTTGTACTGTTTTCTGCTACTTTATTTGCCCTTTTAGACAAGGTAACACTTCATATCATTAATCAATTCATTCAGTGTCATTAATAAATTATTGGTAAATAGTTTATAAAACAGTTAGTAACTAGTAATAATTGATTTCCCATTATATCCCATTCATACATTATAAATAAACCTTTATAAGATATGATTTATAATTTATGAAGTTTAATTAATTTAAAAATGCATGAGTTACATACTGTAAAGTGTTACTGCCATGACTTTACAAAACATTGCCATTTAAACATAATTGTTGATAGTGAACCTAGCTGTCTTACATGTGAATATGTAACATTATATATGTTTACTGTTGTCCTTATGCTATGAACTTATTCTATCTCACAGATGAATTCTCATGATATTGCATGAAAGTGTCAGCCTGCTTCACTTTGCTAATTGAGTGTGTGACATTTTAAATTCTATCTAGGCTTTTGCTTAAAAGTGAAGAGTGCTTAATCAGTAGATCATCAGTTGCACTGTTGAAAATCATACGTGTGAACAGCTGGTATTGATGTTAATTACTGAAAGCCCCTGATAAAGATTGCAAGGACATTGTGGTGGGTCAAAGGGAAGTAAGGAATGTGTCTTGTGGCTCTGAAGAGGAGATACCCTCACAATTTGTTTAGATCCAAGCAGGCTTATCAGATATCTAGGTTTATAATACATTGCTGTTATAAATTGTATTTCTTAATCCCATTATTTGTCTTCAGATCCCATGAAAGGGTGTTTTGGTTGTTAGCAAAGGTTAGGATGCCTGCATTATTTTAAGACTGCCTTTTACCGCTGGGCAATGCCAATGTTGTGCTATGTGTAATTCAGTATGAGTAATGACTCCAGCACAAAACCACACTTAGAGACAAAACATTCACAGGAGACGAACACAGCAGGACTACATGTTCATATATGCCTTGGTTCTGTGAGAGATTTGTATGGCATGCTGCGGTACAGGAGTGAAACGAATGTCTGGGTGCAGGGATGACTGAAATCAATTAAGTCAGGGCTGCAAATTAGAAACAAGGACCAATAATAACACTAAGAATAAGGTACAGTGAAGCTCTTCAAGAAGATGGGCAGTCATTCTCATTTTAAGTCCCTCTGAGGTCTGATTGTGCGATACTATAGGGGAAAACACACACATTCAGAGATTATAACATAAAAACACCAAGTTTTGGACTATGCCGTTTTTTATATATCAGTAAGATTAGCAGTGTTTCTAGATGAAAATAAATTTGACTATTCATGTTAGGTATGTTTACCTACTGTTATCACAGTCAATTGGGGGAAAAATAAAAACAGTAAGCAAATACAGTGCCCTTGATTAATATACATGTATTGGCTCGCTACATTAGGCTAATATAATGAGTTTGAAACAAAACTAACTAAATATAACTCCTTTTTGAGCCTACACTACACACTAACATATCCCTAACTGAACACATACTAATAAAGCCAAACATCACATACACTCTTGTAAACAATCAAGACTGTAATCTGTAATCGTGGTCAAGTGCCAATCCCAAAGTTAGTTACCATAGCCTATTAGTTTTTCTCCATACTCCTTCTCGACTTTGCCCTCTCTTGCCTTGGTGGACCGAATATATTATAGTTTTTGATGGTCAGTCGCTGTGAGAGTACGGCTCCTACCATAGACTCGGAAGTGTTCACCTCGATCACAAAGGGGAGAGAGGAATCAGGGAGCTTCAAGACAGGGGTGGTAGTCAATAAGGTTTTGAGCCTAGAAAAGGCATCAGTAACCGAAGCCATCCATGAAAGGATGGGGACAGCTCCCTTGAGAAGAGAAGTCAGAGGTGAGGCAACAGAGCTGAAACCACATATGAAGCGCTGGTAAAAGTTAGCAAATCCCAGCAATCTTTGGAGGCCAGTTAGTGACAGACTGCATTTTCTATGAGCATCAGTGATGTATTCCAGGAAGTCGATATGCTGACGATGGAATGCACACTTCTCAGCTTTTACAAAAAGCCTGTGCTGCAACAGACAGGACCTGGAGGACATGGGAGATGTGTTCAGAGAGGGTTGGGGACAAGATCAAGAGATCTTCAATATATACAATGATAAAGTGGTTCAAAACCAGGCTGTAACACTTTACAATAAGTACCCCTTATCAGACATCAACTTATATGGTTGTTAACATATTCGGAGGCAGTAACTAACCTGAACAAATGACTTAGTCAACATAAATAAACATGAGTTATTTCAAGGATGACATATTTAGATGTTTGTTAATCCTAAACTTTGTCAAAATAGTCACCCGATTGTCAACGACAAATCTAATGATCTTCAATAAATAAGGTTGAATAAACTATGTTTGGTATTATTCTGCTTAAATCAGGCCCTGAGTTTTCCTCTTCAGCCTGTCTATTGAGAGAGAAATGTTCTCCTCATTACATGGAAGAAGGAAGGGGCATTTGCCTATCCAAAAAGCATGACCAGATATTCATAGTGTGCCTGCTGGTTGTGATGAAAGCCATCATCATTGCCTTCCCAGATGCAGGTAGAGTTTAGTAAAGAATCAAGCTCCCCTCACTTGATCCAAGGCAGTGGATACTAGAGGCAGGGGATAGTGTTTTTTAATAGTGACATAAAGCCCTCTATAATTGATACACAGATCACAAAAAGAAACTCGCCGCTGCAGGGGATGTCGATGGATGAATTATGCCGAGTTCCAAAGCCTCCATGATATAATCCTCCATGGCCTGCGATTCAGGTAGAGAAATGTGTTATATGTGTCCCCGAGAAGGAGTGGTTCCAGAAAGGAGATCCACAGCACTCTCAAGGACTCTCAATGTGAGTTGCTCTGCAGGGAAGGGACAAGCAGCACGTATAGCAGTGAAGCCAGGAAAGTATTTCTCCATCTTTCCAGGAGATGGTTGGGTCATGGTGGGACTGCCAGGGAAAGATTAGCCAAAGAAGAGTCAATCACCAGCAGTGACAGTTTTTTGGTGTGCAGCAGTCCGACTTGTAGACTGACAGGGACTGTTCTTTGGAAGACAAGTCTGCAACCTATGGGCTGTTTATTTATGACTTTCACCTGGAGCAGAGGGACACAGGGCAAGAGAGGTATTCCGAGTCTGTTTACTGTTGCTGTGTTGATAAAATTGACCACGGACCCCGAGTCTAATAGAGCAGAGGAAAACACATTCTCAGAACCCCACGTGATCTTGGTGTTGATGCAACATTGAGCCTGGGTCAATAGTGGACATTGTCCTGTATTCACGTTGACATCCCGGGAAACCTTGGGAGCTCTGGGATGGACAGGGCATGAGTCACGGAAGTTACCCGACTGACCGTAGTAGAGGTGTTATTGCATTCTCCTCTGTCGTTCCTCCGATGCCAGGCCTGTACGCCCTGGCTGCATGGGCTCATATTCGACAGAGGAACTAGGCAATTGACAGGGTCTAACTGACTGGAGTGTCCAGATGAATGGCTAGGGCCTCATCCTGGTAGGCGTGTTCTGACTGCAGATCTGCGTGGAGACCCTGTAAAATACGGTGAGCAATACATGTTCACCCCATCTTGAACTGACTGCCAATGTGTGACATTTTTGTGCATAATCCTCTGTGAATCCCTTATGGAGGACAAGCAACTGCTCCCCAGAATCCCTCCCTTCAGCAGGGTGATTGAAAACCTATTTGAAATGTGCAAGAAACACCACCAAAGACTCGGTGAAGCCCACTGGAGGGTTTTCCCTGTGAGGAGGGTGATGACAAAGGTGATCTTTGCAGAAGAAAGCAGGTTGATGGGAAAAGTACAGGGAGCACTGCAACAGGAAACCCTCATACCTGTCCAGGGAGCTGTCATATTTGTCCAGAACGGTGAGCCATACCGGTTTCTCCTCTCCTGCAGGTGCTGCAGTCGCAGCTGCTGCCACTGCTGGAGGAATGACTGCAGGTGGGCTTGGTGGAAGCCTCTGCATAAGCATGTTGAGCGAGTCGGCAGTCTGTTGCAACATGGACTAATGATCCTGGAGGAGAACACCCTGTGCAGACACAGCGGTCTGGAGGCTCTGGAGCGCTGCTGGGTCCATTGTTGGGTGGAGTCTTATGTAATGAAGGTAACCCATCAGAGCCTTTCAAAGTTAAGGGTCTAGGACCCAAGTGTGGGGCAAAAACAGAGTCAAGGAGACAGGCAAAAAGGTCAGAAATGGCAAATAGAGCAATATGGAGATTCCAGAAATTGTAGGAGAGGAAAACGATAGGTTGCGTATGCAACCCTGGTTATCTGAAAAAGGAAGCACTGCCCAAGGGGGAGGAGTTTCTGTGCACTTCCGTAGGAAAACGATCGAAACGTCACTATACCAAAGCTGCCATTGGCCCCTGCGCTCGTCACTCAGAAGAGGTCCCTTCCACTTCCTGTTCTATAAAACGTGACGTCAGTGCAGATTCGTCCTCTTTTGACAGGACTCCCGTGCGACCTTGCAACCCTTGGGCAGTGCAACCCTTTTTCAGATAACTGGGGTTGCATACGCAACCTATCGTTATCTTTCAAGTCGGAAGCACTGCCCAAGGGGGAGGGGTTACTGTATAATAAAACTGTCACAAGGGAGGAGGCAGCGAGCTGATAAGGGAGCCTGCCCCAAGGTGCTCCGCTAGGGGACCTCGGCAACACAACTCCAGACAGTAACCTCAGGGGCCCCGTAGGGCCGCACCTGGGCCGTCCAGGAGCGAGGACCATACTCATGCTCTACTGGGAACTGTCTGCAATCAGCATATACACAGCGGGGCTACAGAGGTTAACTCTTATGCCCTCCGCTTACAAGAGCAAGGCCGGCTGCTCTACTAGTGCAGCTAGGAGCGAGGCCGTAATCTACTTGCACAATGTCTGGCGCGGGCAATCAAGCACTTGTGCGGCCTCCGCGCAATATCATGGCAGTGGACCCCTGATCCAATAGGAGCGGGGCCACAGACCCAATGAGAAAAATACAATATAATACATAGCTGACTAGTCAACAGAGTAGCCGAGCTGAACAATATACAATATGTACATATCGCATGACAGCAAGACCTTCATTCTGTCGCGCAGCACAAGAGCATCCAACTCAACTAAACAGTACAGAGTGGAAGAGCTCCATTGTGCTGACAAATTAGATTTCGTACAAACGAACTATATACACCATGGGGCGTAGGAACGAACTCATGCGCCGCCCATAGAACACAGGAGCAGTTGACACCTGCTGGTTAGACCGGCTAATGCAGGGCAACATTAGCTCTACTGTGTTAACAAAGGAACTATATACACAGTGAGGCAGAGAAACTCAAGCGCCATCAGCTGGGAACAGCGGCAGTGAACTCCATTCTACAATTTTATAATGGAGCCACAGTCCTGCTGTTTAACACATAATACATATATACACATATATACATCACGGGGTGCAGGAGCAGTTGACACCTATCGAATAGCGTAGCTAACGCTGGGCAACTACAGCTCTTACTGTGTGAGTAAATGAACTATGTACACAGCGGGGCACTGGAGAACTCAAGTGCCCTCCGCTGGAGGACAACAGCAGCGGCCCCCTGCTCTATGGCGTAATACAGCCAGGGCGGGCCACAGACCTACTGACCAATATACAGAGCGGGGTACAGGCCAACGCATGCACCACCGCAACACAATTATAATGAACGAACTATATACAGGGCGGCCTCGTAAGGCAACATGCCTGTAGGCCGCATGACAAGCCCTGGGAACACATCGACAGGGCTGTCCATACATCCAGGAGCAGCTCGCATGGGTGCTCGACTGGAAGGCATAGTCCAGTGGAAGGGAAAGACATGGTTCACTAGCTCCCTCAGGATGCACTTACAGGGGCAGACTGGGAGAGGAAAGGCAGGAGTCAGAGCCCATAGGCTACTAGGGCTCGACTGCAGCCAACACCGGGTTTCCAATGGAAGGGACCGGTCCCGTCACATCCAACCTGTAGAACCGGGCAAATGTAAGTGGCGAGGCCCAAGCTGCAGCCGCACAAATGTCTGCCAAGGGGGCACTTTGAGAAAGGGCCCACGATGTGGCAACACCTCGAGTCGAGTGGGCCACCAGGTGATCAGGCACCGGGGTCCCGGTAGACTCGTAGGCCATGGTAATGGTTTCCACAATCCAATGCGAGAGGCGCTGCTTTGAAAGCACCTGGCCCTGCGCTCCATAAGACACAAACAGTTGGTCTGAGCACCAAATGTCTTTAGTGCGTTCCAAATAGCACCTGAGGGCCCACACAGGGCAGAGCAGGTGAAGCTGACTCTCTTGCTCTGAACTGAAGGGAGGACAATGAAAAGCCATAAACTCAATAGGCCTGTTGACATGAAATGGAGACAGCACTTTTGGAAGGAATGCAGGGTTAGGCCGTAGCACGACCCTGGAGCCATTTCCCGCTAAACGGACACACAATGGGTGTACGGACAGGGCGTGTAACTCGCTCATGCGTTTTGCAGAGGTGATTGCCAGCAAAAACGCAGTCTTAAGTGACACCAGCTTCAGCTCAGCTGAGTTCAGTGGCTCAAATGGGGTTGGGAAAGTGCGTCCAGCACTACATCAAGGCGCCATGCGGGCAGTGACAGGGTTCAAGGAGGCCGAAGCCGTCGAGCTCCCTTTAAAAACTGCACAGCCAGAAAATGAGAGCCAGGAGGCTCACCATCAATCCGGACATGACATGCGGAGATGGCCACCAGATATACTTTGAGCGTGGACGGGGACTTGCCCTGGTCCAACAGCTCTTGTAGAAATTGCAATATGACCCCGATGGGGCAATTAATTGTGTCTTGACCGCAGTCTTGGCACCAGGTGCTAAACGTCTGCCAGCGGTAGGAATACTGCGACCTCGTAGAGGGAGCTCTCGCCGACTGAATAGTGGCAACTACCGCGTCTGACAGACCCCAGGCAATCAATCGCTCCCTCTCAGGGGCCAGGCCCAGAGCTGGAGGAGGCCCGGATTGGGGTGCCAAAGTGTGCCCTGCACCTGGGACAACAAGAGTCTGTGATGCCGCCGCCAAGAGGCCCAGCAGCCTCTGGCAAAGGGACACCCTGACACGAGGAAGAGACACGTGTGTATTGAGGCAACTCTCTCTGGCGCCAGCGAGCATGACAATGGAATCGAGGTGCAGTCCGAGGAACTGTTCCTGTTGAGTTGGCGTCAGGCGGCTCTTCTCTTGATTCCCAATTCGGAGAGGCAGCCTAAAATCAGGTCCGTGTGTATCCGAACCTGCTCCCTCGAGTGAGAACAAACCAGCCAGTCGTCTAGATAATTGAGGACACGGACCCCCTAGCAATGCAAGGGGGCTAACACGACGTCCATGCACTTGGAAAAAGTGTGTGGCGCTAGCAACAGGCCGAAGGGGAGAACAGCAAGCTCGAACACTCGGCCCTCGAAGGCGAAGCAGAGAAACTTCCTGTGTGCCTGCACAATGGGGATGTGAAAGTAAGCATCTTTCAGATCCACCGTGGTGAACCAGTTGCCAGGCTTGATGGTGGCACTGGGTACACTTGGGCCAGCTGCAGGGACTGCTCCCTCTCCTGAAGAGTGCACGATAGCATCTCCTCCACAGAGGGGCCAAAAGTAAAGCCCGACAAGATAGGAGCGTCCATGAGGCGAGTCCTGTCCGCCTCAGGAACCCACCGTGCCTGGGACAGCCAAAGCTGGTGGCGCGCCGCCACAATGGCTGCCAAGGATCGCCATGTCGCCCTTGCCCCCTGGCGCATCACCGTGACCAGCTGATCTGCCGCCGCTGCTATCTCTGAGATAGGGGGCGGGGTGGGTGATGCGCCATGTTGCTCCGAGGGCCCCCGCCAGCTGAGCCAAGTACAAGGCCAGCAGGCTTTCCGTCAAGCCACTTGGGCTCCAGCCTCATATGCCCTCTGGAGCAGCGTCTCCGTAACGCGACACTGCCTGTTGGGGCAGGCCAGGTCACGTGGCTCTGTGGACAGTGGAGGTAGGGAGACGAGCGCGGCTACGGTGGAATTTATGCGGGGAAAATCCACCAAGCCCGCTTCTGCCACGCCCTGGGTCCTGGCATAAGCCTCCCCTCTCCTGGCTAGGGCGGGGGCTGTTGCCTGATGGTCCCAGGTAGCCCCCAGCTCATCAAGGAGGTCAGACAGCAGCGGGAAGGCCCGTGTGTGCCGCTGCACGCGCTGACCCCTCTTGAACCTGAAGAGCGGCAGGGCAGGATCAGAGGTCCAGGGGAGCTGAAGAGACTCCACAGCCCTCTGGATGACTGCCCAGAACTCCCTGTTCTGTCCCGTGGGAGCAGGAAGGGTGTCCACGCTCAGCGGAGGAGGAGGGGTGAGCTCCGCCTCGAGCAGGGGGGGCAGCTGCCGTGGCAGGAGTGGGAGCGACAGCCGGCGCAGCAGCGGGAGTAGGTGGGGACGCTGGCGCAGGAGGTGGGGCTGTCCCCAGCACTACCATCCTGGAGGAGGAGACCCAGCACCCCCGAGGCCCCCCTGTCACTCGCCGGGCGCGGCAGCGAGTGCGGTGGTGCCCGGTAAGATGGCGGACCTCCGGCAGCAGAGGCGCCGATCAGTGTTTGCACCGGGGGCACACAACAACTGGAACGTTGTAGGCCCGTAGGCTTAACCACACCGTGTGTGCCAGGGTTTCCCAGGACACTGGGTGACGCGGAGTCCGGGGTCCGCGGGGGCAGAGGGTTGTAGAGCACCAGCTGTAGTGGGATCTAAAACCGAGGCACGCATGCACGGACCGGGAGGGCTAGCAGTGCTCGTTCTCAGTGAACCGAGAGAGAGCTGTAGTGCGGACGCAAGCCGCCAGAGGAGCACCTCACGCGGGCGAGATATCTTACGACACACCGCGGCTCCGGCCAGGCAGTTTTATAGAACAGGAAGTGGGAAAGGACCTGTTCTGAGAGATGAGCTCAGGGGCCAATGGCAGCATTGATAGAGTGACGTTTCAATTGGGTTCCTACGGAAGTGCGCAGAAACCCCTCCCCCTTGGGGAGTGCTTCCGACTTGAAAGATAACCAGCAAATGTTCAGGGACCAGACAAACAGTTCAAAGCAGGAGTTCAGAAATTGGTAATCAGGAAACAGGCACTGGAACTTATGTAATGGGGTGCAGAGAGCCAGAGGAAAGCAGTGCAAAACTTGGGGAAGGGAGATATCTAGTGGTGAACTTGGAGATTGCCAGGGTTGGGACATGACAGCTCCTGTCTAAACTGAATACTGTGGAAAATTCAATGATTTGCCTGCAAATGCAGGTCTAGACCAAATACAAAAATTGCGGTTTCTTTATTTGTCATTTTTATTGCGACTGTTTGTTACTTATACGCATGCCCATAATCGGGGGGGTTCGGGTAGTTCGAACGACCCCCCCCTCACTGCCAAAGGTCCAGAATTTAAGTCTGTTTTTTTGTATTCATTAAAATCATGCTTTACAGGAGTATTACATGCGCAGCCAGGGCGGCCCTATAGGCGGAATAGGCAAATTCTAGGGCGCCCGAATGAGTGAAGTTTTCTTTTTTATTTTATGTAATGTTACGGAGGTTTGTTGCACTCGGTGCTTGTTATTGTGTGGAATCAAGTAACAGCAATTCCTGGTTATTAGCCAATGTGATGTATTAATATGGGATGTCCTATATAGGTGTTAGTTAGTCAGTCAGTGAGTTGATTGCTCGCAGATTCCCTGTCCGCCGTCTCTGCTCACTCTGGACTGGGCAACAGCGGCACTGTGTACTGTCAAAAACACAACACTAACACAGCTATTCGGTTTTCCTGATTTTTATACATAAGCAGCTAAAACGTGCATCGTTTGTCGTGTGGACAGATGTCAACTGCGCCTCTAAAATATAAAAGTGCACACACACGACAGGGGGGTCACGGTGCCATAGCTTGTGTTCACCTAGAAACTCCTACGTCAGCGGCGGACACAGCTGAGTTCCAATGCAGACGCGTGTTTCAGCAGCGACACATCGAGAGCTGTGCTCCTCACCCGTTTCAATTACAGACCCACCGACACAGATCTGTGATTGACCAGCACCAGGAACCGTGTCTAGTTTGCATATATAATGTTGCTTGATATGGGATTGTTCACTGATGATATGTGGTTGTGAAGCAAAGATATGTTTGAGTCCAAATCTGCCTGACTCAGAATTGTACATTTCAGGTCTCCAGTTGTTAAAATCTTCTGGGGGACCCCCAGACCCCCACCCTGAAGGCAGCAGCGTCATTGTCGCAGAATATTGAACATATGTTCAAAAAGACTGCCAAACAGGGGTAAGTTTGTTATATTTACTACCTAACCTAACAGTTGAGATAGCTAAATGCAAACTACGTGCTAGCTAACAGTCGTCAACCCCACAGGAGAAGAAGGTAGCTAATGTTTTCACTTGTGTGTGTCTGTGTCTGTCAGGATTATGCAAAAACTACAAGACCGATTTTCACAAAACTCAGTGGAGGGGTGTAGCATGGGTCAAGGAAGAACACAGTAAATTCAGAAGGTTTTTACCCTGAATATGTGTGATGTGTGTTCCTCTGTGTCGGCTCTCCATTCACGTGTGTGTGTGTGTTTGGACTGAAAAAGGTGGAATATTATCTTGCAATTTGACAACATTGTAGTAAATATTTTTGTGCATCAAAAAGAGTGCTCGTTAAGATACCAGCAGACAAGCTAATCCAGCACAAATTAGTGCATAACAAGTCACCAAAATGAAGTATTTGAACCTCATAATTAAATACAAAATGAGAGGAAAAACTGCAAAAAGGTCCACTTTTTGAAAAAAGAACCCCCCCTTCCACTAGATTGGCTACGAGCCTGTTATACGTAACATCACAAATAGGGACATCATGTTTGTAATTTGTGATTCGCAGACAGGCTAACATTTTGATGTGGTCTGGACCGATGTGTGTTCTTCGAAATGAAAATACATATACCTGCTTAGTTGGCTTCACTTTCTTAGTTTAATTAATTGATACCTTCCATTTAGTTAAGGCCAATGAATGACTGGTGCTGCTGATGAGGCTATTCATCCCACTCAAAACTTCAATCAAACAGGTCAGTAAATGTTCCATTGTACTACACCACTCATCAGCGGAGCATCCAGTCTGATATTAGAATGGTGATGATCAATAGAAGTATTGGTGCTAAATTTGTCAATAGTCATAAAGAACAGCATGTTGAAATGTGCCATGAGATTAATTTGTGTCTCTTTATGGCTCAATACATTTTGTTTCCATTACTCTCCTTGAGTTAAAATGTGGCGCTGGATGTAGTTGGGCATCAATGAGAAAGAGTTGATTTGCATGTCCTTTTCATTCTCACCTTGAAAGTCATTCCAATGCTAAAGGACTTTCTCTGGCAGTATAAGCCTTTAAAATTGTACATTGAATGAAGGGACCTTCGAAGTTCAAAGTAACACTAATGGCAGCAAGGAAAATCCTGTGAGTTATAGATCATGACCAATCAGACCATCAGATTCCAATTGCTTAAATAGATTAGATATCAATAGATCCACCCAAGGAAAACTGACCATTAGTTACATACAGTAAAACAAGCTGTTTGATTGAGTCCAGTGCTTATCTTAGTCACAAATGAATTAGCTTAGCCTCAGAGGTCAGTTATATCAAGCCCCTGTGTAATACAATTGCTCCAAGGAGAAGCATCATATTTGTAAAATGGCAGTCCCTCGGTTGAAGGGTGTGGTTAATTACTGACCCTTTCAAGCTCAATGGAGCACAGGACTATGTAAAGGCACCCCATACTGTGCATTGTATAATCAAAGCTGTAAAGTGTGCATTAAACCTAGTTATTGTATAGCTGTGGTCCAGAAATATGTAACTATACACTTATCATGCACCTAATAACTGAATCACCCTTTCAGCTGTCGGCTTCCATTATTTACACTCACATGTCAAATTATTTCATTTGACATCCAGATAAACACACCGTACCCCCTATATTTCCACTTGGCAGAACTTTGGAAGCCTTTAGTGAATTTGTTTTGATTTTCCAAGAAGATGCAGAGATTCACACACAAGATATTTGGCCATTAATTGGATTTTCAGGATGACGCAGGAGCAAAAAACTCCGGATCACCGATGCATTTTAAATAATTTTTAGAAATGTTTTGACATTTAGCTTTATGTTACCTGTATTCAGGACTGTAGCCCTGCTTTATCAGGATAGTAACATGCAAGGGCACAGGTTTGGTTTGAACATTGGTGGGGACACCAGTTACAGTAGGTTACTGTGTTTCTGTCATAAGAACACAGACTGCAACTTCAACTTTGAAGTGCTTTATAATGTTGGAAAAGTCCAATTAAAAAAACAAGAATAAGTAAATTGTATTGGGAAAACTTCAAAGGGCTGCTGAAACTAGCTGCAAAGTTTAATTATCTGACAACCAGAGAACAGATAAAACAGAGTAAACTTAAATTACTGAAGTAGTAGAATATTACCTGTAAGGGTATACGTAGTTCACTCTCTATCTCTCTCTCTCTCTCTCTCTCTCTCTCTCTCTCTCTATATATATATATATATATGTATATAATCTTCAGTGTGTATATAGCACTTACCTGAACGTGTCCTCCCTCTGAGACCGGTCGGTTCTTTATCTCTCTCCTTTTGTTTGATTGTTGGGTGATCGGGGAAGAGTGCCACAGGGAGGGACCTGCACCCCTAGCCCGGAACGGGAGCCTTTTTGCAGGCCAACTCGGGACGTGCATTATTATTGCTACTGGATTGAATTGGAACTATTTATTTTCTCTGCTTATTGTAAAAACGGCAACATTCTTTGCTGCTGTTCTTGTATGGATTTTAGGGCTTAGTTTTAGGATTTTAGGATAGCTTATTTTTGTAGCTTTCAGTCTTGTATTGTTTTTTTGTATTGTATTGCCCAGATAATTAAAGACAATTTTAACTGTTTTGGATTAGGATTGAGCCCTTGGGAATAGCAGACTTCGTGCCCTGCTTGTTTCCCCCGTTACTGATTGTATTGTGGATATTTTATTGTGTAAAATGTTTCTTATTGTCTTCCTGAAGCCAGTGGTGTATGTACTGAGATCTCGCCGAACCTGCACGGGGAATAGTGGGTGGTAGTGAGTCCCCACCTCGCATTAATAAACTTGGGTGGTGTAGTGGGACTAGGTTTGGGTTCAGTTTTCACTGCCACCTGTGACAAATACACAAACTAATCCTAAAATCCTAATCCCTACTGTACAATAACTACAAAAGAATCAAAACAATGAAAATCCCTAAACTAACTAAAACCAATGCTTCCACAATAAAAACACAGCTGGAGAGAAGCAGCATTTCACAGTCCTTTTGGGCGTCCCTAAATGTGGGAGGTGCAGTTCCAGTTGCGCCTCCCGGTACAGCCATAATGTGCCTTTAGGCAAACTTGTGTCTCTACAGATCCTCTACTGCTCCTCCAGTGCCTTCAGTGCTCTCTCCCATCTCTAGCTGGGACTGCGTCGACCTCATAATGCACCCCAGAAGGCAGATGAACTCTAGGAGTGGAGAACAGATAAATACAGCAGTCATTCACACTGGCAAGAACCTTCCCAACTATTCCTCTCTGTAGGTGTAACTCAAGCGCTGAGAGCGAGACTACAGGACAAATCTACAGACTTCAGCACACTCACAATATAGTAAGTTTTAAATCAAAGGTGATGTCACCCAATTTGGTGAAATTAAGGAATGTGAAAACACACAGTGCTCTTGTGCAATCAGGGGAAAAATTTAGCTATCTAAGCTCTTCTGTAAACACCTGATTTAAAGGGTTAATTTGCCAAGCACTATTTTATATGATTGTATATGATAAAATAAAATATGTTCTTTGTAAACATGACGAGTCAACACATAAACTCTTTTCAATGGAGCTGTTTACTTCCTGGACCAAAATGTTCTACATTTTCCCATGTAGTTTTAATGAAATCATTATTTCAATGTCTATAGAAGTTAGCATGGCTCTTCTGAAATGCGTTATTTCCAAATTCATAGGGGCATCCACGTCAAACTTGACCTGAAGTTCAAAAGTCTTAATAAACATAGGGAGTTTAAAGTTTTGAGGCTTTTTATCCTGATATTAATTAATTAAATAAATGAATTCAGATCTTAAAACACAGTTCTTATATATTTCTCCTAGGTCAGGGATACACAGCAGGGTTGTAGGCCTCTCAGAAATGGCAGAATCTTAAGAACAAGAAACTATATCTAGACTTAATTTTGTAGAGGTAGATTCTCAGATTCAGATTTGGACCCATCTCCAACAGGAGAATCCTCTAGTAACCAAGTCTCATTTTGACAAAGCCTCAAAACAACACACTATAAACATGGGTATTCTGTGATTTTTCAGAGAATGGGGGTACATCATCTGTTCATTGCCATCAAGTTCTGCTCACTTTCTCACATAGTATGTACATGTTCATTTGATGACAGTGTGGTTACAATACTTGCAACATCACAACATCCCAGCACTTCCCAAGTTCACTTTATCACCCAGTGTAGCTTGTGTGTTCAGAGCACCCAATTGGGTTTGAACCACCATCTCTCAGGCACACCTGGGGCCCCACAACAGAGCAGAGCAACAAACCCACTAGGCTAAAGAATCACTCCTGACATGGGAGATTCATACTCTTCTACATTCAGTGAAGGATGATGTGAACATAACAAGCTTGTTTATTCTGAGCCCCATTACACCAGCTGTGTCACCTGTGTATATATGCAAACACTGATAGCAAAAGCCATCTTTTATTACAGACTCATTAGCAGCTCTCTTGGTCTGGGAGTCATTTAATTTACTGAAACATTCACTCAGGGTATTTTCTTTCTTCTAACGATGATGTCTATGCTGCTTCTGCCAGGTGTCACTCACTTTTAATTTGTTTTGTCTTTTAATGACTTCAGTCACTGTTGGTTAACATTTTCTATGTACTTATTTTTCCCACTAAAATTAAGTTAATTTGAAGTTAGTATGTTTACCGGTTTAGCAAGAACAGCCTGCCAGTTGCTCAATCTTCTTTAAACCAAGAATGGATGGTGATTAGGTGACAGTCGAAGCTCACCCTTCAAAATCATTATCCACACAGATTTGTAATATACATGAATAGAGAAGAATCATCTATAGGCGATGTTATACTGACTTTTCTAGAGCTGGACTGTAGTGGGGACTTACATTATTATTACTACAGATCGGCTTACCTCTAATGTAATTTTATAATATCTAACTGAGTTTTACCACCAATGTCACTGAGAAGTGGAATTTGTAAACATTGTCTGCTGTGTCAAATTAAAATTGGGTTTAGCCTTCTTATGATGTTTACTCTAAAAACTGATATGCAGTGATGTCTTACAGTACCTCCCACATTAGTTTTTTGTGTGAAGAGCAGGACAACAGTTGTTTGGAGAAATACTTTTTTCAGGTCAGTTGAACTGAGATGAAAATTAATATTGATTGACATGATGCGTATGTCACAAATTTGAGTATTCCAGATACTTATTTAATTGCCTCGTTACAATAGTGTTCTAAATACCAGTAATATGTTTAAACATATTATTAAATGATACGAAATAATAACATTTTGGCTGTTGATCATATCCCATGAAAAAGTGAAAACAATTTAATATTTTGACATTTCCACATGCATATACAGTTGGAAAATAGGTTGCCTGCTTTAACACCTGAGGCATGATCCATTTGTACATGATACTGCGACCCCCTGACTGACAGGCAAGGTAATACCAGCTTCACAATATGTTTGTAAATGTCCCTGCTCCATTTTATTCTTGATGTCTTGCATTTGTGTTACCAGTTTGATCTGCTGACCTTAATATATCCTAAATGGGTGCCCTCACCCACTGGTCTTGATTTATAGTGCTGTACTGAATTCAGACTCTTTTAAATGTCTATTGTGCTCAAAAGTGTGACAGAT
The DNA here is from genome assembly GCF_036373705.1 of Amia ocellicauda. Taxonomy (NCBI): domain Eukaryota; kingdom Metazoa; phylum Chordata; class Actinopteri; order Amiiformes; family Amiidae; genus Amia; species Amia ocellicauda. The sequence continues at coordinate 6,417,419 of NC_089850.1, forward strand.
ACCATATACGTATTGTATTTTCAATAAAATCATCCTTATTTACTGCTTATATTTTCCTTAATAAGTAAGGAATAAAGGTAATTATGTTTTTTTTAAGTAATCAGCAGATGCTTGTGTTTTAGTGGATATATTTAGATTCAGTCTCTTCCAGTTCTGTAATTATGCTTTAACATCTTTAAAAATAGAGAAAAAATAAACTGTAAGGAAGTCAATTGATTCAGTAATTCATAAGTTTGAATTCCTGAGCAGTCATTTTGCAAAAATGGTAATTGTGGCTAATTAAGCTTCTGTTGTGCATTGCTCTAATGTGCCTCAAAATTAATCTTGCAGCCTCATTTTATGACACATTTAATTTGTGCAGAAGTAAGAGTCCTGGCTTATAAATACATTATTGCCTTTTAACATGGAGAATGAGTTACTAATTTGTAATTAATGATGGTTGTAGTTCATTCATGCTATTTAAATATGTGTAGTTTTTAACCTGTAAAACTAAAATGAGATAAATGTATGAAGGTAAACAATTTTGCAAAATACCTTTGTAGTAATTAAATGAAACTGAGGAGAATACAATTCAATATGTTTTCTTCATAAGCAATTTAAGAGTATTTAGAGCAATTTTTGCAATTGTGGCGTATGTTTGGGCTGATTTTTCTTTTTTTGTTCCTTAATAAAATTAATGACAAATGAATTGGAAGATATTTGTTCTGTACAAATGTACTTTGTTTTATATATCCTATTGTTGTACCAGCAAGACAACCCCAGACACTCACATATCCACTGTCCTGTTTTCACGTCGGCCCACCGACCATTGTGCAATTCTCAAATATTGTTTTTTCTTGGATCTGAAATGTTCAGACACTCTTCAATCTGTCCAGAGATGTCTTCAACATGATTGATGTAATGCAATTAAAAGATGACTGAAAAAGATTAGGCCTGGGTCTAGGCCAAATCCAAACTTTGACATTTTGTAAATTGCAAAATACAAACCATAACTGTGTCATGGTTTAATTTATTGTCAATTATAAAATAACATGATATAAATAAATACACAAATATAATCATGGAATAAAAATTCCAGTAAGTTATAAGAAGAAACCTCTGCAGGGATGGAGTGCTTCCATTTGTTTTAGGTCACATTAGTATCAATTAAATTCACAGTTATTTATTATTTGAATAAATATTTGAACAATGGTATGACATGACATTTTCATGTTGGAGAAAGTATGCATTTTTAGCAGGCTGGCATTTAGAATCATGTTGCCTTACATGGAAGAGTAATTGTGTGGAAATTACTTTTATTATCCAGGTCCGGTCTGAAGTTTTCATTAAAACTAACATTACCTTAGGCTCGGCTCATTAGCTGATGGAGTGGAGTGAGACCAATTTGGACTTATTATTCTGGTTTTATTATGAAGTCATTTATTATATTTCTGGTTCATGCCCATTTACTTCCAGAGTCTTTTTTTATTATTCTTCAGTCATGTTGCATAATAGTGGATAAAATGTGATAAGAATCTAGGCACTGTATTGTTCAGTTCCTCAAAGCTAACTCATCTCCTCTCAGACCTTTCAGGCACATTTTCAGTCAATCATCTCCTATTATGACTTGGGCCTAGACCATATCAAATTGTTGACCTAGCAGTAAGTCATGAATAACAAAGCTGAACCCCATGCATTTGTATTCATAAGTATGGAATCTGGCTCCTGAATTGCGAAGTGATAAGGCACAAGTTCTTCATCTGTAATTCACAGGAAGGACACAGTTTTGATTTGGTCTTGGCCAACAAAAACAAAAACACATACAAAGTTTGCAAGAAAACATGGAACTACACCTCCTTTTATTAAGTTTTCTAGCCTAGCCTCTAACAGCAAGATTTCCATGCACTTAGACTGGACTGATTTAGACCTGCTGAGCAGTAATAGCAATACTCGACTTCCTTATCAATATTAACAATTGTGTATTGGTATGTAGAGGCCTTCTATGTGGCACATATCAGGCAAGGAGGCACTGATGCAAGATGTTGTTGCAAAACATTTATTGAAAAATGAAAACAACAAACAAAACATAAAAATCACCCCCACCGAACTCAAGACACTAGTTAGTTAGTTTCCTCTCTGTGTGGACAAACAAACAGTGCAGGACAGTGAAGGGAGAAATGCTATTCTATTATATAATATATGTGTTTTCTTCCATCACATGGTTGTTTGCTTCATGGCGTTCTGGAGCTCATCTTCTCATGATAAGAATGATATATCTGACTTCTGAAGTGAACACAGTCAGCTCCTTCCAGGCCATGTCACTCTCAGGAGGCACCAAGCCCCTTTCTGTACACATAGTGAAGTCAGGGTTAAAGTGGTGGAGGGCACCTGCTGACAGCTTCTCACAGACTACGAGAAGCCGGCTTTAGATGTCATGCATTTCGTACAACTAAATTCAACATAAAGGCTGAGCTACAGAACGTAAGAAAACAATCAAACATAGACCATTTTAATACTGATATGGAAAAATAGTAGTTTAGTGGTAATGGTGACTTGTGAAAGTAATTCTGCTCGTTAGAGAATACGAACCTGTTGTAATCCAAGCAAAAAGAGTTCAGGTATCCAATTTTGTTTGTATACTATGTTATCCTTTGTATTCTGAGGTGGTCTTTTCTCATTAAAGAAAAACAAGATGGATAAATCACTGGATTTAGGGTCTAATTTGAATTAGAGCAAAACCTCTCATCCAATGGTGTATCATGGTGAAAAGGGAGCAATTTATTGTTAAGCACTCACTATTTCTGAAATATTTAGAGCAATGTTGTGTTTATACTTTTATAAATGTGCTCTTGATGTTAACAGAAGTTCATTGTGGGTGACACAATTGAGTAAACAAACTCCCCATTTCAATATAGTAATAATTGTGTCAAATAAAAGTCCTATTCACATCAAATATCACGGATGATGTTCTAAAGGTTAAAAATGGTTTGGAGATCCAAATGTTTGTATAACATGTTCAGTGAAACATCTGTGAGCTTTTCCAACCAGTGAAAATTAATATCTACAAAAGAGGAAGGACAAAATGTCAAGTAAGATGCTGTTATAATTTCTGTAATGCTCTTATGCAAACAATACTATTCCAAAACAATAAACCTTAAGCAGTCGAACATGTATCACTCAGGATTTCCTCAGTAATCTCTTCTTTTGCCTTAGATATGAGTCCTGTAGAGTCTTCTCTGCAATCTGCAACATGTTTGCAGCATATCAATTATTTAGTGGTTTTGTCAAAACCTCAGAATTTCCATAATCAAGAGATTCACATTAACAACTATCTAATCACAAAATACTATGTAAACTACTGTAAGACTGGTGTGTTTAAAGGCAAAGCTTAAAAGTCTTATGGTAACCTTGAAACTTACAATGGAATAATATAACTCATTAATTATGCTCTCCATTTTTACATTTTTTTTACATTAAGGCCTGAAAATACTACATGTGAATGCCATTTAAAAAGCAAAGCAAATTTTCTTTAACTGAAAGAAATTGGTTACAGTCCAATCCATTTTGTTATCACAGTGCTACTTTGACAAAGCCCAGCCTTACAAAATGAATCTGAAATACATGTGTCAGTTCATGCTGTAGATCTAAGTCTGTAATGTCTAAAAACACACATTCCATACAAATCATTAACATAAAAATGTGCTTTCTTTTGTGCTAGTTCAGGTTCACAACAAACAACAATCAGTCGACTGACAACTTGTTTTGATAAACAGATCTATAAGGAAAGTTCATGTTTCAAGTTCAAAAGACCCCTTGAGATACACTGATCAGCCATAACATTATGACCACTGACAGGTGAAGTGAATAACACTGATAATCTCATTATCATGGCACCTGTCAGTGGGTGGGATATATTAGGCAGCAAGTGAACATTTTGTCCTCAAAGTTGATCTGTTAGAAGCAGGAAAAATGGGCAAGTGTAAGGATCTGAGCGACTTTGATAAGGGCCAAATTGTGAGAGTATCTCCAAAACTGCAGCTCTTGTGGGGTGTTCCCGGTCTGCAGTGGTCAGTACCTATCAAAAGTGGTCCAAGGAAGGAAAAGCGGTGAACCGGCGACAGGGTCATGGGCGGCCAAGGCTCATTGATGCACGTCGGGAGCGAAGCTGGCCTGTGTAGTTCCGATCCAACAGACGAGCTACTGTAGCTCAAATTGCTGAAAAAGTGAATGCTGGTTCTGATAGAAATGTGTCAGAAAACACAATGCATCACAGTTTGTTGCGTATGGGGCTGCGTAGCTGCAGACCAGTCAGGGTGCCCATGCTGACCCCTGTCCACTGCCGAAAGTGCCTACAATGGGCACGTGAGCATCAGAACTGGACCATGGAACTATGGAAGAAGGTGGCCTGGTCTGATGAATCATGTTTTCTTTTACATCACGTGGATGGCCGGGTGCATCGCTTACCTGAAGAATACATGGCACCAGGATGCACTATGGGAAGAAGGCAAGCTGGCGGAGGCAGTGTGATGCTTTGGGCAATGTTCTGCTGGGAAACCTTGGGTCCTGCCATTCATGTGGATGTTACTTTGACACGTACCACCTACCTAAGCATTGTTTCAGACCATGTACACCCTTTCATGGACACGGTATTCCCTGATGGCTTTGGCCTCATTCAGCAGGATAATGTGCCCTGCCACAAAGCAAAAATGGTTCAGGAATGGTTTGAGGAACACAACAACCTTCACCTCCAACGTGGGGGTGTTGCCTTCACCTCCAAATTCCCCAGATCTCAATCCACTCAAGCATCTGTGGGATGTGCTGGACAAACAAGTCAGATCCATGGAGGCCCCACCTCGCAACTTACAGGACTTAAAGGATCTGCTGCTAACGTCTTGGTGCCAGATACCACAGCACACCTTCAGAGGTCTAGTGGAGTCCATGCCTCAACGTGTCAGGGCTGTTTTGGTGGCAAAAGGGGGACCTACACAATATTAGGCAGGTGGTCATAATGTTATGGCTGATCGGTGTATTACTGTTCGTGTTTTCTTGTTTTTATAGGGACTGTCTGAAACTGCTACATCCGTCACAGAAAAGCTTTTGTTAAACTGGACATTGTCAAGAGATATTAAGTTGAAAGTGCGTTTGAGGACACAAGCAGACTTAGCTGAAGCCCCCTGTGCAGTACTTTCTGGTTTCAAATACATTTATGTTGTAGCAATAGGCCTTTCTGTAATGATCACCCTGCACGGCTGTTAAGCAGCCGCACTGTCCTCCAAGCAGAGCTATTAGAGGCCCACTTTATGTACAAGTAAAGCACATCAGCAAGGGTGACAAACAGCAAACGCAGGGATGTCAGATTTATCAATTCTAACCAATGCAGTTTATTGTAGGGAACAAATCAGAATTAGGAAAGATAGGTAAGAAGCCATGAAATAAGTGAAGTATAGAATGAAAGACAAAGGAAAGACTGTAGAGTACAACTATAGTAAATAAGTATAGAGAATGATATTAATTGATATATGGAAAAGGAACTTCATAAAGGTAGGAAAATTATTTGGAATATAAAAGGCAAAGGGAAGGAAGAAAACGTGTTGAGCCAGCCAGGAGCCCAAAACACTTGACAACATCCAGACCCACTACAAACAAACAAACAACCCAACAAACACACCCTGTAGAAAACAATTAGAATAATTTGTATGGGGATGAAAAAGATGGAAATGGACACAGTCCAGTAAATACAATTCAAAACAGGCTGAAGAAAAGTTGCAAAGTAAAGGCAAAATGTCCAGTCCTGCAAAGTAACAAAAGAAATAAACAATGTCCAAGTCTGGATGCAAATAATAATGAAAAACAAAATGTCAATGAATAGAGAGATCTCACTCAGTAGAAGATTGACTGTGGAGGAGATTAAATTAAAAAATGAGAGCATTGCAATAGACTTGCTTCCTTGGTAGAAATCTTGACAGGATCCTGTAAGTCAAAATTCTGTTCAGTGAACGGGATCATGGCCAAAATCCTGTTCAGAAAAGTGACACAATTTGCATAAATGTTCATTAATTAAAAAATTGGGCAATTAATTTGTATGACTGGTTACCTTTTGGTAGCCCATTGGACTACCACACATAGTAATATGTCCACCGCTGACTTAGATAGAAACAATTGAATATGAATTAAAAAAATACTGAGAAGCTTGTGTGTGTACTGATTTTATTCACTAAAGATACAACATGCGATGTTTCTGTTTTGATTTATACTAATTCTGTGCCTTTTCTGACTGGTTTATTTTCTGAAAATGACCACTCCAATGTAAAAGAAAAGTAGCAGTGATCTAATGAAAAGTTATTTGTGTGGCTGTATCCTGTCCTACAGGATCCTACAAGATTTCTACCAGGGTTCTTTCAAATACAGTGAGGGAAAAAAGTATTTGATCCCCTGCTGATTTTGTACGTTTGCCCACTGACAAAGAAATGATCAGTCTATAATTTTAATGGTAGGTGTATTTTAACAGTGAGAAAATCCAGAAAAACGCATTTCAAAAAAGTTATAAATTGATTTGCATGTTAATGAGGGAAATAAGTATTTGATCCCCTATCAATCAGCAAGATTTCTGGCTCCCAGGTGTCTTTTATACAGGTAACGAGCTGAGATTAGGAGCACTCTCTTAAAGGGAGTGCTCCTAATCTCAGATCGTTACCTGTATAAAAGACACCTGTCCACAGAAGCAATCAATCAATCAGATTCCAAACTCTCCACCATGGCCAAGACTAAAGAGCTGTCCAAGGATGTCAGGGACAAGATTGTAGACCTACACAAGGCTGGAATGGGCTACAAGACCATCGCCAAGCAGCTTGGTGAGAAGGTGACAACAGTTGGTGCGATTATTCACAAATGGAAGAAACACAAAATAACTGTCAGTCTCCCTCAGTCTGGGGCTCCATGCAAGATCTCACCTCATGGAGTTTCAATGATCATGAGAACGATGAGGAATCAGCCCAGAACTACACGGGAGGATCTTGTTAATAATCTCAAGGCAGCTGGGACTATTGTCACCAAGAAAACAATTGGTAACACACTACACCGTGAAGGACTGAAATCCTGCAGCGCCCGCAAGGTCCCCCTGCTCAAGAAACCACATGTACAGGCCCATCTGAAGTTTGCCAATGAACATCTGAATGATTCAGAGGAGAACTGGGTGAAAGTTTTGTGGTCAGATGAGACCAAAATCAAGCTCTTTGGCATCAACTCAACTCGCTGTGTTTGGAGGAGGAGGAATGACCCCAAGAACACCATCCCCACCGTCAAACATGGAGGTGGAAACATTATGCTTCGGGGGTGTTTTTCTGGGACAGGACAACTGCACCGCATCAAAGGGACGATGGATGGGGCCATGTACCGTCAAATCTTGGGTGAGAACCTCCTTCCCTCAGCCAGGGCATTGAAAATGGGTCGTGGATGGGTATTCCAGCATGACAATGACCCAAAACACACAGCCAAGGCAACAAAGGAGTGGCTCAAGAAGAAGCACATTAAGGTCCTGGAGTGGCCTAGCCAGTCTCCAGACCTTAATCCCATAGAAAATCTGTGGAGGGAGCTGAAGGTTCGAATTGCCAAATGTCAGCCTCAAAACCTTAATGACTTGCGGAGGATCTGCAAAGAGGAGTGGGACAAAATCCCTCCTGAGATGTGTGCAAACCTGGTGGCCAACTATAAGAAACGTCTGACCTCTGTGATTGCCAACAAGGGTTTTGCCACCAAATACTAAGTCGAAGGGGTCAAATACTTATTTCCCTCATTAACATGCAAATCAATTTATAACTTTTTTGAAATGCGTTTTTCTGGATTTTTTTGTTGGTATTCTGTCTCTCACTGTTAAAATACACCTACCATTAAAATTATAGACTGATCATTTCTTTGTCAGTGGGCAAACATACAAAATCAGCAGGGGATCAAATACTTTTTTCCCTAACTGTATATAAAATAGTTTGTTTGCACAATCTGGTGCACGATCCTACAAGATCCTATAGTATCTAACACATGCTTTTATCAGATCCTGTGTGAGATCCTACAAGATCTGGTAAAATCCTGTGCAGGAGCCTCCAAGATTTGATAATATTTTACAAGATCTTGTAGGATCTTACAAGATCCTAACACAGGATCCTACAGGATCTGAAACAGGATCCTGTCAAATATTTCTACCAGGGTAATCCAGGTGGCGATGAATGCAGCAGTTGTGAGGAAAGTCCAAAGCAGGCCAACACACCAACTGTAAAATAACACTCAACAGCATTCCACACTAGACCAAACAATAAACACCTACATTAAACGACAGTGCTGAAGAAGAAAAACAGATGTATAGATACCTGAAAGCACTGTTAGTATGATTGCTCAATGTAAACTATATAGAAAAGAAAGGATTGAGATAGGATTGCAATACATGTAGTCACCCAAACAATGAAAGGTCAAGTTAATGCCACACTTGTGCTGGCTGTTTCTGCAAATGTAAGGGGATACTGATTGTGCTCCTGATTACTCTTAACAGCTGGCACAAGCATGCCCTTTAGCCCTCGATGACAGGATGTGCCTACAATAGTTTTAGAGTATTCTAGCTTCAGCCACACTTAATAAAAGTGGCAAGAAGGACAGAATGGTGTCCTCTTATTGGTAACCTCCTCTTACATTGTTAAAGTTTTGCTATGTGCCTCACAGAAAGTCTCACAATTTCTAGTCGCATCAGTAATGACTTAAAGCAGAAACATATTGGATTCTTTGCTATATCAGGCTGCTTTTGTCAGCCCCCTACTATCATTTGAGTCTATGCATATTGTGAGCCAGCTCACAGATCCTCCACTAGGGGGAGCTTATGGGGAGGGCTGGAAGAGACCAGAGCAAGCACTCACCCTGGAATCAGCCTTCCTTAATTAGGAGAGAACTGGGAGATTGGCTACAGGTGTGGGTCATCAAGGGCGTGAATCAGACAGCACCTGCAGCCAATGTAATTGATTCTCTTCCCCCCTGCTACACAATTTAAGGGTAATTTTATTTTGTTTGGAGAGGGAGAGAGGAGAAGCAACCAGGGCTGCAGACTTATATTTTGGAACAGTGTTTGTTTCTTTTTGTTTTGTGTGTGTGTGTGTGTGTGTGTGTGTGTGTGTGTGTGTGTGTGTGTGTGTGTGTGTGTGTGTGTGTGTGTGTGTGTGTGGAGAGACTGGATATAACTTGGGACCAGTTGTTTTATTTTATTATTCTCTTTTTTTGTGTAAACCTTCCTCAGCATTTGCCATTAAAAAAAAAGACAAATAAAAAATAAACCCAGCCATTGTTGCCTTCACTCTGGTGTCTACCTCCACTGTGTCCTGCCTAGGGAGCTGTGCTTGCAGCATGAAAGGTCACAAGTGGTACCAGGAGTGGGGTGCACAGCCTATTCGGGCAGAGATGGAGGTAGAAAAGTTATTGCGATGGCTGCAGGAGCAGGAAGGAAAGCGAGAAGAAAGAGAAGTGAAGAGACAGGAACAGCTGGCTAGTTTTTTTGGCTCGCTGGTGGAAAAAATAACTTCTCCAGGAGGTACAGAGGCTGCAGTGGCCAAGATGTCTGCAGTACAGCCCAAACTTCTTAAGATGACCTCAGAAATGACCCTGAAGCCTTTTTGATAACATTTGAAAGAATGGCAGCGGCTTTGCCAAAAGAACTGTGGGCTTTGAAACTGGCTCCATGTCTCTCAGGGGAAGTGCAGGCTGCTTACAGAGCTTTGAACTCCACAGATGCCCAGGATTACAAGAAGGTGAAAGAGACTATATTGCAAAGTCTCGGCATCACAGAAGAAAGCTACCGGTTGCGCTTCCGAAGTTATACCATCCCAGTGGGGACCAAACCCAGAGTGGCAGCTCAAACTTTAAGGCACTTTTGTGAATGGTGGCTAAAAACAGAGCAGCACAGTCCAGCAAATTACAGACCGTCTTGTGATCGAACAGCTATCACGAATCCTACCTTTGGAAGTTGCAGCCTGGGTCCAAAGAAATCAACCAACAATCTTGGAAGAAGCTGTGAGCCTGGCCGAGGCTTTCCAGAATGCGGAGGCCGCAAATGTCCCCTTTGAAGGACATTCTGAGAAAAAAAGCTCTTTTAAGGATGCTCGAAGAAAGGGAAACCCCACTTAATGGATTCCCCAATCAGCTACTCGGTGGGTGCCAAAGAAGATTAACCCACCAGAAGAACTCTGGAAGGACAAACTCCAGGCTCGTCCAGTCCCCACCCTCCTCAATTGTTACCAATGTGGGGAACCTTGACACCTTGCAAGACACTGTCAGCAGGATGACGTCAAACTGATGGAAGTCGAAGTGGGACGTAGCATTGCATGTGGGCATGCCTGCCCGGTGAGTACAAATCCTTTTGTAATTCCGGTGAGGGTGGAGGGTCAGGAAACCATCGCTCTGATAGATTCAGGGAGCACCGAGATTTTGGTCAGTAGGGACTTGATTCCAGAAAATAAATATGAAAGGGGACAGAAAGATCTCAGATTACTGTGTGTACATGGAGATATAAAGGCTTATCCTGCAGTAATGGTTAATATTGAGATCAAGGGTAAATCTTTTGATGTTAAGGTGGGGGTAATTCAAGCTCCCCCTTCCCATTCATCTTGGGGAAGAACTGTGGAAGTTTTATTCAGCTGCTTAAAACTGGAGCCACACTAGTTGGAGAAAAGGAGGAACCTCAACCCTCTACCTCCGCTCATGATGAGGAAAGAGCGAGTGAGGGCTTGTTTCCATTTAGTGGGGAGGAGATTGAGCCTCCATCTGGGAAAAGAAAAACACGCTCTCAAAAGAGACGGGAGGGAAGAAAGTTTATAGAAAAAACTAAGCACCTTGAAAACTTACCTGATATTAGAAATCCTTCTCCCCAGGCGGTAGATCATGTAGAGGATGATTTTTTGAATCCCACAATATTGCAAGATCGTCCCTTTTTTAAGCAAGCTCAGTTGGAGGATCCTAACTTGCAGTATGCATTTGAACAGGCCATAGAAGCAGGTGAAGAGTACTGGAGAACATGAGACTAAACCAACTCCCCACTTTCTTCTACACAATGGGTTATTATAACGGGTCATTCAGGGTGCTCTCCAAGGAGAACATACCCACCAGTTACTTGTGCCTCGCTCACACAGCAACACGACTCCAGACAGGAGCCACAGAAGCTCCTTGGGGCCACACCGGGGCTGTCCAAGAGTGAGGACCGCAGTCACGTTCATATCAGGAACTGTCTGCAATCAGCATGTACAAAGCGGGGTTATAGAGGTCAACTCTTATGCCCTCCGCTTACAGACCCGGAGCCACAGACCCACTGAATAACACACAGCTGGCTAGTCAACTGAGTTGCCACAGCTGGACATAACAGTATATACAGCATGGCAGCAGGAACATTCATGCTGCCTTCCGCGCAGCACTGTGCTGTCATAACAACTATACACATCATGGGGTGCAGGAAACTGATCATGCACGTAAAACGAGAGCAGTTGTCACCTATTAGCGCAACTAATGCAGGCAAGGATGGCCATATCTCGCTGCCTGTCAGCTGAGCCGGACCTCCGACGCCAATGCGGAGGGGCCATCTACCATGAAGAAGAGGAGGGGGCCCGTAGGTACCGCTCTGTCCATCTCCTTTATCACTCTGCTGGAGTGGGGGATCGCTGGACGTTGCAGCGATTGTGGTGGCGTTCGCGGGTCTGGGCCACCGGGTGTGCCACAGTGGGGCCGGGGTCCACAGTCGGATTGCACCCATTGCTGGTGCCCGGGCACATGGGGCAAGGGACCTTCCCAACTCCAGGAGGGCAAGGTTTGGTGGCTGCAAGCGGCACAGCGGTGGGAGCGAGCAGGGGAGGAATGGGGTCTCTCCATGCTGTGGGTGTTCCACACACACACGTTACCAGTAGCGTGCAGCAGGGGCGCCGGTCAGTGCAAGCACCAGGGGGCACTGGGACGCCACCGTGGCAAGTGGAGCGCCTAGCAGGACTGGCCGCTTGAAGCGTGTCTCCACTCGGCAACACTATGCTCAGTTCAACACTGGGACAGCTGCACAACAAACCACACAAAAACCTTGCTGCTGCCAGACAGAAAACTGTATATCCAGACACCGGAGTGTGGGATAGTGCTGCATAGGCCCGTAGGCTTAACCACACCGTGTGTGCCGGGGTTTCCGGGGACACCGGGTGACGTGGGGTCCGGGGTCCAGGGGGCTGAGGGTAAACCGTTTTTTGAGGAGTGGGATGACAGCAGCCTGTTTGAAAGCAGAGGGGAAACAGCCAGAGAGGAGTGAGGAGTGGAGGAGGGAGGAGGGGTTGCCACAGTAACCACGGCTTGGTGAGGCGCCGTTCAATTTGGCCCGCAGCACCCTCTGTATCCCATAACTCTCTGTACAGTGGAAGCGGGAGTGGAGTTGAACTTGAACGTGTTAATTTTGTTTAAGAATAATGTTGGTTTTGCTGTATTTCTTTTACATTTTAAGAACGACATTGTCAGTGGGCTAAAACAGCGCAGGTTTTAAGGTCTGACGAAGAAAGACTTGTCTTTGTGAAGGAAGGTCGAATAAAACCTGTGCTGGACATTTTTAACAAATACAGGAAACGATCAAGGCAGTTTAAGGTGTCCTGCTAGGGGGTACATAAATGGCTGACTGGTAGCACCGTGACTAACAAATTATACTGCTGGTCATGTTTGCTTGTCAACCAAAAAAATCAGTTTGGATGAGTGATGGTTACTGTGAGTGGAAAGTGCCACTTTGCAGAGCTCATCACAGGAGTACAGAACTGAGGAATGAGGTTTCCCTGAATAATGTTATCGCCTGTTTTACTTCAAAAAATAAATGCAATCGACCTTCACTACAAGTAAGGTAGACATACATTATTTTAATTGTTGGAGGTATTTGCTAAATGTATTACCACGGCATCACACTTTTTTGTTGTTGTTGTTAAATTAATTCTGCGATAGGTTGTGTATTTATATTGTTATGTGTTCCATGCAATGAATGTGTAATGTCATCAATATATTAAGTATTTGTAGCAAGCACTAGAACAGGGGGGTCAGGGAGAACACTGAGGGTGGATTTATGAAAACAAACATAAATAAATTGGCAGAATGGACCTTTAGGGAACACAAAGAAAGTCAAACAAGCACACTGTAATCAAATGGGCACAAAGGCCACTGAAGCAAACACTGAATTGAATGTATTATTATTTATTTCTTAACAGATACCCTTATACAGGGAGATGAGATAACATGGAACATAAACACTCAGAAATTGAAACACAAACATAAATGAAGATACCCTCCCAGGCTTTGACTTTATATTAGACTGGAGGTGTCCCCGATGTGTATGATTAGCTGATCGACCGACCAATCAGTATTCAATCACATTCTCAAACTAGTCAATCAGCCAATCAGACAAGGTCTGGGAAGACAGCTCAATTGAGGGCTAATCATTGTTTGAGTAAACCCTTTCATCTTGAACCCTTACCTCAAGAACCCTGTTCATCTTGTCCAAGCTGATCATGAATTAATCCATGCAGGCAATGTCAGGGGGAGAGTGCCCCCCTCCCACCACCTTCACTCAGAGAAAGAACATTGCATTGCACAAGTACATAACACTATTTGTAAAAGATGGGCCAAACTGGAATACTGGCAATTCCACTGGGATCTGTAAAGTATTTGAACTAATACCTAATTATTATACTTGGGTATATATTTTCATTACAGAACACACAATTCATTTATGAATTATTCAAAACCTGAAAGAAATTAAGTTTAAATTACGTAATCCCTACAAATGATTAACCCTTTGACACGTACAGTCGTATAGCATCAGAACATTCATTACACTATTGATTTAAACACTGTTAATTGTTCCCTTTCATAATATTTTTATTTACACAAAAAGTGTTTCAAAACCAGTAACAATTAAAAATTTATATATTTACAAAAAAAATAATACATTGAACAAGACAAACAAAACTGAGAACATTACCAAACAAAACTACAGTTCAGCTCTCTAAATACACTGTCGTCAATGGAGTACTTTTCTTCTTTACATTTATCTTTGCCATTTCACAGGTGTTCTAATTTCTTTAGGTTTATAACATTAGCCACAAATGTGCTGGTCTGGTTTGTTTGATCTGTGTTGGTACAGAAGTTAACTACTACATTGGTCCTTGTAATGTATATGTATAAAATAGGGTTGTAAGCATTAACACGTGTGATTAATTTTAGATGAATAACGTGTTAATATTTGTAATCGCAATTAATCAGATATCTCTGTTGTGAGCATTCTGTGCACCCGTAGTTGAACCACAAATGCGATCGTGATGGATAAGAAATGTAATCTGTGATATGTAATCTCTGTGAAGGTCAATTTCAATATCATTGAAGCACATTAAGTTTGAGCTATCTCAAACTTGCTCTGTACCATTCAGTGCTATACAGTGTCAGTTATAAAATATAGAAGAGAGCGGCATTATCTTCTGAAAATGCTAAGACTAGTTTGTCTGAGCAACTGGCTCAGTGTGAAGAAATAGGTGACCTGCAGTATTATGGGTTTAGTTCCTATATTGAGCCTATGCCTTTGAAAGTCTGTAAAATGCTGTGCAGATTTTCTTTATTCACTTTTTCAGGTAAACTAAACTGATGATCTTATTGCATTTATAGGGGATCTTTTTCAGTATGTTTATAATGAAGAAGCAGAAAAATCTTGAGACTGTGGCAACTTCTTGTGAACGTTTTTACAATGTTGTACTGGTTTGCTGGAATTCTTATTAAAACAAGATTTGATTGAAGGATTTCCTTGGGATTATTTTACAGCAATTCTGCTAGAATTACACTCATATACAATGTAAATTATATTATATGTCATTTTAACTTGCAAATAAATATGACTAATTGTGATTAATTTGTGAAAATGTTAGATTGATGGCGATACATTTTCTTTATCATTTGACAGCCCTAGTATAAAATTGTTCAATCTGTGTTTGGTTATTTAACAATAATAAGAATATGAATAAAACACCAAAACAACAAAAAACAAAACTCAATGTTGTCATTTGTAAATGTTTATTTTAAGTGGTTTAAAAAGTGGTTCAAATAAGTTCAGATGAAATACACCTGTATCTGTAACGACCTACAGTTGGGGAGTGCATTCAAAGCAAAGATACTCTAATGAAGACAAAAAAGCTTTCAAAACAAATCTGGCATAGTTGTGGACAGGCACAGATCAAGGGAGAGGTATAAAAAGATTTCAAAGGCATTGACTATCCCTTGGAACACAGCCAAATTGATCATTAAGTAGTTGAAGGTATACAGCACCACATTTGCTTAAAGCAGCCGTCCTCCCAAACTGGGCAGCAGGGTAAGAATGGCATTATTCAGAGAAGCCACCAAGAGGCCAGTGACAACTCTGAAATACCTACAGTGTCCCATGGTTGAGATGGGAGAGATTGTCCATGTGTCAACAATAGCTCAGATATACAAATCTGGCCTGTATGGAAGAGAGGCATGAAGGAAGCCATTTCTGAAAAAAGTCTGAGTAAAATCATGCTTGGAATTTGCAAATGTGGCAAGAAATTCTGTGGTTCGATGAAACTAAAATTGGCGTAAATGTAAAGCATTATGTCTGGTGCAAACCCAGCACAGCTTTCCTTGAAGAAAGCCAGCTTCAGTCTGGCTATGACTGGGATGTATCTTTCAGCAGGACAATGACCCTAAGCACACAGCCAAAGCATCACTGGAGTGACAAGAAAGTGAATGTCCTAGAGTGTCCGGGCTTGAATCTATGATCTTTGAAATTCAGAAATAGGTACAAAGATGCATTTTATGGATTGAGAATAAAACACACCTAGCCAATATATAAGAAAACCGCTGGGCAGATGCCAAAACTCACTCTCAGGCCCAGTAGTGTGATCTAGAACGTACATGCCAAAAAGGTTAAGTATATATTTTTTAATTCAAGGTGTATTGTATATAACACTTTATACATTAAAATCCTTAATAGCTTGATTATTATGGCTTGTTATCTATTTGACTTTGTTTTCAGGTGTTGATACTTTAAATATGTAGCGCTTTGAATCTCATAATTACAGTTTGTTTCTTCATATACTGTAACTTATCTTTTGGAAGTTTGAAACATTTTTGGTTGCTTTATTACTTTTACTGCACTTTACTTTATCTGTGAATAGCATGTAAAAGCCCTTTATAAAATTAAAAACAGACAGTTATTGATTTTGGGATATCTTTTCTTAATCCAGGTATTATAATGTCCCACATATTTCTTCTAAGCTGTCTCTCATACCTAGAGTTAAATTCCTGGAGGGCCGTAGTATGTTCTATTTATTGTTCTATTTATCTGGAGCTCTTGACTATGTCATTAATCTAGTAATTTTTTTAATTAGACATATATAACATTGCTTTAAGATCTTCAACATTTGATGGCTTAAAATATTATTTTAATTCAAAGTGTGCTACTGATAACAATGTGCAGCCTGGAGAGAATGATGAAATACATCCAATTAATTAATCAGTTATACTGTTGGAACAAAATCCATAAGAAACTGCGTTCCTCCGAGGACATTGAAACAAATCTGAAAACTGAAATCTGAAAAGTTTGGAGGGAATAATTAAATCCCTGCCTTTTCTCAGTGATATTATACAGGGTTCATAAAGGATGGATCCCCATTGTGGTAGCATGTAAGAAACAACTATTTATGGTGACATAGACTGGCTCTAATAAATCAACCTCCGTGTTAAGAAAACGTGTTCTCTCAAGGACCTTTCTGTTATCTATTCTCCTCCAGCCCCTGTCATTTTTTACAAAAATTAGCAAAGAAATCACAGCTATTATCCTTCCCCCCACACATTAATGACAGCCTGCTATCATCATCACTCACAACATCAACAATCGGAGGTGCGGAACAAAGCATCTATCTGGAGCAAAAATACACAAATACAATTAGAGTTTGGACGTCGGCCAGTGCATTGAGGATAAATGTCACTAATGGAGATTATAGTGATTTTATTCAAGCAGATGAGTCTCAGGACATTCAACACACGGTGTCACCGCTGGAACGAGTACTGATGACAATCTGGAGGAATTGGGTTTTAATAGTGGATTTTAAACGGATAGGCTTGCCGATTCATGCTGTGCTTTCGGACATTGTTTTATTCAGTGCATTAAAACAAACGTGTCTGTGCATCATGTACCTAAATACAATTATCATAGACAAGATTTTCTTTGCTGGAGCCCAAGCATCTTGTGGGCCTCCCTCTATTCAGCACTTAAAGGCTTAATTGAAATAATAGATCTGAATATACACTTGTTATTATATGAGAGGCTGTTCAACTGAAAAATTGCAAAATAAATAGACCGCAAATGGATATATTATATGTCAAAGTAAATATGTCATATACCAAATGGATATATATATTTTTATCCAAAATGACAATTTAAATGACAGTGAATGTTTAGTCTCATTGTAGTCAAAACAAACACATATTTTGATTGAATGCTTCCTCCATTGTATGTAAAGAGAGATTACTCTTGTCCCTTTGGAGCTCTGGCCCTCAGTTTGCGTCCACCCACCCACTGTTATGATACAGGCTGACTATAATAGTGTTGACAGACGAATAACAAAATCTGCGAGAAATGCGAGAACACTAATATTTTCATTTATAAAACTAAATAAAAATATGATTTAACCAAAATGTAATTTTTAAATTGTGTAACTTAGAACTAAGAACATTAACAATTGGAAATAAGAGATCACAATCACATTTTTCTAATTTTAGAGAAGCTTCTGAAAATGGAACTGATATGCATTGTGGTTCTGTTGTTCATTTTCAACACTTTTTCACCAGAGTCGTTCTCAACCCTTTACCTGGGTTGTATAAGTTTTCACAGCTGGGTTCTAAATTACAATATTGAATACTTAACTGTGCTTATGTTGCTTAATTTAATATTTTTTTTAATTATTATTAACTGGCAAACTGTTAAAATTGTCCAGCTACTGATTTACTTATATAAATGAGTGCACAGCTATGAGGGGCCGTTCAATAAAAAAATAACAGAAACAATAAATCATATACCAAAATGGATATATCATATAACAAAGTGGATATATCAAATAGAAGAAAAAATAATTAATATACCAAAGTGTATATATCATATAGTAGAAAAAATAAGTAATATACCAAAGTGGATATATCATACAGTAGGAAAAATAATTCATATACCAAAGTGGATATATCATATGCACATCAAAATAAATCATATACCAAAGTGCAGATTTCATATAGCAGAAAAAAAAAATCGTATACCAAAGTGGAACTATTATGTACCAGAAAAAATATGTCACTCTGCAAAAAAAATATATACCAGAAAAAATATGTCACGTTGCACAAAAAATATATATACCAAAGTCACGTGGTGGAGATGTTGGGTTGGCAGCTGCAGTGTTGGCAGTGTGCACTGTTGGTTAGAGATGAGAGTGGATCCTTCACAGGGTCACAGGCATTAACTGCCGAATGAGGGAGAAGGCGATGCAAACGTTTACGAGCATGAGATGATCATTATCACTGAGTGTACATGTACATTAATATAATATATTACTATTTTAACAGTTTTTAAATTATTGGTACTATATTTGTTATTTATGATTAATATTATTAATAGCTCTATTTGTTTTTTTAATGTAATTTGGTGGTGAATTATCAATGAATGACCAATGTGATGCTGTTCAAGTTTATAACAAACAGAGGCTGCATCACATTGACAAAACATAACGGCTAATAATCAAAATCAAGGCAAGCCAATTAGAGTAGTGAAACCAATCTAGATTCATGACTGTACAGTACTGCCCTTACACAGTTACTGTGATCAAACTGTCAATCAAGTGTCTGCCACACCATTTGTGCATATACAGTATGTTAATGTTATTTTTTGTTTTTTAATTATATTAACTATATCACCAAGATGTGGATCACCCAAAGATGTTTACACTTATAAGTGGAAACATCTTTGGGTGATCCACTGCTGGGTGATATAGTTAATATAATATAGTTAACTCTATACACAGCTACACTCACCTAAAGGATTATTAGGAACACCATACTAATACTGTGTTTGACCCCCTTTCGCCTTCAGAACTGCCTTAATTCTACGTGGCATTGATTCAACAAGGTGCTGAAATCATTCTTTAGAAATGTTGGCCCATATTGATAGGATAGCATCTTGCAGTTGATGGAGATTTGTGGGATGCACATCCAGGGCACGAAGCTCCCGTTCCACCACATCCCAAAGATGCTCTATTGGGTTGAGATCTGGTGACTGTGGGGGCCAGTTTAGTACAGTGAACTCATTGTCATGTTCAAGAAACCAATTTGAAATGATTTGACCATTGTGACATGGTGCATTATCCTGCTGGAAGTAGCCATCAGAGGATGGGTACATGGTGGTCATAAAGGGATGGACATGGTCAGAAACAATGCTCAGGTAGGCCGTGGCATTTAAACGATGCCCAATTGGCACTAAGGGGCCTAAAGTGTGCCAAGAAAACATCCCCCACACCATTACACCACCACCACCAGCCTGCACAGTGGTAACAAGGCATGATGGATCCATGTTCTCATTCTGTTTACGCCAAATTCTGACTCTACCATCTGAATGTCTCAACAGAAATCCAGACTCATCAGACCAGGCAACATTTTTCCAGTCTTCAACTGTCCAATTTTGGTGAGCTTGTGCAAATTGTATCCTCTTTTTCCTATTTGTAGTGGAGATGAGTGGTACCCGGTGGGGTCTTCTGCTGTTGTAGCCCATCTGCCTCAAGGTTGTATGTGTTGTGGCTTCACAAATGTTTTGCTGCATACCTCGGTTGTAACGAGTGGTTATTTCAGTCAAAGTTGCTCTTCTATCAGCTTGAATGAGTCGGCCCATTCTCCTCTGACCTCTAGCATCAACAAGGCATTTTCGCCCACAGGACTGCCGCATACTGGATGTTTTTCCCTTTTCACACCATTCTTTGTAAACCCTAGAAATGGTTGTGCGTGAAAATCCCAGTAACTGAGCAGATTGTGAAATACTCAGACCGGCCCGTCTGGCACCAACAACCATGCCACGCTCAAAATTGCTTAAATCACCTTTCTTTCCCATTCAGACATTCAGTTTGGAGTTCAGGAGATTGTCTTGACCAGGACCACACCCCTAAATGCATTGAAGCAACTGCCATGTGATTGGTTGGTTAGATAATTGCATTAATGAGAAATTGAACAGGTGTTCCTAATAATCCTTTAGGTGAGTGTATATGTAGGCTATATAAATATGTACACACATATTTTGTTGCGTTTTTCTGAATTAATACATTAATTGGAGATTCCAATAATTCAATATACAACTAATCAGGACACCAGTCTGCGGCGGCTGTAAGCGCGGTTGTTATGAACAGCGCTGTGAGGTCAGTGTCGTGGGTTCGGATCCCGGTGTGTGGATGTTATTTCTTATGTACAGATTTTTTTATTACATTTTTTGAATATATATATATATATATATATATATATATATATATTCCCTGTGTTTAATGGTATCAGAGTAGAACGAACAATTATAATGGGATTAATAAAGCGTTGACCCAGCTTGTCTTTATTAGAATCACGTCAGTATCATGGCTCAGGGACTGGCCCACACCACAGAAATGAACACATTGATGCACTAGACGTCTCATTAATCTGCTGTGAGTGAGATTTTGAGTCTGCCACCTTGGGTAATAATGACCCTTCTTCTGACAACACCAACATGGAAAAAGCATAGCATATTAATAATAAAGTACAGCATACAATAAAACATAGCAAACAACATATACACTAGCCTCAGAGTGTACACCTGTAAACTTAAATTTAGGCTTCATGAGTGGTATCTAGATTAATGCCTGCGCATGAATGTCCAGATCGATTTCTCCCTCATTCGGCTGTTAATGCCAGTGACCCTGAAGGATCCACTCTCATGTCTAACCAACAGGGCACACTGTGCATGTCCAACCCAACATCTCCACCACGTGACTTTGGTATACATTTTTTGTGCAACATTACATATTTTGTCTGATATATATATATTTTTACAGAGTGACTGCTGTATGATATATCCACTTTGGTATATGATTTATATTGTTGTGCCATATGATATATACATTTTAGTATATGATTTCTTGTTTTTCTGCTACATGATATATCCACTTTGGTATATGATTTTTATTTTCTACTACATGATATATCTACTTTGGAATATGAATAATTTTTTCTGCTATATGATATATCCACATTGGTATATGATTTCTTTTTTCTGTTATTTTTTAATTGAACGGCCTCTCATACACAGCTGGAAAAAACATACAAAAGATAAAACAGAAGACAAAGGGTTCAGACAGGACCAGTATTGCCAGGGGGCTGCTCTTTCAGCCTCGCTCATTTGTTTCAATTCCATTTATATTCTACCACTGTCTGCTTGTGAATGTAAACTACAGCCTTGCTTCACTCACAGCTCATTGCCATTAACATGAAATTCCACCCTGGCTAAATTCAGTGATTTTGAAAGTGTTCAGTATAATTTGACAGCTTTTTCAGTTACTTAAATTACTCATGTCTAGGGGCTGAAGTAAAATGTAAGCTGCATTAAAACAAACTCCTATTTGTTGTGGATTAACATCTATATGTCATAAGAGATTGTACAAATGAAAGGGGTAAATTACACACATTGGTTGATAATTACATAGACGTTAGCTAATAGGATATATTTTTTGCACTCTCATGAGGGTTTCACACCTCAGCTCAAGAGGTATAGCTTCTCATATAATATATCATGTTTATAAGATAGTTTTCATCCTTAAAATAGTAAAAGAGATGGTACTACTGTGAGATCTTCTCCCCACACTTCCCCAGTCAGCCACCGGAGGTCATCATCCCTTTGTGAAGTCTTGATTACTCTGTGTCATTTCTGAGCCCTGTCCCCTTGTGTTGCCTTTACTCGTGAACCTTACCTGGTGCCTGTTTGACTTTGGATTGTTTTCCCGATCGACCTGACCATTTGCCTGCCTCAACTACTCTTCTTGCCTCATCTCCATTGTTCCCATCTCTGATTCCTGACCCCTTGCATACTTGTCACAGTAGCACGGGTGACTATGCACACTGGACCAAATCAGACCACGCCACCCCAAATTGATTTGTAGTGAGGAGGGGAACCCCACTGTCACCCTTTTCCCCATGCAGGTTCGGCAGGTATCAGGGATGCACCACGGACACTCCAATATAAGCAGATATGTATTTGTAAAGTACAGTTCAGCAACAGATCTAATTAGCAGGGCATGAAGTCTGCTGTCAATTTATACAAATAAAAGAGGGGGGTTGGGGATTAAATATTCTAAAACTATAAATTGCTAAAATCACCTTTAATGCTCTGGGTGACAAACTCTAAAACCATAAGTACAATTTCTATACTAAAACCTACTTAAAAGCCTAAAACTAATCCCCCCAACTAAAACTACAGTACATACAAATATAAAAAGGAATAAACAAAAGTTCACAGTTCAGAGCAGTCGGAGTCCGTTCCAGAGCACAGGGTCCCAATCCGTCTCTGCCTTTACACAGCAAGCTGGCTGCACAGATCCCACTGTGCAGTGCTCCCTTCCTGCAGCTGCAACTTTTACTCCGCGGCACAATCAGTGGTTAATTAGACAGGTGTGCCGCATCAGGTGCAAAAGAAAACTTGTGTATATGTTTAAAAAGAAATGTGATGAATCAATCAACAAAACAATCAGTGAAATAAAAAAACACGTGAACAAAGTAAAATAAGAGAAAACAACCTTAAAAACAAAACAAGTGTAATTAATAAAGTGATAAGGCACCTCTCGTGACATACTTGACCACTCTCTACACCTCCGCACCTGGGTTCTTCTCTCCTGTACTATGCCTTGTGTCACAACTATGTTAGCATTTTAAGGAGATTAGTGACATAATCCTGGAGGTGAAGTACCTGGTGCTATATGTGCAGAAGATGGTCATACAGGGCCATACATTACAGGAGCTAAAAAATTGATCCCATAAAGACTGTGTATATATTTAAATATTGTAACACACATTACAACATTAAAGGAAAGGATCTAAACATGAAAGTCTTGTATACCATACAAAACATTGTATATTTGGACATGGTATCATCATATTAGAATTTTTAATAGACTCTCTATTAGTCTACAATTTCAAGCTATCCTGTTATTTTCGTGATGTGGCTTGACTTCATTTTCTTTTTTCCTGTGGGCTGGATAGCTAATCAACTGTGCAGGACTGCTGTCTGGCATAAAATGACCAGCTTTCCCTGAGGTATTTAATGAGCCCTGAGATCTACAATTCAGCTTCCAATTCTCTTGCACATAGCACTGTCAGTCTCCGGCCTACCTGTCTGACATCCTCCACACTGCTGGGCTGGAAGTACTTCTCAGGACAGGAGCTGTAGGTCTCGGCCCAGTTTAGAAACTGTTACCCTGCCTTTCCCTGCACCTGGAGGGATGTTAAGCTTCACTGGCTATTGTATGTAATCTGACGAATAAGAACATTAGTAAGTTTACAATCGAGAGGAAGCCATTCGACCCATCGTGCTCTTTTGGTGTCCATTAATAACTAAGTGATCCAAGGATCCTATCCAGCCTATTTTTAAATGTTCCCAAATTTTCAGCTTCAACCACATCACTGGTGAGTTTGTTCCAGATTGTGACGACTCTCTGTGTGAAGAAGTGTCTCCTGATTTCTGTCTTGAATGCCTTGAAGCCCAATTTCCTTTTGTGTCTCCGGGTGCGTGTGTCCCTGCTGATCTGGAAAAGCTCCTCTAGTTTGATGTGGTCGATTCCTTTCATGATCTTGAAGACTTGAATCAAGTCCCCACGTAGTCTCCTCTGTTCCAGGGTGAAAAGGTTCAGTTCCTCAGTCTCTCAGTAGGACATTCCCTTCAGACCTGGAATAAGTCTGGTTGCTCTCCTCTGAACTGCCTCTAGAGCAGCGATATCTTTCTTGAAGTGTGGAGCCCAGAACTGTACACAGTATTCAGATGAGCTCTAACTAGTGCATTGTACAGTCTGAACATTACTGCCCTTGTTCTAAATTCTACACTTTTGTCAATATACGCAAACATTTTGTTTGCCTTTTTATTGCTTCCCCACATTGTTTGGATGGAGAAAGTGAGGAGTTCACAAAGACTCCTGGGTCTTTCTCATGCGTTACTTCTTCCAGTTCTATTCCTCCCATAGTGTAATTATAGTGGCTATTTTTATTACCTGCATGTAATACCTTGCACTTTTCCACATTGAATTTCATCTGCCCACAACTGAAAAGTATCTAAATCCCTTTGAATAACCTGTGCTGCCGAGATTGTATCTGCTCAGCCACCTATTTTAGTATCATCTGCAAATTTGACAAGTTTGCTAACTATCCCAGAGTCCAGATCATTAATATAGATTAGAAAAAGCAAAAGCCCCAATACTGATCCCTGTGGAACTCCACTAACAACCTCACTCCAGTTAGAAGCAACTCCTCTGATCAACACCCTCTGTTTCCTATACATCAGCCAGTTCATAATCCATCTACTTACATTACCCTGAATGCCTCCAGCTTCCAATTTGAGGATCAGTCTTTGGTGTGGAAACTTATCAAAAGCTTTCTGAAAATCTAAGTATATCATATCATATGCTTTCACATGATCTACAGGTGCAGTTGCATGTTCAAAAAACTATAATAAATTAGTAAGACATGATCTCATCTAAACCCATGTTGACTATCTCCAAGAATATGGTTTTCATTAAGATGCTCCTCTATTTTCTGTCTAATCATTTTTTCCAACATTTTACAGGTGATGCAGGTGAGACTGATTGGTCTGTAATTTCCTGGCTCAGTTTTGTCCCCTTTCTTGTGGATTGGTATGACATTTGCCGTCTTCCAGTCAGTTGGCACATCCCCTGTTCTAAGTGTCATTTGGAATATTTGACTTAGCAGCCTATAAATAATTTCCCTCATTTCTTTAAGTACTGTTGGAAATATCCCATCTGGCCCAGGTGATTTGTTTGTTTTTAATTCTGCTAGTCCCTTTAGTACCTCCTCCTCATTTATCCTGATCTGTCTTAGAGTTTAACTAGACTGATTGTTACACTGTGGCATATTATCCGATTTTTCTTTTGTGAAAACCTCTGTGAAATACTCATTTAGAACATTTGCCACATCATGTTCATTTTCTAAGATACGTCCATTTTTAGCCTTTATAAATTAAATGTTCTCCTTTATTGACTTCTTGCTGTTATAGTATTGAAAAATGTTATTTGCAATTTGTAAATACTTCTGTTCACTTCTTGGTCTAAACAGCAGCTTTAAGTTACTTTTGTCTACCTGTCACCAATTCACACTTAACTGGCTCCACCTGGAACAGAAATCCTGCTAGTCCTAGACTAATTCACCTTCCCTTCAACCTATTTACTTTCACCATTTCAGCAGCTGTACTGAATTGACTTCAATTAAGGCAAACTACAGACAAGATTAACTTGAGGAAAGTTAAGACTAGTCTGAAACTAGGAAAACAACAAGATGGCTGCCTCTCACCTGTACTGCCCTCTGTCTATATGTAGCAACTGGTAAATACTTCTGTTCCTAAAGCAAAGAATGTTGTTTAATCATGTTTCCCATTATTATTATTTAGTATTTATTAATTAATTACATGCCTTTATCCAAGGTGACTTACAGGATTTGCACAAGTGCAATATTATAAAAATACTATACTGTATTTACAGCATCATACTAGGGCCTATATTACACAAGTGCTTCTACAAAAAGTAATGTTGGTGCATTATATACCCAAGGAAAAACTATGTAAAATGACCAGATCAGATGCTGGTTATGTAAAAAACTGATATAAGATACATTAGTTTACATTAAAACAGTGTTGTTTGTGCTTAGAGAGCAATGCTGCGGTTTAACGGTGAAAACACAAAAGACACCGAGGTCAGAAAAGTGTCATCAAAAAAATAAAGAAGTTGCAAAAGAGTAACAGAATGATGAAAAGTCTCTAATGTAAAACCACCTGCAAATAAACAATTAGACTTTTACATTGTATAATGCTAAGAACAGCTAAAAACACAGTAACCGGAAAGGCTAATTAATGCAAAATCCCAATGTACTGAAAAATATCTCTAATCAAATATAGAACTGCTGAATATACTGTGTAATTTCAGCAACGTTTAGTCATTTACTATAGTCTTATAGTCAAATAGTTATAGAATACAGTGTGGGAAAAAAGTATTTGATCCCCTGCTGATTTTGTACGTTTGCCCACTGACAAAGAAATGATCAGTCTATAATTTTAATGGTAGGTGTATTTTAACAGTGAGAGACAGAATAACAACAAAAAAATCCAGAAAAACGCATTTCCATAAAGTTATAAATTGATTTGCATGTTAATGAGTAAAATAAGTATTTGACCCCTTCGACTTAGTACTTGGTGGCAAAACCCTTGTTGGCAATCACAGAGGTCAGACGTTTCTTGTAGTTGGCCACCAGGTTTGCACACATCTTAGGAGGGATTTTGTCCCACTCCTCTTTGCAGATCCTCTCCAAGTCATTAAGGTTTCGAGGCTGACGTTTGGCAACTCGAACCTTCAGCTTCCTCCACAGATTTTCTATGGAATTAAGGTCTGGAGACTGGCTAGGCCACTCCAGGACCTTAATGTGCTTCTTCTTGAGCCACAGCCTTGGCTGTGTGTTTTGGGTCATTGTCATGCTGGAATACCCATCCACGACCCATTTTCAATGCCCTGGCTGAGGGAAGGAGGTTCTCACCCAAGATTTGACGGTACATGGCCCCGTCCATCGTCCCTTTGATGCGGTGCAGTTGTCCCCTTAGCAGAAAAACACCCCCATAGCATAATGTTTCCACCTCCATGTTTGACAGTGGGGATGGTGTTCTTGGGGTCATTCCTCCTCCTCCAAACACAGCGAGTTGAGTTGATGTCAAAGAGCTCGATTTTGGTCTTATCTGACCACAACACTTTCACCCAGTTCTCCTCTGAATCATTCAGATGTTCATTGGCAAACTTCAGACAGGCCTGTACATGTGGTTTCTTGAGCAGGGGGACCTTGCGGGCGCTGCAGGATTTCAGTCCTTCACGGCGTAGTGTGTTACCAATTGTTTTCTTGGTGACTATGGTCCCAGCTGCCTTAAGATCATTAACAAGATCCTCCCTTGTAGTTCTGGGCTGATTCCTCACCATTCTTGCATGGAGCCCCAGACCGAGGGAGACTGACAGTTAATTTGTGTTTCTTCCATTTGCGAATAATCGCACCAACTGTTGTCACCTTCTCACCAAGCTGCTTGGCGATGGTCTTGTAGCCTATTCCAGCCTTGTGTAGTTCTACAATCTTGTCCCTGACATCCTTGGACAGCTCTTTGGTCTTGGCCATGGTGGAGAGTTTGGAATCTGATTGATTGATTGCTTCTGTGGACAGGTGTCTTTTATACAGGTAACGAGCTGAGATTAGGAGCACTCCCTTTAAGAGAGTGCTCCTAATCTCAGCTCGTTACCTGTATAAAAGACACCTGGGAGCCAGAAATCTTGCTGATTGATAGGGGATCAAATACTTATTTCCCTCATTAACATGCAAATCAATTTATAACTTTTTTGAAATGCGTTTTTCTGGATTTTTTTGTTGTTATTCTGTCTCTCACTGTTAAAATACACCTACCATTAAAATTATAGACTGATCATTTCTTTGTCAGTGGGCAAACGTACAAAATCATCCCTCACTGTATGTGTCTACCTTTTTGGATATAAGCAGGTGGAGTGTGTGTGTGTGTGTGTGTGTGTGTGTGTGTGTGTGTGTGTGTATGTGTATGGGAGAGACAGAGAGGGAGTGAATTAAATAATCAATCAATCAATCATTATATGTAATGTGTTTATTTCCTCTGTTTAATAATGAAAAAATAAATACATAAATAAATAAATGTCATTGGTATATAATAGTCTGACTTGGGTATGAGCTATATATTATGTAAATATGGATGTTATTGATTCCGTTTCTTTAGACTAAAACAAACAAAAGCCCTGAAAGAATAAAATAAATGGCATCTAATGATATGTATTGTTCTTTATGCTTCACATAATACAGAGCACACTAACACAGCTGTTAGGAGCTTGAAAACTAAGATACGGGATTTGCAAATGTAACATTTCCACTGAATAATAAAGAGTTACCCTGTTAGTGGAACACCTTGATATTTGATGAACATCTCGTGCCCAGTACTGTTGCCTCTCATGCTTTACTATCAATGCTTAAATGTATTATTATGCAGTAGTAGTTTAATATGGGTCCCTTTTGAAATCAAAATGGTAATTGATATATTGATATATCTAAACCCCAGACACACCCATTTTATTCGAATCTAGGTTTTACACAGTGTTTTCTTATATAATAAATAGCTTTGTCACAATAATAGATAGCTCTGATACAACTTGTTAGTATCAGTTGTCCACATTGTTTACCATAGTTCTAAATAATGAAAGAAAAAAAAAATAGTAACTGAATAATTGGGAGAGTTTATAGTAAACTATCCCAGTGTACATCTCTGTTACCCCATCACATATACTGGGTATAAGTAATTTATTCAGACTGGTCTCCTCATTTGTGCTATATCCTTTAAGTTTATTAATGTGCATAGCTATGCAATCAATGTATCATAAATACAATGGATGAAATGTATGCTTATTATACATGTTTCCTAAATCAATAGCATAATTTACCTTCCCCCATCAACAGTAAAATTAATAAAACATTATTTAGTTGATCTGTAATTAATTTGTATTATAGACATTAAATATTGTATTACAGGAAATGAATAATTAATAATATAAAAAATAATCTTCCTACCATTTTTAAGCTTCTTGTTTTGCTCTGTTTAAAGGGAATGAGGGACTATCTGGATATGTTGGTCTGAAGAGATGCACAAATGTGTTGGCTTGAATTTGGTCAATATACCTTTCCTGACCTCTAGAAAGTGAATCAGTAGGGTCATTTCAATGTGGGATACAAGTTAATAGCACACCAGAGTGAGCCAGGGAGAGTCCTCTAATGATTACAATGATGATGCAGCAAATTTAACACAACACATTCCCAGAATGCATTGTGAGGAATTGGGCACCAGATGTGTTCATGCCCTTGGTAAGGTATAACTTTAAGTTGATTTGTCTGTGAAAATGCAGGCATACATTCAGTATTTAGCAAAATGTGAAAAAGCAACAATGTCTGGAAGGGTGCACATAGAAGCAGTCCAGTTACTACTGTTTGACATCATGGGAAAAGTCATGGGAGATTGTTTTAACAGAAAATGTAAGATGTAATTCTAGATGCACTATCAGTAGAATGCAGAGCTTAGAGCACAAACCTCAAAGTTGGAGAATATAAAATACTGAATAAATGAGTTCAGTTCTTATTTATATATTGATTTTCATGATACAAGATCTCCAACAGCAGTATTCCATCAAACTGATAGTAATTCACAAATATGGTTTATGCACCCACCTCTCACCTTTCCATCTCCATCTGCAGTGGGAACTTAAAGTGGAATCAATGGGAGAGAAGAAAATCGTGGCTTGACTTATGCTATGATCAAAGAGTTTCCTCTGAAGTCGTACCACACAACACAATGCTTTATTTGTTCGGCCTTTAATCCCCATTCCCCTCTGTGATGTGTTACGATTCACAGAGCCCCACACCTTGAATATTTGGAGCATTTCTGCCGTATTTAGTAAACAAAACCATGAGAGAAGTTGTGAAGGCAGCTCCCAGATGTTTCATACAGACAGCACAGTTAATGCACCAAGGGGGAAATGAAAACGTTATGCGTCATTACTTACGAGAGCATTTGTCTTCAGTCAAGTTGCTTCCAGCTCTCCTCAAGGTAGGATTCCTACAGCAGGTGCTTGTGATGAGATAACAGAGTTCATGAGAGGGAAGCTGAGTGAGAAGACAAGACTGTTTCTGTGCTTCAGGAATTTCATAGGACATTTAATGTATTCCTTTAACACATTATTGCACATTCTAGTTCAGGAAATACTGTAAAATGTAGTATAATTGTTATTACCTGGTGGGTTCAGTATATTACTTTTTATATTTTACATTTATTTAATGTTAGGTAATGTAATTTGTCTTAATGTATGACCCTCTTCACACTGGGAACACGTGTACGGTACAGTTGCCAAGTGTGCTCAGCACATTTCAGGGAAAAATCCTCAGATCATTTCTCTTTCACACCTACCTTAAAGTCACAAGATATAACAAAAAACAGACTCCCTAATAATTCAAGTAGCTTTGCCACTGTATAATACTATTAAATGCTTGATATAAGGTTTTAAGTTGAAAATCCATGTCTATATTATTTCCTTTTCAGCATATTTTTAAAACAAACAGCCCTTTCGATCTGCAGCAATAGTTTGATTGTTTAACCCTCTATATCTTGAGTAGTTAAAAAATGTCCTGATTGTGAGATTGTGAGTATAAGGTTTAATAGTATAACATTGTATTAATGTAATAAATTCGTAATTTATTTTCAGAAATGTTCTGCCAAAATATAGGCATTTTAGTGCTTGAGGGAGACACTGTGCAGTGGCTTATGGGATCAATTCTTCAAGCACTTCATAATCACATTTTAGACATAATCAGCTAAATAATGGCTTATTTTTAGGACTTAAAGCTAAACATACTATACATATTACAAAAGCATTAGTTGCTACACATTAATATATAAACATTGCAAAAACTCAAAACAGGCCTTTTATCAAAGCATAATCTATTTATAATAATATAATTAAACTATTATCTTGGAATATATGTCACCACCTAGTGGGTAAATAGGGGCAGCACACTACACGACCACGCCACCTCTTTTGTATGACGAGAGAGGAACTCGTACTATTCACTCTCTCTCCCCGGGCAGTGTAACTATTATGTCAGTTCTTTCTCTTCTTAGGAACCCAGCCAGCGCCCCATCGGCCAAATGGACACCAGCAGACTGCAAGTAAGAAGGACAATTAGACACAGAAATACAGTTGACAGACCTTCCTTTAGTATAGCCCCGGCTACAACGGGACCACAGGTAGGTGAACTGTCTGTATTGTAAAGCGCTATTTTCTTCCTACAGTATTTTATGTCTAATTCTCAATAATCCTCTCTTTTTCTTTCTCCAGGTGCAAGTGCCTGTGACTCTAATTGCCGTAAAACAGTCTCTGTGGATTTACCAAGTGCACTCTCACTTCCTCCATGAATGTACAATAATTAATCAATAAGTGAATAATCATCCGCCACGTTCCTCCCGTGACACTCCCCCCCGATGGTCGTCCCCGAACATCTCAATAATTTACAAGGAACAACCCCTCTCTCTATAGCGTTGGGGTTTAACCCCGAAATTAGCTCGCTGAGACCTGCGCACTCCCTCCACTAGGGGGGCCAAAGGTGGTTCACCCAACCCTGGTTCCACTACCCTAGGTACTCCCCCCCCACCTACCTCTAGGTCTGAGGAAGGTGGAGCAGGTCCAGGCAAAGGTGCAGGAACTGTAAGGTGGGCACGCAGAGGACAAACCCACCATGCCACCTCTGGGAGCATAGCTTCCCTCAGCCCTATGTTGTCATTGGCTGCTAGAGGGACATTTCCCTCATCTATCTCCCCCCAAGCCCAGCAGGACCTTAGATGATGCCGGTGAATGGTACAGACAGGACCCTCCCTACCCTCTGGGCACAGCTGGTTCCCCCGCCCTGCAACCACAACACTAACACAAAAGGGTCGGGAGCCCAGTGTGGACCTAGCTTGCCCTGGGCCCTGCGTTGGAAGTTACGAATAAAGACCCTCTCTCCCGGCCAGGAGACACCTCTGTCACGTGTTCTCAGGATGATTTGTTTTAATCGTTCCCAGGAACATTTGGACCTTTCACACTTAACCGTACCTGGTACCTAGTATATCAATCAAGTGTGAATACCCCCTTTAGCTCTGTTTTGTAGTTTACAAAATACAGTTTTCACTGGTACCCCTGCTTCCCTGAGTAAATGTGCTCCTCCCAGCACTTAGGCTGGTGTTTTTCCCTGCATGCCTACTGAATTAGTTTTATTTTGTAATACAATTTTGTAAAAATCTGTATTTTATTTGTTGTATTACTTTGATTATTCTGTACCCAAATATTATACTTTATGTCCTTTGGGTGGGCAAATCATAGTCTAAGAAAAATGCATCTACCTGTGGATTTAGGAGGTGGCGTGATTGTGCTTCAACCAGACTGAACACAACAAGCAATGCATTAAGAACCTGACTTAAAAATGTGCAAGCTTGTTTAATTTCACAAATCATTAAAACAATTAGCAATTCCCTTTTGTCGGGCCACATCTGTTTTTTGAGTGCTCAGCAAAAGATGTATTTATTACATTACATTGTTGTAATCTGCTGCAAGCCAGAGCTCTGCTTATACACACAGAGACATGAGGCTGCATGCCCAGAAATATATGAATCAGATTTTTAATGAACCCAATGCCCTATTGTATTGGAAGGTGAATATTTGCCAGGAGAAGAAAAAAAGACTTCTGGGCTGTAGCTGTACAAATAGGATAACAGTTGAAACTGAGAGTGTCATCTATCATAATAAACATGTTCCGATATTAGAAGTATATTTTGATGGCTATAAGAATGTGTTTCAAAATATCTTTTAAATGCATACATAAAATGGCAATCAGTATCAGTAATCAGTAGTAAGGCACACAAATCATTTCCTTGCTCTTAGCCAGTCCTACCCCAAAGCAAGATATTGGGTTTGCTTATAACAATCTCTAAAATTAGTTGAAGAAATAACAAAAAACAACATCAGTTGAGACAGATTACACATAAGCATTTCTGCTCTCACCTCGGGGACTCCTGCAAGACAACAGCATGATGTTTTTCTACTTATCTGCATGTCAAACTAAACTATATAAGAGATTTCATTCTTATGCATGTTATTTGTCTACTTTCTTTCCTTCCTTTCATCTACACACGTAACAGTTCAACTGGCATGCATGCTATGGAGAAATAAAACAGTTCAAACACCCAAGTGTTCAATGTGTAACACATTCGATGGCTGTTCAAGCCTCCTTAGAGAAATTAGGATATGGATCCCTGAGAATGTTTCAATCTTTTAATTTTGTGAACTTCTCATTTTTATTGTGTGTGTTCATGTAAATCACAGAATATACAGGATTATCCACCTAACCTCACTTTTAGGCCTCTGAGGCTCAGAAATCAGTAAAATTGATCAGAATCATTATTGTGCTTGTCTTAAATATACAGGTTATTGGTATTTGGTGAGTTGTTATTTTTTCCAATGCAATTTATTGTTCTAATATATCACACCAATGATACATGTAATGTAATTAATTGTAATTGTCATTATCACCATAATTCTCACATTTTGTGAATTCACTAATAGTTATTGGTCTCCAGGTCATATTAATAAAACAATGATTTTTAATTTAAACGTTTTTAACAGAATAAATAAAAGATTCACTTTTTTATTTTTTGTGAGAACATTGGCAGACCATTTTTGCATCTGTACTACAATGTCAACAATCACTTGTGTCTGTAGGGGCATTATAGCTGAAGGAATACAGAGTTTTTAATTAATTTTTTGCAAGACATTACAACATTAGGCAGTTTAGGTTACTATGTTTTGTGATATCAATATTATTGTTTTGTAGAGAATTTGACAAACAAAAAACATGATCTGGACACTTGATATTCTGAGATCACTGTGAAATAATTAATTTTAATATCTGCAAAACTGCCTGACTTGACCTTTAAGGTTTTATTGGCCGTTATATCCAGGGCCTCAACGAAGAAGAGTGTGTGAGAGAAAGTGGTTTTCTGATTCAATTTCTTGCATAACAGAATTAGTATCGCACAAGCATCTTGGGTCCAGCTTTCTCAGTATTCAGGGTCCATGTTCTTCATTCATATATCAACACAGACAGTATGTATTATCAGTCACCTTTTAAGGCACAAATATATGATTGGCTTGTTTAATCAGCATATTTGACTCAGCTGGTCATGTTTTAT
Organism: Amia ocellicauda; assembly: GCF_036373705.1. Lineage (NCBI taxonomy): Eukaryota > Metazoa > Chordata > Actinopteri > Amiiformes > Amiidae > Amia > Amia ocellicauda. The sequence continues at coordinate 6,451,566 of NC_089850.1, forward strand.
GATCTTAGCATCACTAGTTTAAGTAATAAAATAGTACAATGATATCCCAATATAATCTGGACAGAACCAGAGGATCACCTAGGTACATGCCATACCTGAGGTCTTCAGTCCATGTGTGGATGTAGAGGGGTTGTCCTGCCAGCCTGTGAGGGACCACAGGTGGAGATTGCCGAACAGAGGAGTCCTGTGTTCCTGTGGAGAAAAGGTGGACTCTGGATATGGAAAGACTTTCTTCTATGTAGTTTTCTTTGGCAGCGTTTCCCTCATTTCATTCCTATTGGTGTTGAACAGGGGGACACAGTGAGAATTTTTGGTAGGTTTTAAGAATACGACATGATGTATGTTCTATCGTCATTTTGTTTCAATTGTCTAGTTTCTAATATCTGTTCAAGTCCTGTGAATAACCTGAAATTGTACAAAGGTAAGTGGTAAACTGCCAGAGGTTAAAAAAACAGTTTAGGTTACCACAAACTGACAAATAATGTACATTTCAAAGTTATATACTGTGTTACTACACCCTCTTAAGCATTATTTGGCAGTGTTCCGCGCAGCTCCTGTGTATAGTTACACTGTATTCCTCCAATGCGCACATCGTTTGAAACGTATTCTCTTGGCTACCAGTGCATTTCATTCTCTAACACATCCAATTTACAGTTTCCGTGTCGCCCGCCGTCATTCAGAGCCTAGGGGGTAAACACGTAAACTTTTTGGGGCGGGGGATTTCTTTGCAAATAGGCTTGTTTTGTTTAGAACAACCTATCAATTAATCTAGAATATATTATTTGATGTTCTATAAAACACAGAGAAGTTCAGATCCAGTTATGTAAAATATTTGTGTATTAGTACACTGTAAACAGAGTTTTCCATCTTGACATTTTGCTGTGTGTTGCTTCTACCAAAATGTGGATGGTCTTGTTTTGATAAGTAGACTGTCTTGTTCCAGAATATGTCATAATTGTCAATATTTTCTGAGATTTTGTATTCCTACTCAGACCAAGTATCATTTCAGAATGCGGAGGGGGGTGGGGCAGGATAATGGGATTTATTTGGATTATTTGGGGGCTTGTCGATCCTGTTTTTAGATCCAAACCTAAAACATATATTGTCACTTTTCTTCTTGCCATTATTAATCATTTTGCTTAGCCCAGTAACATTTTACTTTTCATAGCAGCACACAAGAAAGAGTTGTTAATTAACTGGAAACTGGGACTGTGGTTTGCAATGCTTTATTAATTTCACCCAGGACATTAGAAATCCAATAATTTGCCACGTACACCGCACTTATCATCAGAAATTAACCTGATGGGAATTGTTCCCATCACTTTCTGTGATGTATAACTGTCTGCTGGAAAACTATAGGCAAATCATGATTATCTGATTACATTTAGCAGGAGCAGCAAATAGTTTAGGAGATAACTGGTAGGCTCTTGCACAGATCAGTAAGGGTTAATGAAAGTTAACACTGATTACTATTCAAAATACTTTTTAAGTTAACCTGAATTCCAGGGTCAGAGTTACACTAGTTTTGTACATTGTTAAGACATTTACCAGTATAAAAAATTAACATACTCACCTTTCTTTGTTTCCTTTGTGACTCCATTTAGAATAAAACAAAAGGATCATTGTTCCCGAGTTAAACTATCACATTATATAACACGTTGTTAGAAACTTAAAGAGCTCTGCAAATTAGTCTGTCAAACTCTATTAAGAAGACACTGTTAAAAGACATAATGAACAAGTCACACCTTTCATATTTCATTCTGTTAATCCATGACAGACATGAAAAGACATCTTGTAACTTCCTCTGGTTCAGCAATATTTTTCCATTTAAGTTGACATGACATGAAGCAACAGCCAATGTATTATTCAGATATATTTCATCCATCCCTAGGTCAATGCAAAAGTGTAATTCCCATGTAGTCATGGAGTTCACTGTCCCTCCTCCACCTAGTCAATCCATATGAGGTCAATATTGTTAGTTTCTGCTTCCAGAGGGACTAAAAAAAGAAAAAGAGAATTCATGACAAAAACATGTAAATAGTACTGCTTGCTTCTAATTAAAAAAAAAAACAGATTCCCGTCACTGAAAGTGTCTCCTCCTGGTTATTACAGCCTATATGTTTGATCATTCATTTTTATTTATATTCAATTATACAACACTTGGTTGCATTAACAAAAAAGTGATTAGTTTAACCCTGCTTTGGCCAGCAATAGAACATTTGATTTTGATAGAAAGTGTCTGTAAACTAACAAGTAAATCCTCCATACATAAGTTATATTGTGGCAGATTTATGTAGGTTTATGTGACCCAGTCATAAATTATGAATGCATTTATTGCATAAAGGTTAGGGGCAAGTGTCTACTGGGCATAAATGGAATGGAGGAGCAATAGTAGCTTATGTAAATAGTTATGGATTTGTATCATGTGTAGTCTTACATTAATTAAACAAAATCTGTTGATTCGATTCATATCCAATGAACATTGGTTCTGTAGGGAACCATGAATTAAATATCAAGGAAAAAGTAATTGACTTCAATTCTATACGCCAATATAGACATTTTTTATCTAACAGCATGATCCTGCAGTTTCTCTTCACAATGTTTAAAATTCTGTACACATCTCAAGTAAGCCCAGCACTGATTGGACAGCTACATTTCATATCACAGGAAAATGATTCCATGGAAGTATCTGCCCAAGTACAATCACAGTGACAACTACTTTTATTTATAATGACACTTGCGTAGGCAAACCAAATTCCATAAATTCACTTCCGCCAAAATAATCTGATACCTATACACTCCTCCGTAACGTTCTTTGTTTCATACCTAATTAGCCTATCGTTTACCCTCCTTACCATGCAAACAAGCTCAACACCAGGATTCAGGAGAGCTTGCTTACCTCGACATGCCTTCATCTTCAGCCCCCATTCCATGAGCTGCCATGGGAATGTTACCTTCTGAACAACCCTTAGTTCAACCCAGCACAGGCCCAGCTACATAATGGCATGCCCTAAATCGGAGGACTGAAACACATGGGTTAATACATTTAATAGGGCCGTTTCAGTACTGTTTTAAAGGATATTTTAAAATGATTCAGGAACAGATCTTGAGGATAAAGAGGCATTAATAATAGTGTGTATTAGGTGAATAATAAATGGCAGAGATTGTATTAGCAATTTAGTGGATATAGGGTCCAGTGCACAAGTAGTAGTTTTCATTTTTGTAATTAAGGAGACTAATTCTTGGTGATTTACTGTGTTAAACAAGTCTAAGGTAGGCAGGGACTGTGAAGGACTGCATGCATCAGCTATAGTATTTGTGTAGTTCTAGTTCTTTCTGTTTTCTAATGCCGTCGACTTTGCTATTGAAATGATCAATAAAGTAATTTCAGGTGATATTGGGAGGGATGACTTATGAAGACTCTACCTGCTGATCAGTAAGTGTCGATGTTGTGTTGTGTTTGCCTCCTCTCCACTCCCCTTCCCCTTTTCACCCCTGGCCCCTAAGTGGTTGAACGCCCTTCCCACTGAAATCAGGACAGCAGAGTCCCTGACTACCTTCCGGTGATTACTCAAGATGCATCTTTTCAGACTGTACCTGTAACGTAGCTGTTTTTCCCCTGCGGGGCTCAGCTCTCCTGTTAATGTGCACTTTATCTGGTTTTCATTGTACAACTTGCTTTTACATTACTAGTTCTCATGTTGTTTATATTGTTTACCCCTATGTCCCTTTCCCCTCAGCTATTAACTATGACTTCACAATTATAAGCTCACAAATCTAGGATGTAGGACTCGTACTACCTGTATATTTCTCTTATGCACTCATGTAATTTTGAACTTGTAATTCTAGACTATATTGCACTTTTATAATGCTATAATGCCCTGGATAATGGTGTCTAGTAAGTAATAAATAATAATAATAATAATAATAATAATAATAATAATAATAATAATAATAATAATAATAATAATAATAATAATAGAAAGAAAGCTATTCTTATGTATCTCTATTAAATTAGAGTAGTAGGCAAACCTAGCAGAGGACAGGGCTTGCTTGTATCTTATTATACTGTCATTCCATGCCATGTGGAAGACCTCTAATTTGTAGTTCTCCATTTACATTCATTGTACAGCATTCTGTTCTCTCAGGTCTGACAGTTCTGGCACATCCTCTACCTCTCACCTCTTGTAGGTGTGCTCCAAGGGTCTGTACTTAGCCCCCTTCTGTTCTCTCTCTATACCCTCTCCATGGGCCTCCTCATTGCATCCCATGACATTTCACACCAGTTCTATGCTGATGACACCCATTCCAGACCACTCTGTTCCTTCTGTGATTAAAGGATGGCTGAACATCCCATTCGTCACCTTGCTTCTCTTCCAAATACAATGCACTGCTAACAGGAAATACAATTCTGTCAAGCATGTTCAAAGTTGAAAATATAAAATATTAAAATCGATATCTTAATGTGACCTTTTAACTCAATTGGTCTTGTACAGCATGAGGCTGGTGTGGTGTCATATTTATTAATTTCATCCAAGCCGAATGTGCATTCATTACAGGAATGAGGCCAGTATTCTGACAATAACTCTTTCATAGCTCAATAATTATGGATTTATTTTTACTTGGCAGACCACCTTCATATGAATATAGGTTTATTGTATTTCTGCTGAGAAGTAGAAAAGTACAGAGAGATAATTTAAGTTTTTAGTTATTGTTTGTTTGTATTATTTCCCTAATTATCCTTTATCACAAGGTGCTGCCTGGATGTGTGTATAGATACAAAATATTTGACCATATACTGTAACAAGCACATTTGTGTAGCCACAGAAAATAACTGTTGGATACATAACTATGTCAACGGAATAAAAATAGACAGGTAGACAGACAGACAGATAGAAACAATTGACTGTTTCTGTACTTTTCTGTGTGTACAAGTTTTGTTTTGTGCCAACAATGCCAGCTAATACTTTTTAGAAATGGAATGGTTTTTAGCACTTTACAATTGTAACATTTCTCAAAGGCAAGGTGTATAGATCCAAGTGCAGGCTCCTAGTAGCAAAGCAGAAAGGCAAACAATCCAAGAGGAAAAATCCAGAAGGGAAAACAGGAGTCTAAACACGGTAGGTAAACAAAGAAGAATGCTCAGAAATGTTTCAGAAGAGAAGACAAGACTTAGTGATTATACTAAGGAACAAAGGGGTTTATATACTGTGTTTAGGGAGAAAGGGATGACTGGGTAAAGGGTGAAAGACCAATGGGGAGAGGGGAAAGACAGAACAAGTGCACGTGAATAAAAGGAATGTAATGTGACTGATTGATCTGGGAACTGAGAGAAAGAAGCACAGGGATTAATACTCAGGAGAGAGAGACCTCTGGTGGTGAGCTGAAGGAATAGCAAGTGAGACCGTGACAGTACCCCCCTCCCTAGAATCGGCCCAGGCTGGACCGAAGTGACGAAGACAGCGGCGGGGACGGCCACGGGGCCGAGGAGCAGGAGCAGAAGGATGGGTTCTGTGAAAGTCAGTAATCAAGGATGGATCCAAGATGTCAGGAGCAGCAACCCAGGAGCGTTCTTCTGGACCGTAACCCTCCCAATCAACTAAATACTGTAAGCGTCCCCTATGGCGACGGGAACGTAGCAGGGACTGGACTGCATATGCAGGACCATCATCAAGATCCAAAGGAGGAGGGGGATCGGCCCTGGATGGAGCAGAATCAGAGGCAGGAGCGGGATGTACGGGTTTCAAGAGGGAGACGTGGAAAGAAGAGGCAATTCTGTAATGAGGCGGTAACTGGAGGCGATAAGTAACAGGATTAATCTGGCGGAGTATGGGAAAGGGTCCAATGAAACGTGGACTTAACTTTCTAGATGGGAGTTTCAGCTTGATATCCCGTGTTGACAACCATACCATCTGTCCAGGTTGATATTGTGGAGTGGGGTTGTCGACGAACCACTCTGTGGAGACGGACATGAGCTGCATTCCAGACAGTAGCACTGCGGCGGAACCAATCGTCGACGGCTGGAACGTTGGTGGTTTCCTCGTCCCACGGAAACAGGGGTGGCTGATATCCTAGCACACACTGAAAGGGAGTAAGGCCTGAGGAAGAACTGGTTAGAGAATTTTGTGCATATTCAGCCCAAGGTAAGAAGCGACTCCATTCAGTTTGATTGTTACCGCAATAAGATCGAAGAAACCAAGTAATTTCTTGATTCAGACGTTCAGTTTGTCCATTAGACTGAGGGTGATAACCAGAGGTTAAACTGACATTTACATTTAATGCTGAAAAGAACGCAGACCATACACGAGAGGTGAATTGAGGACCCCGATCAGAAACGATGTCTTCGGGTAAACCATAGATGCGAAAAACATAATGAAATATAGCCTCAGCAGTCTCGATTGCAGTAGGAAGGCCTTTCAGAGGTATAAGCCGGCATGATTTGGAAAACCGATCGATTGCCACTAAGACAGTAGTAAAGCCTTGAGAACTGGGAAGATCAGTTACAAAGTCAATGGAGATATGAGACCAGGGAAGCTGAGGTACAGGCAGGGGCTCCAGGAAACCTGTTGGGAGGTGCCGGGAAGATTTGGTTGGGCACAAGTGGAGCAGGAACGAACAAACTGGGTGATGTCTTGAACAAAGGAGGGCCACCAAAACTTCTTCCTGACCAAGGTAATGGTACGATGAATTCCAGGATGTCCTGAAGCAGGAGTTGAGTGAAGCCATTGTAGGAGGGAAGGACGTACGGAAGATGGTACATAGAGTTAGATAGATGGACAATTGACAGGGGTAGGATCCGATGTGAGCTCTTTCTGAATTTGGTCCAGGATTTTCCAACGTATCGGGGCGACGATGCAGGTAGATGGCAAGATGGGATCCGAAGATGAAGGTTCGTGTTTAGAGTCATACTGTCGAGACAGTGCATCTGCCTTGATGTTTTTTTATCCTGGACGATAAGTTAAGGTGAATTGTAAACGGGTAAAAAAGAGAGCCCAGCGCGTTTGACGAGGATTGAGTCTTTTGGCTGCCTGGATGTATTCCAAATTTCGATGATCAGTTAGTACCAAAAAGGGGCTTTTAGAACCTTCTAACCAATGTCTCCATTCCTCGAATGCCAACTTCACAGCCAAGAGTTCTCGGTTTCCAATGTCGTAGTTCCTCTCCGCTGGAGATAGTTTCTTAGAAAAAAAAGCACAAGGATGAAGTTTAGATGGTTGTCCATGTCACTGTGAAAGTACTGCTCCTACTCCGGTTTCTGAGGCATCCACTTCTACTATGAAAGGAAGGTTAGGGTCAGGGTGTTTGAGAACTGGAGCAGTAGTGAACAATGTCTTGAGTTTCTTGAATGCAGTTCCTGCGGCTTCTGACCAAGAAAAACTACGAGCAGATCCTTTCAATAAAGAAGTTAACGGAGAGGCAACTGAACCAAAGTTAGCGAAACCCAGAAAACGTTGCAATTCCTTTACAGTTCAAGGTTGAGGCCATTCTGTAACTGCTCTCACCTTTGTGAGATCCATATGAACTCCATTTGCATCAATGATGTACCCAAGGAAAGCCATTCGTTGACAATGAAATTCGCACTTCTCTGCTTTAATATAAAGTCCATTTCTCAGCAAACATTGCAGCACCAGTCGTACCTGTGAGATATGTTCGGAGAGAGAAGAGGAATAGACCAGGATATCATCAATATACGCAATCACAAAACGGTGGAGATAAGGTCGTAATACCTCATTGATGAAGGCTTGGAAGACCGAGGGTGCATTGACCAGGCCAAAAGGCATTACTAGATACTCGTAATGTCCAGTATGAGTAATGAATGCAGTCTTCCACTCGTCCCCCTTTCTTATCCGGATTAAGTTATAAGCACTGCGTAAATCCAGTTTCGTGAAGTAACGGGCTCCTCTGATTTGTTCCAGGGCCGCTGGTACTAAAGGTAAAGGATAGCGATATTTATCAGTTATGGTATTAAGCCCCCTGTAATCTATACAAGGTCGTAAACCACTGTCCTTCTTTGCGACAAAAAAGAAACTAGCCACGGCAGGTGATGTAGAAGGACAGATTATGCCCTGAGCCAAAGCTTCTTGAATGTAGTCTTCCATGGCCTGCGACTCTGGAAGAGAAAGAGGATATATGCGTCCCCTAGGAGGAGAAGTGCCTGGAAGGAGATCAGTGGCGCAGTCCCATGGGCGATGTGGTGGTAAGGAGGAGGCTCGGGTTTTGCTGAAAACGGCAGCCAGGTCCTGATACTCAGGTGGAATCTCAGGCGGTGTGGAGAGAAGAGGGCTTTCAACGTGAGTAGCTCTACAAAGTGAAGACAAACAATGTGAGGAACATCGATGACCCCAGGATATAATTTTCCCCTCAGACCAAGAAATAACTGGATTGTGATGATCAAGCCATGGGAATCCAAGTATAATGTCAACTCCAAGTGACTCGATCGCTAGAAAAGGTAACTGCTCAGTGTGTTGTGATCCAATAGACATGGTGACGGACTTGGTCTTCTAGGTAACCGGGCCAGAACCAATGGGTTGATTATTGATAGCTTTGATATTAAGGGATGGTAGGATTGGCACCAGTGGAATTTTCAATCGTTCAGCAGTTCCTTTTTTTAAGAAGTTCCCTGCGGACCTATCTATGAGTGCAGATAGAAACACTTGTTTAGAACCAAACAGAAAACTGACATGGAAAATACATTGTGCAGGAGAAATTAAGGGACAAAGCTCAGTACTCACAGATTTCTCTAGGGCAGCCGAGGAAGATCCAGCACGTTTAGGACAGGAATCACGATAATATCCCGACTGTCCGCAGTAAAGACAGAGACGTTGTTGAAATCTTCTTAGTTTTTCTTCAGCAGAAAGTCGAGTTCTTCCTAACTGCATTGGTTCAGATTCAGAGACATGACTGGTCTGGAAAAAAGGTCTGGCAACTGACTTAGGTGTGGCGGACATGGTACGTGTCCCCCTTCTTTTAATAAGGTTATCTAAACGAATGGCAAGCTGGATAAGGGGTTCCAAGGCGAGTGCTTCGCCCTTACAGGCTAATTCGGATTGTAGATCATCATTCAAACCGAGACGAAAAACAGTGATAAGAGAGCGCTCACCCCATCCGCTAATCTCCGCCAGGGTCTGGAACTTCAGAGCATAATCCGCTGCTGATGAATTGCCCTGACGAAGAGAGAGCAATTGTTCCCCAGCATCTTTCCCAGCTGTCGGGTGGTGGAAAACGTCCTTAAAATGTGACAGGAATGTTGAAAGTGACCGGGTTACCTCCCCCTGGCGAGCCCAAACAGCAGAGGCCCACTGAAGTGCTCTTCCAGTGAGCAGTGTTATAATAAATGCTATTTTTGCTGCATCAGAGGGAAAGGAGTGGTGAGAAGTATAGAGAGCACTGTAGAATGAAACCTTCACAGCGGTCGGGAGAGCCATCGTATTTATCCAGTGTTGCCATCTGAATAGGACCATCTGAAACAGCAGGAGTGGATGGAACTGGAACGGCTTCTGTGGTAACATCTGCGGAGAGGTCGGAAGCTCGTTTACTTAGTTTCTTGAGGACTTGATCCAAGGTTGTTTCTATTTGTTTCAGCATTTGATCGTGTTGACCCAACAAGGTTCCTTGAGCTGCCAAGGCTGCAGCTACGTCAGATAGAGCCGCTGGATCCATTATGTTGGCTAAGTCTTCTGTAACGTTTCTCAAAGGCAAGGTGTATAGATCCAAGTGCAGGCTCCTAGTAGCAAAGCAGAAAAGACCGATTAAGTGTTAAGGCCTCGTGCAGGGAGGGGAGGGGTTCAGGCAGTTCAGAATTTAACAGTTTTGTATGAAAAACAGTTTGTTGTCACAGATGGGGTTCACCACTAATTGCCTGAGGTAATGTCACAGGGTAAAAGTTTACACACCACCTGGACCTAAACTCTGTACTGGAAGCACGGCTATGCCACCTGGCAGTTGGTCACAGGTGCTAGGACCTGTTATGCACAGGCACTGTAAGCCTGACTCCTCTTTTGGCATTAAAAAGAATACAATGTTTAAAACAAGCAAAAATCAAATCTTGTGAAGACTGTTGGTCTTCCCAGCCAGCACCAAGAACTGGGATGGGGCAGAACATTTTCCATGTTTTCCTGAAAAAGAGGGTCGGGGACAGACAAATCCAGCATCTGCTTCTGGTGGTGTTGGCAATCCAAATAAAATGGCAGTGTCAGTTATACAGTCCAACAATAAAAAGCATAACACAAATGACAAAAGTTAATAGATTTTTTTTAAATGAATGCATCTAAAATTGCTGGTAGGAGAGTCTTCAATTAATCTGACAGATCTTATTCTTCAAAAGTCCACGTGAGCAAAAGTAAAATAAAAAGGTTAAAAATTCCAAAAACAGGATCTATGAAATGTTAGTAAAATGCTAAAAAATGCTAAAAACAAGAGATGCAAGGTGGCAAAAAGTGTAAAAGCAACAGGTTCTCTACAGGTTCTACAGGTTCTATAGGTTCTATCTACAGGTTTTTACACTTCAACAGCACCCTGCAGTAGTTCTAAAAATCAGCACTTTCATTTCTCCTAATACTCAGTCTCTGGCATTACTGTGGTTGCCTCTTCTTCTGAGTCTCTGGTAGCCCTTTCTTTCACTTTTCTTTATTGGTTCTCTTTCACTTTCTCCTTCGTCTCCGGGTTTCCTGGCCCTTTCCCTGCACTCAGTGATCTCTGGAACCTCAAAGCTTTTTATCCCAGCCTAACAGGTGTCATGATTGTCAAGTTATTTTTACCATTTAACACTGGTGAATAAGTGGGTCCTCTTATGAAAGCAAGATTAGACACAAGCATATTTAAATCAATCAATTTAAATGAAACTCATGCATATTCATGGACAAGTGGGGAAGAAAAACGTAAATAAACATGGCTTTAATAACAGGAATAAATGTGATAATATAAGAAGTATATAAAGTGGATAAGTGAAAAAGACCACACAAAAAGTACCTTAAAAATACCAAAATAGACTAACACGCATGTATTAAAATGTCCCGCGGGTGACAGAGGTTATGTATTATTTCACTCTTCAGACATTTTGACAACTGTCTATGAGCTCCACCATTCACAACATGTTAACAACCAGAGCCAGGCTTTCATCAGCCAAGATAGAGGTGTTATTCTGCAGTAGGTCCTACATTTTAACCAGAAATTCAACGTCTAAATTATTGCCTGTAATATTTCAGACTGGTTGCTAAATAACTGATTAACTCTCATTTCAAACTACACTACATCCAGTCTAATCTGTTTCATTTCATAAGGCCTCATGTATGTTGACAAATATTTCTTCATAGTTGTCTCTATCCCCCTCAACACAACGCTTCTGACTAATTGATTTCCTCCAACCTAACCTTGTGGAGATTAGAATCAGTACCATTATTTCCCTCACCTCAGATGTCTGCTTCAGGAGCCATACTGAACTCTGACTCAAATCATTTATAACATAAGCTCGCCATCTGAAAGGGTTTCCCATTTAAAAAAAAAAAAAAAAAAAAAAAAAGATTGACTATAAATTAAGTATTAAGAACGATGCCCAAGTATACAGATGCTTAAAGCCCAAAACCCTAGTATTTAAAAATATATATTTATAGGTCACCCTAGGGGGGTTGGTATGTACACCTCATTTCGACTACACCACCTCAATTAATCTCAAAAAAGGAACTTGCTACACCCCTTCATTCTCTCTCCCCGGGAGGCTCAGTGGGACTCCAAGACACCACAACACAAATGGGTAAATATGAACAGGTAGTTTATTTATATATTCAGCACCAAGGACAGAGCATATAGGCTGCACTCAGTGAAACAGGGAAATACACAATCACAGTGGAAACATTTATAAATGCTAAAACCTAATCTAAAACCCACCTTTAATAGTACTGGGCATATAAAATACTAAAATTCTCTAAACAAACTTAACAAAAATAATAAAAATAAAAAAATCGAATAAAACAATATAAAATACATAATCAATCACCAAGTCCTTTCATTCTGCAGGTCACATCCCAATATCTCCTTGTTAATTGTAATCTGCAATGGCTTTTCTTTGAGGGTTTCTCTTTGTTGCTACATTGGTCTCCGGTCTCCGGTCTCCGGTCTCCGGTCTCCGGTCTCCGGTCTCCGGTCTCCGGTCTCCAGATTAAACAAAATACCCAGCCTATATAGTTGGCATTTAGAATCAGGGGTGCAGGTGAAGGTAATTAGGGAGAGCAATGTAGGTGAGTCCAGGTGTGAATGTGACTAAGCAACATTTGCTTGACAAGAACTTAATTAAACACATGTGCAACCCGTAAACCAATCCATAAAGTAATTAAAAGAATAATCAACCATAGAAACAGCAAATAAAGGAATACAATTTTTTTAATAATGAGAAAGACAGTGATTAAAGTAAATTAGGGCACACATCTATAGAAAGGAAAAATAAAAGTAGTACGCAATAATCAAGTAATAATAATGTAATTAGTGATTAAGGCCAGTCACAGCCCATTCTTGACACATATTTCCATAATATATATCAGCCATCTATGCGATCTGATCTGATATGTCGCTAAGGGCAAAAAGACATTTTAAAAAAGAGGTGACAAGCTGATTAAACAATGAACTAAGCCACACAGACTTCTACGTTACTGTAAATTACCATTTTTAATCTGTTTAATGCTTGATTTGCTTTGCAGATTACTTTGGTTAATACAATATTATGTTATTAATACAAGCAGTAAGTTTCCCTTTGTTATTTTTGTTAAAATTTTCGTTTCAAGAAAACAATTTAAAATAAACGTGTATGCCAATTTTTCACAGAAACTACGCAAAGCATACACAAAATACTCCAGCTGTATTGCACGATTGGTAAACTAAAACTCAAAAACAAACAGAAAAGGGTTATGCGCGAATGATGCACTGCCACTAAATACAAAATAAATACAAACTGCAGGCATTCCTTCCTCCTGTGCTTCAACTTCCTTTTAAGGTGGAGCTTCCCTTTTAAGTTTAGGAAATGTATGCAGGCTTAATTTAAAAACTTCAGTTTCTTATTGGATTAGAAAGCTTCACTCAAACTGGATGTCTATCAGATTGCTGGTTATAAGATGAGCTTGTTTATTGTTTTGGGCACGAACACAGATGTGACGCGGGTCATTGACAGGCAGAAAGAACTCAGGCGTGGAGAGAAACAGAGTGGTCAATCAAGCGAGGGGTCATGGACCGCCAACAGGAACAATGGAAAAAAGTGTTGTGGTCAACAGGGCAGGCAGAAGGTCAAGCGATTATGCCAACAAACTAGAGTAGGGAATCCAAGAATCGTGGGTTAGAGAAACAGGTGTAACGGGGCTCATTCGGGCTATAATGAGCACGTTATAAAGTGACTTAACTCCTCAGTAAAAGTAGTAGAGTGTTAAGCCTCCTGTGGTGGGAGACCCGGTCTTTTGGCGTAGAGGGCTTAACACTGTACTGCGCTGGAGCTGCTGCGGTGCAGAGCACTCGGAGGGGTGCCAGTAGTGTGTGGCTCGAATCCCGAGCGGGGAGCTCCGACCTGCATCGGCTACAATGGTGCCGTGATCCGGATAATTAAGACTGATGCCTATCAGTCGCTGGGAGGAGTTAAGAGGGGGAGAGTGTCCTGAGGTGGGAGACCCGCTCTTTTGGCATAGAGGGCTTAACACTGTACTGCGCTGGAGCTGCTGCGGTGCGGAGCGCTCGGAGGGGCACCGGTGGTGCCGATGTACCTGCATTGGCTACACAGGCATGGGTCAAAACACGAAGAAGGGCTAAACAAGTAGATAAGGCTCGGAAATTATACTAGAGAGTAATCAAGACTTTGCAATATTGTCTGGGAATTGAGGGATATACACCGATCAGCCATACCATTATGACCACCTGCCTAATATTGTGTAGGTCCCCCTTTTGCCACCAAAACAGCCCTGACCCATCAAGACATGGACTCCACTAGACCTCTGAAGGTGTGCTGTGGTATCTGGCACCAAGACGTTAGCAGCAGATACTTTAAGTCCTGTAAATAGCGAGGTGGGGCCTCCATGGATCAGACTTGTTTGTCCAGCACATCCCACAGATGCTCGATTGGATTGAGATCTGGGGAATTTTGAGGCCAAATCAACACCTTGAACTTGTGATTCATCAGACCAGACCACCTTCTACCATTGCTCCATGATCCAGTTCTGATATTCACGTGCCCATTGTAGGCGCTTTCGGCAGTGGACAGGGGTCAGTATGGGCACCCTGACTGGTCTGCGGCTACGCAGCCCCATACGCAACAAACTGTGATGCACTGTGTGTTCTGACACCTTTCCATCAGAACCAGCATTCACTTTTTCAGCAATTTGAGCTACAGTAGCTCGTCTGTTGGATCGGACCACACGGGCCAGCCTTCGCTCCCCACGTGCATCAATGAGCCTTGGCCGCATATGACCCTGGCGCTGGTTCACCACTTTTCCTTCCTTGAACCACTTTTGATAGGTACTGACCACTGCAGACCAGGAACACCTCACAAGAGCTGCAGTTTTGGAGATGCTCTGACCTAGTCGTCTAGCCATCACAATTTGGCCCGTGTCAAAGTCGCTCAGATCCTTACGCTTGCCCATTTTTCCTGCTTCTAACACATCAACTTTGAGGACAAAATGTTCACTTGCTGCCTAATATATCCCACCCACTGACAGGTGCCATGTTAACGAAGTTATCAGTGTTATTCACTTCACCTGTCAGTGGTCATAATGTTATGGCTGATCAGTGTATATAGTGACAGGGAGGGCATGAGGAACTGACAACAGGTGTGCTGAGAGATAGGAAAACAAGGGTGAATTGGAATGATCAAGGTGAAGGTGAATAGCAATCCATGGAGAAACGTGGAAAACAGCAACCTCAGTGAAAGAAGTTCACAAAGCTCTCTGGGGAATGCAGTTTTTTCTACAATTTAAGTAAACCACAAATCACTTATATTTTTCCTTACACTAGGTATGCAGTATATCCTCATTTAAACCAGAAGGCTGACAGTATAAGCCCCACCCATAGCCTCCAATATTAAATTAAGGACACAGACATAATACTATAACTTCAAGGACATCACATTTACTATTGCCATGTTGCAATTACACAATCCTGGGGCTGCTAGACCGCATTCTGGGTGACCCCCCTCAGAATACCAACTAATTCTTCAGCTCCCATGAAATCTCTAATTCTGCTTTCCAATCCCATTGATGCCAGCCTACGCACTCACTGATGCTAATTGTATCTTGTATCTACAATTGTAAGAAGTGTCTATAATAACAGATTGCCCAGTCTAACTCCCCAGCATTGTGTTGCAGCTTCACCTGAGGGACTTCAGCACAGTATGAGAAGCAAGCTGGTGTAACTTGTATTGTGCTGGGATCAGCGTGTTTATAGGATTTGTTTCTATACAATCTGGCAGATTATGTAGTTCTACAGAAGTTAGCAAGTGGAAAAACAAATAAATGCCACACTCATTTCACAGTCAACACACAGCATCACGATTTCTTCATTAGGAAACATCTCAGCTTCATCTCCACACATTCCTACACAGTCTGTGAAAATATCCACAGTAGACTGTTTTAGGCTAAAGTACCATACAGATGAGTATATGACAAGGTACACATGAATGGAGATAATTTGATTTGGATTAAATTGTTTAATGGCAGAATATGTAATGGGGGTATCTGTCTGCATACTTTAAGAACAGCTTGAGTAGGCCGACTGTGTCTTTGTTATATGCAAATGCAAACATTCTTATGTTGCTCTGAATGGGTCAATTGCAACAAATTAAAATTAGCGGGAGATGATCCCGTGGTTAGTATGCAGCTCCGCACTAACTCTGCATGTTCATTGTAATTGACCCAATGTGACAAAAAGACATTTAAACACATGATACATGGCCAAAAAGTGTAGTGTAGTGTATTATAGTGTAATCTATAGGATGAAAAAACTGTTTCTGTTTTTAAAAGAAGGTAAGACATCAATAATGTGTTAATTGCAGAAACAAGATGCATAACATTACTCACTCATTGATACTTAAAAATAACGCCCTAATTGCATTGATTTTAATGTGTGTTTTCGGTGCTGGTGATTTGAAACCGGTGACTGTGCTTTTCATGGAAAAATGCAATGCATTTAATACCCCTTTGTTATTGCAAGTTGCTTGAACTAAATAAACTGTAGTCTTTGTAATAATTTAACGTACTTACAATTTACAGAGAAGATACCTGTTTAAGTTTTCAAGAAAATGCGTTTCACATATCACTGATTAGCAGAAAACTGAAACCATGGCCTTCACTACAATGACAGTGAATGAGATACACCTTTGACATTAACGCATTATTGATATGTCTGATTTATGTAAGTTTGTAAAAATTTAAAGGGTATCAAAATGCAGTTTCACTTGTTTACGAAATGCAAAGTATAAATAAGAAAATTAAACTGATGCAAATCTAAATTACCATTTTAATTGTTTGTACTGTGGATACAAATACACAATTTAAATATATCTCAATTCTTGAAATTATCTGCTTTTGTTTTTTTTTTAATAAAGGGGAAAAAATATTCCAAAAGTAATCTAAAAGTCTAATCTAATCTAATGTATTGGATTAGGTTACATATTATTTTCAAAATAAGGTAATCAATATTCTGTAACGGAATACTTTTTAAAAGTAACCCTCCCAACCCTGTTTATACTAGCAACTGTGTCGTTGTGTTGCACAATCAGTTTTGCATCTTTGATTACCATCTTATCAGGACGTGTTAAAAGCTAACAAAACAAATGCTTACAGGCAACTCTTGCCAACTGTGGGGCTAGAAAAATAATAGTTTTTTTTTTTTTAGTAGAAACCACAGATCTTCCCCAGGTGTTTATATTTACCCCCTATATCATTGAACCTTATGGTATTATTAGCAATAATAATAATAATAATAATAATAATAATAATAATAATAATAATAAAACCTTGTTTCTGTCTCATTGGAAAGAGCATTTATTTGACTGTGCTTTCTAAACTTTGAATTCAGAGCGAGATTCTGATGTTGGTGTATAGTGCAGTAGACAAGCGCTGGAGACTGCATGTCAAACTCTTATCATTAAAGATGTAGGGAAGCAGTTAATTTGGAAGCAATAAGGCATAGCATACTAAAGCACTGCCAATTGCTAAATGTTGTTTCAGCATGATATGTTGAATTTGAATAACAGCAGTCCCTGCAGGGACTAGCTATCACAGAATAAAAGTTCCCTGAAGGTATCCCCCCCCACCCCCATCATACACAATGATATTTAGCATTGTTATTGATGCCTTGCCAGTTTCAATTTGCAGCCAGATTCCCAAGAGTTACTGCCATGTCTCAAGTGTAAACAGTAAAGGCTTAGAATTCATATGGGGCTTTTCAGATTACAAACTCATTAAAAGTGACTGTTGTTTAATTAACGATCCTGCTTGGGAGCTGACTCTGAAAGTGCTGCACCATCGTGATTATATCGCCACTTGCATATCTTCTGAAACCTCACAGGATTAAACATTTATTTTCTTCTGCTCCCTGTACACTTTCTTTTCCCAGTAACAGTGGATTGTGAAACTTCCAACAGCACAGTTCATTAGGGGAACTTTCTTGGGACCATTTTAACTACCCTGCAGGATCAGATTGTCTTTATCCTGCTTCAAAGACTTCTGGGAGAGGTGATTCAGGCTAAGCATCCATATCAGTACAGACTAAGACCATATCAATAAATAAAGTGGATGTAGGTTCCGGACTAAAGACCTTTGATTAGACACAAATGTATTTAATTATTGTACTGTTAAAAACAAAAAATGTATATTCAAACTAAATCTCCCCCAATATAAATCAAGAGGATAGTTTTCTCCCTGCTATTGCTTCATTAAGTAGTCCATGGGGTTAGGATTTTGAAGAGCTGTATCAATTCCCGTCTTGTAAGTAGCTCTGTTAAAGACACAGGAGATCATTTATTTCAACATTTCTGCACAAGACAATCCTTCAATATCAGTGATCAATTTCCAATACCCTTTGAGCTTAGAGAAATGTCCTTCTTGCATTCTTGTCCTTCTTCTTCTTGTGACATATTTCATATATACCTATATTAAATAGCTGTTCCTACTCACCCTTTAAAGTGCAGCATGCGTTGCTGGACAAGATGTATCAGTATCAAGTAGTCTAGGATTGCTTACTGTGAGTGTGCAGTTAACACCTTATGTCACATCACAACATATGACGCAACATGGAAGTCCATACCAGTGGCAACCAGCCCAGAACAGGGTGTGGTCACTACACAATCACAGCCGCATAGAGGAGGTGCACTGTGAATCCGATTGAGTTCACTTCCCTTATATGTCTATCTCGGCCTGTATTGCTGTTATCAGCTGTGGGAAAGCTTAAAAGCGATGCAGGGAATGAAAGGCAGTTGCAGCTTTCATTTGGTCAGTGCAGCGATGCAGGGAACAAGGCCATTGGGTTATCAGTGGTGGGCAACCCATGGCCCGCTGCATCCACTTGCAGCCCAAGACCACCCTTACAAAAAAAAGAAACCCATAATGCATCCACTTGCTGCTCAAAAAAAAAAAGTTGCAAAAAAAAAGAAATAGTTACGCACCATAATCTGTCTTAAAAAACATTGCAAAGAACAAATCAGTTAATTGTTGTTGTTTTTTTAATTTTGATTAATATAAAGTCAAGATGAATAAATGTGCGTACATATGTGTGCAGCAGGTGCGTAATGCACAAGCCCCTGTTTTGAAAGGAGGGCATGAAAGACGCGAGGTTTAGTTAAGTGGCGTAGACAGACGTGGTCCTGGAAAATGAGAGTGGGAGAAAGTGAAAGTGGAAATTGAAAGAAATACAAATTAAAAAAATGTAACCTTTTATTTTCGTATTTAGACTGCAGGATCCCTTCCGTTATTATAATTGTTTTAATTGTTTTTAAATAAACGGCTTCATCTCTTCACAGCATATGGGTCAGTTAAAATACTACATTTAATGAAAGGAGAAAGAAGAACAAAATGGATCGATTTGTTACCAGGTTAGGTGGAAAGAATGCGCAGAGCTGAGTTCATCTGCTACTTCAAAAAACAGCGCAGGGAGTGTCAAAAAGCGCAAGACTGCCGACAAAGGCAGGACTGTTAAAGAAAGCTGGGAGTTGGAATTTTTTGGCACTGAGCACAAGCGAATGCCATTTTGCCTAATTTGCAAGGAAACTGTCAATTCCGAAACGTTTCAATATACAGAGACACTACGGAACTCACCATTCTGCCTCTGAAGCAAAGTTCCCCCTGGATCTGCTCTATGCAGTCAGCAGCTTGAAGTGCTTAAGGCAGCCTTGCTTCACAACAGCAAGTGCTGAAATGTGCTGTGAAGCAAAGTAACATGGTGACTGGCAAGTTATCGCATTGCTTGGTTGCTTGCAAAAAATGCTAAGCCCTTCTCAGATGGAGAATTAATATAAGTGTGCTTTATTGAGTCATCTGGGATTTTATTTGAGGTGTTCAAAAACAGAGAGGAGATTCTCAAGCATATACGAGGCCTGCAGCTCAGCAGACGTACAGTTTGCCGCAGAGTCAACAATATTTCAGACGAATTGGCCACTCAGCTTTCTTGCATACTTCATTCAAGTGAAGTGCATTTAGTGTAGCTCTGGACAAGTCCACAGACAACAGCGATGTTTCTCAGCTCTGCATATGGGTTCGATGTGTAGACAGTAAGTTAAATATTACAGAAGAATTTTTGGATTTTGCAGGATTACACGGGCGTACACAAGGATCAGACTTTCTCTAAACATTCTTTGCCACTGGAGAAACTCGTTTCTGTCACAACAGATGGCTGTCCTTCAATGGTCGGAGTTCATCATGGATTTGTGACATTGTTGAAAGCTCATGTACCAAATTTATTTGGGGTGCATTGCATAATCCACCAGGAGGTACTCTGTGCCAAGCTAGACAAGGGAGATTGACTGAAGGCTGTGATGGACAAACTGGAACACTTCACTGCACCACTCCCATCAATCAGTTTCTTATTCAGTGCTGCCACCCACAGGCTGAACATGACGATGCACAGTGGGTGCTGGATTTGGCCTTTCTCACTGACATCACCGGTCATCTCAACGCGCTTAATTTGGCTTTGCAGTGGAAAAATCATCTCCTGCCAACACTAATTACAAGCATCAAGATATTCATGCTACAACTACAGTTAATGTGAACTCAGATGCAGTCTCATGATTTCATGCATTTCACCCATCTTAAAGAGGCACTGAGCAGCTGCCCTGATGCTGGCAAAATGGAGTACGATCCGTCCATTCACACAGGCATGCTTATTGGACTGGCGTAGCATTTTGAAAAACGTTTTTCTTCACTTAATGAGCTGAAGCCTTTAATTTCACTGCTTACAAACCCATTCGGATTTGACTTTGTTAACAGTGGAACAATGTGCCAAAGGCTTGGACTTGAGACACTTTGAAGAACTTCTACATGTGCATGGACTGGATGAAGACCTCATCAAACAGCTGAAGAAAGAGGACATCCCTCAACTCTAGCAAGCCTTTCCAGGTCCTGTGCTCCACCTTTGCGCTGCAAAGCTGTTATCAGTATTTGGCTCAACCTTTACATGCGAACAGGCATTCTCTGTGATAGGAAACATCAAAAACAACAAACGGAACAGACTGACAGATGGAAACCTCACTGCTGAGTTGTGATGTGCCTGCACCTGCCTTACTTCTAACTTCAAAAAGCTTGTGGACAATATGGTCACCCAGAAGTCACATTAAGTAAATAGTATATTTATGACAACTGCTTTTTATTTTGTATCAGTGTATTAATCCCTTAATATATTGTTGGTATGTATTTACTGCATTATACAGCTCTTTTTAAATGTAAATGTAGCATTTTGGCCTGTAATTGTAAAAGTGGTCTTGCAGCCCAGGCAGTTATATGACAACTGGACTTGCGGCCAACTGATGAATTTAGGTTGCCCACCACTGGTTTATATCAATAGGGTGTCACCAGCACAGCAGGGCAGGTTGAGAGCTGACCATTGACTGGGGTGTGTGAGAAGATGTGCCCAGGAAAGTACTGGTCAACCACTGGGAGAGAGTGATTGTGTCTCTTCACTACTAACATTAACTGAGGAGATACTTCAGCTTTCATTCAGATATATTTCAAACATGAATACACTCAGCCCCTCAAAAAATATACAACATTACTATAACATTATTGCAGCACCCATGTAGATCAAGCAGCCTGTAGACAAAATTAAGGTTGACCTGGTGGGAAAAAAGAGTTGAAGCTTGTATTCCATACAACCATGATCTTAATCTGTGATTCATTTAGTTTAGGAGAGGAGTTCATCAAGCTGTACCTATTTACCAATGGTATCATTACTCAGCTTAGAGAAAGTTTTTTGAAATGATTAAAGACATTGCATGTGCATGATTTTTAATGCTACTCCCTAGCTCAATCCAATGAGACCTTTAAAGTTTCCTAAAAATAGTAAATTGATTATCAAGTATAGTTTAATGATCAATTTTCTAAAAAATAAATAACATTGTTTCCAACAAGGAGCTTGCATACCTTTGCTTACAACTGTATATCTCTGTAAAAATGGGTAACCAAGATAAGAAAGGCTCAAACACTGCTTTCAAGGACTGTATCACCTCTATTAATAGCCACCTTATGACAGTAGTTAAAAGCACTGAGTGATAATGATGCCACCAGTAAGTGAACTGCACTCAGCCCAATTAATTGTGCCTCTGAGGCTTGTGAGCAGTAAGCATTTAAAATAATCACATTTATTGGCCCACTGGGGTTCAAAGACACCATGTACTGCAGAAGTTACTGCTAAACTACAAGGAAAGGTTTTAAACTCCAAATTAAAGTGTATATCTGATTCATTTGTATTCTTTGCAACTTATCTTACACCTAGGCTTTAAGACCTCACTGGTCTGAATGGATCATGCATGGTCTTCCAAACACTCCTGTGGCTAATGAATGAGCAGGTGTATCCATATTGGTTTGTTAAAATATTCCAGCAACTTGAACGTGTTTGTGTATTTAAGTTTTTCTCTTAATAGTCAGAAAACTTGTATTTAGGATTTAAATATATATGACTCCAACTGTAACCAAAAGGATACAATTCAAAGATGCATTAGTGTTTTGTCATAACCCCAGGGCTGGGAGTCTTTTAAAGATCAGAGTGCTTCTTCATCAGTTGAAGGGGTTGAACAAGGCAGCATCATTAACTATGTGGAGCTATTGATCACAGAGATTAACAAAGAATGGAATATAAATGGCCCAGCTAGCAGCAAACAAGGAATATAAATCAAAGCAAAATATGGCAATACATGGAAGTCAGAGACCATAAATTGCCAATTGTATCAAGGCATATAGGTCACACAAAGGCAACAGTAAGAAAAATAACAATGTGAGTCAAACATGGAGCACAAACTACAAATGATTGATTGTCTTTTTTTAAAAACAGAAAGCGGAAAGTCAAATGTTGCTGCTGCTGTGATGGATTTAATTTATATGCAGTTGTACTTGAAGAGATTCACATCTATAGTTCAAAGTCATGTTATTTTGTGTTTCATTTAATTTAACATTTAATATTCATTTAATATTGTTATTTAAACTATACTTGTTTATTTGTGATATCTTTCCAGAGTTTGCTGAACACTGATTCAACCTACAGAAAACTGAAACGTTTCCAGTTGATTGGAAGGAGTTAATACAGTTCTTTAAATGTTTGCATGTAACAGACTTTTGGATTTGGTTTCAGATTACGGACTTTGATTGTCTGAGAGTTTTTTGTTGTGTTTGTGTTATTATTAGTTGTATGTGTTGTCAGGGGCCTGCACTCTGTGTTTAGATTAGGCTAAAGAGGAGCTAGGTGTTATTTGCTGTATTTGTATGTCTGTCTATGTGGAGTACCCATGTAGTGTATATAAATAAGCCTTTCACTGTACCCCTGCCTGTGTGTCCTTGCCTTTAAAGCCCAGATGCCATGTCCAAATGATCGCCATTGTGTTTAAAATTATGATGAATACATCATTAGAAAAATACTTTGTTTTTTGCAATTGTATAGTTTGACTTCCTCATTCTACCCCCCGACCCCCAAAAAAGAAACATTTCAATTTTATATGGTACAGAAATAAATATGTTAAAAACTTAATTGCATTGTAAAATGTACTGCATGTGTTTAAATGTAAGCATTATTGCATCACAGCTTGTTTTTTATTACAAAGTAAAACAATGAAACTAGAGATATCTGTAAAACCTAATGGTTAACACTTTACAATAGGTCTCTCAAATTACAGTTTATTAATATAATAAGTACTCATTAACTACATCTTAGTTACTCATACGAACAGTGTAATTATGCATTTGTTAACATGTACTTAATGTGCCCGGCAGGGGTATAGGTTTTATATATATATATATATATACAGTGAGGGAAAAAAGTATATATATATATATATATATATGTTGACAAATAAGAAGTAGCCCTTTCATCCGTAACTCGATATTTGATAAAATGGCAACATTGGAGAATCATGTGAGAATGTATCAGACTATTAAAATAAGAAAATGCGGTATGTATGTGCAGACCACCAAAAATTAATGGCCATGAAGACTCACTGACAGGCATCTGCCGTTTTCACAGAGGTCCGTTCAAAGACAGATGTTATGGAAATGTGTTGATGGTTCGAAGCAGTACTTTACTGAGCTCACCTCAATGTGCATTAGATGGGTACATTACCGTTTTGAATTCTCAGTTACATATGAGCCAATATGCACCAAAAACATTCCCCTATAGCCTACAGCGTGACACCACATTTCATACAATATAATGTTGTATAAAACAAATAGTGAAAATTAAAGCCATAACGTATTTGGCACGGGATATCCACATACAACAAATGTTTGTTAACGTTGTTAACGGCACAACGTCTGTTACAATAAGAAGCAACAACAATAACAACAACAACAGAAAGTCTATTATATTTATTTTAGTAAAAAAACATTGATTTCAATCGAATCATTCCTAATTCTGGAATGTGTAAATCAGCTTCTTTCATTATCACATGTCTACGTGCTATGCTGACCACTGTTTTATTAGGGTACATGGCTCAACTTTTTATTAAATAAAGGAGACTGATTTTATTGCAATGCGATTGAAATAACTTACAATGCGTGAATAGCATCGACCGTCTAGCAAGGAGTTGCCCTGGATAACTGATGTCTGGTGCAAAACAAAATACCTTTTCAATTGTATAGGGTTCGGAGTTATACCCAAACTTATACTTCCTTGTACCCAGAATGGAGTGGTGAACAGGTAACAATTTGTGAACTGTCATGGTTTCCAGTGTTTGTTTGCGGTTTCGTGGTAGGGGTTTAGGGTTAAACCTATACACAATGATGTAGTCCTAGGAAAACGAGACATGGAGATGTGTATGCACTGATGACATGTTTAATTATTATTAAAGCAAAACATGGCTTGATTGGTGTTGTCTCAGTCCAAAAACGACTCTCCTGCTTTGCTGTAGGCAGCCGAATAAAGTCCCTGTTGTGCAATTGCATTGCAACGTACGAGCACGAATCGGCACAATCGTAGCATAAAGGACAGAGACCACTGTTAAGTGATTAAAATATAATGTGTAATATCTCAAGAATCATGTTGGTACAAACAATTATTTTTGCTGCACAAACCAGCACAGACATAGTACATACGAATGACACCACTTCGGATCGATTTGGAGTTTGGTGGGGTGCTAGGTGACGTCATCGCTGAAAATTAAAAAATGAATATCTAAAAAACTATAACTGCACTGATGAAAACAAATATGGCACAAACCGGCACTAACGTAGCACAAACGAAAGAGACTATTTTGGTGCGATTTGGACGTTGATGGGGTGCTGAGTGATGTCACTCATTAAAAATGTATGGCTTAACAACTCGAGAAATAAAATAGCACAAACAATGATTTTTGCGGCACAAACCAGCACAAATGCAGCACAAACAATGTTTTTATTCATATTCTGAACACATGGGGTGCCAACTTCACGGAGGTCCGCTACCTGGCCTGTCACTTTAAGATTTTGTTTGCTTCCGGGGTATGTAGGAAGTAGATAAAAAGACGCTGAGAGAGAGTCTTCAAAACTCTGGCAGAATCATCAAATCTGAGGCCCAAGAAACACTCTCACAAAAGCAAAAAACAAAACATGACAGAAAAATGGTTTGACAACGACTGCAACAAAATGCACAAGAAACTCAGAGCACTTTCAAACCAAAAGCACCACGACCCTGACAACACAGCACTGCGGCAGACATACTGCCAAACCCTGAAACAGTACAAACACACGCTGATCCAGAAAAAATGAAAGTACGAGAAAAATAAACTTGATCAAATTGAGGAGTCCATTGACAGAAACACTTTCTGGGATCTTTAGCACAATCTGAACCCCAACAAACATGACAAACAGCTGGGTATCCAAAATGGAAACATCTGGAAATACTACTTTGAATCATTATACCAGCCAATCCTGGACAAAGACCTAAACCCAGAGCAAACTGAAATCCTTCAGGATCTTAAAACACTGGAGAGAGTGATTAAAGATGCAGAGTCACCCCTAGACTCGGCCATCATACTGCAGGTCAGAGATAAACTCCTCAAGCCCAAGAAAGCCTGTGGTCAGGACAGCATCCCAAATGAGATGCTGAAATACAGCAACACCACCCTGCAGAGCGCCCTGGTACAGCTGTTCAATCTAATCCTGACCTCGGGCTGCTTCCCTGACACATGGCACACGGGACTCATAACCCCGATATATAAGAAGGGAGACAGACTGAACCCAGACAACTACAGAGGGATCTGTCTGAGCAGCAGCCTGGGGAAGCTGTTCTGTAGCGTCCTGAACAGCCACCTCCTGGCCTTCATACAGGAGCACAGAGTCCTTGACAGCAGCCAGATCAGCTTCCTACCCACCCACCGCACCGCCGACCACATCTACACCCTGCATTCCCTGATCAGCCAGCACAGCCACCGCACACAGAAAGGGAAGATATTTACCTGCTTTGTCAACTTCAAAAAGGCATTTGACTCAATCTGGCTCCCCGGCCTGTATCTGAAGCTCCTCCAGACCGGCATCGGGTTGACACCCAGATCATGTGCCTTCTGTACGCAGACGACCTGGTGCTCCTGTCACCCACAGAGCAAGGGCTCCAGCAGCAGCTGGACACACTGCAGAACTACTGCAGAGCCTGGGCCCTGGAGGTCAACATGGACAAAACTAAAATCATGATCTTCCAGAAGAAAGCCAGGATCCAAAGCAGAAAATACAATTTCACTCTCAACAGCACCACAATAGAGCACACAGCCAGCTACACCTACCTGGGCCTACTAATAAACTCCTCAGGCAACTTCACCCTCGCTGTCAAGACCCTCGCTGACAAAGCACGCAGAGCATACTACACCATCAGGAAGAGGATCAGCCCCCTGAACCCCTCGTTGCTGCTGTGGACGAAGCTCTTTGACAGCGTGATCCTGCCCATCCTGCTGTATGGCAGTGAGGTCTGGGGCCCAGCCAAACCGAGCCGAGCCGAACTGGGGCGCCTGCCTCTGGGCTGTGCAGTGCAGAAGAGAGCCCTGAAATACTGGCTGCACCTGAAACACAGCAGCCCAGAGACCCTCCAGCACAGCGCCCTGAGGCAGCAGGAACACACCCCCCCACACAGACAACCTCGGCCAGCTGGTCCTGAGGCTCTGTGCCCAGAGCCACACCGACAGCAAAGAGCTGTTGAGCAGCCGAGGCAAGAGACAGCCCCCCCAGCTCCAGCACATCACTGCGGCGCTGCACTGCAGCTACATCGAGCACTGGGCTGAACAAACCAAACAGCAGAACAAGCTGGAGTGCTACAGGGCCCTGGGCAGAGGATACAGCCTGACACTGGTCACAGACCCCCAGCAGAGACGGACTCTGACCAGGTACAGACTGAGCGACCACAGCCTGCAGGTGGAGACCGGATGGCACAGGCAGACCTGGAACCCCAGAGACAGACGCCTGTGCAGACAGTGTGGGTCTGGGGAGGCAGAGACAGAGGCACACTTCGCACTGACCTGCTCCAGATACACACAGGTCAGAGATGCCTTCTTCCCCAGATTCGCCAACAGAGTCCCCGACATCCCCCAGCTCAGCACAGAGGCGCAGCTCAGAGTGGTGCTGGGGGAGCACAGAGACTGCGCTGTGATCGCGGCAGAGTACATCACAGACAGAGAACCACAACCATGTCTCCAAACCAACAACACAGCACATTAACCATGTAAAATATATGTAAATAACACAATATTTTATTTCATATTTGTAAAGTTCTTAATGTTACTGTATATAATTTCAATGTACCCAATTGCTTTGGCAATACTTGTGTGAAAACATATCATGCCAATAAAGCTTGTTTTGAATTTGAATTTGAATTTTGAATTTGAATTTGAATTTGAGAGTTGTCTAGAGAGTTGCCTGACGAGACACCTAGGGAGACGCTGAGAGACAAAGAGACGCCTAGAGAGTTGCCTGAAGAGACGCTGAGAGAAAGACACTAGATCAAATGTAAAAGCGGGTTTTAATAGACTCAAAACTAAAACAACGTGGTGTAGTGAATTTGCAAAGTGAAGAGCAAAGCAGCATTAGTTGGGGAAACCATAAAGGAAGATGGACTTGTAAGTTTTAAACAATTGGAATGTATTTTAACTGAATAAAGACAGAAGTGAATTGAGGGTTAAAGTCTTGTGAAGAGGAAAACAGAAGAGGTCCACCTGAACTCCGGTAACCCCCTGAAACCCAGGATACGGTTGGAGTGACTTTTCTTTCTTTCCATGCCTTTGAAAGCTTAAGACTTATATTCTATATCCTATATCAAAGATTTTGTGAATTCTTCGATTGGATGTGAAACATACGGTTCTTTTCCTTCCATTTCCTGTGTGCTGCTGCTGCTAATGTATACTTGCTTAGTATAATGATGTCTATTTATTAGCCTATGATTTGCACTTTGAGGAGTTTAATTCTCTGGCACCTGTCACTTTATAGCATTTACTCTAGCATTTAGTATATTTATGGCATACGTCACTTTGAAAGAAGTGTTTGC
The DNA here is from genome assembly GCF_036373705.1 of Amia ocellicauda. NCBI lineage: Eukaryota > Metazoa > Chordata > Actinopteri > Amiiformes > Amiidae > Amia > Amia ocellicauda. The sequence continues at coordinate 6,479,724 of NC_089850.1, forward strand.
ATTGACTTGAGCTGAACGATTTGCACTCTTTATGGCTACATGCACTTTAAAAGGCGTTATTGATGTCTTTTGGTTTCTTTTGTTTCATTAACCTATTGTTTTAATTTGTAAACCTACTCGAGTATGGAGAATCTGGGCCCAGAAAACGTTTGTTTTTGTCATCATAAAGAGTAGTTTTTTTTTGTTTGTTTTTAAACAATAGGCAGAGGTGTATTGTATGTTGGGGAATTGCTATATATGTGTTTTTTGTGATTTAGTCTAAACTCTGTGGATTAATAGAACTTAGGGTGGGCAACGTAAAACATGAATTGTGATTCTATTTATGAAACTGTTTCTGTGTAATCTATGTGCTATGTGCTAATGTTGATCATTAATAGAAATTGCTTTATATATGTATGCCATCTAGAGTTGTGATTCTTTACCACCTACCCTTGATATCATTAAGTCTCATGTTATGGGGCTAGTCTGCACAGGGTGTAGTCAGGAGTCTTATATTTCTGTGCATGTCCTGGTAACCTTTTCGTGTTATATTATTCTTAAATGGTTTAATCCATTATATATATGATTAATTGTGGTAGGCTTTATCCTACCTGGCGCCCAACTATATAATATAATGCAAATTGTTACATCCTTACTGGACAAATGTGTACTTGCATATACCGTTAATCATTTTTACACATTAAGTACATGTTAACAAATGCATAATTACACTGTTTGTATGAGTAACTAACATGTAGTTAATGAGTACCTACTATATTAATAAACTGTAATTTGGGACACCTATTGTAAAGTGTTACCTATTTTTTCATTCGCACTGAAAATTTGAAAAAGGAAGAAACGTTCTGAAACAGAATGAATTAAATCATGGACCGAAGATCAGATAATACGAAGTAGGTCAAGGCTCCCTTGTATTTATGTTCTACCTTTTCAAATGTCATGACATGAAGCCATGCTCTTGCCTAACATAATGAATGGCAAAGACTAGTACCTAATGAGCTGTGTTATTGCCTGTGCCTGCAACAATACCTACGTTTTCAGCACTAATCCGCTGAAAGGGAGAAGTTGGATAGTTGGACAGAGTTTTTTCAGTTCTGCAATCACAAACCAAGCCCTTAATGACCGTGACATTTATTGAACTATGATCCATATGTAGTATTAACTCGAAGAACAAACGTATTAAAAATTCGGTGCCTTGCTGGAAATAACACGTGAGCTTAATTCAATGCACCCAATCAAAATACCTGCTACAATGTTCATATTCTCCTAGGTTCAGTAGTTAATACATCAGTGACAGAAAATGTATCAAAGACCACATTGTAACAAGGAAATACTGCATATTTTAGTTAGCACCATGAATACGCTGTGATCTAGGTTAATAAACTAACAGTATAACAGTATATACTCTTAATATTGGCTTCCCTCACATCCACTGAATCCAAAGCAATTTGCTGGGATGTCTAGTCCAACCAAAGCCAGTTAATGTAAATTAAGCTTTCTCAAAACATTAATAGTCTAACTAATTAAAAAATCATCTTAAAACACAAAGTAGTAATGAAAGAAAGCCTGAATAAGCAAAATATATAGTATATAATAAGGTATAGAAGGAAATCAATTTCCATGACCAGACCTGGTACCACAGGGGTCAAAAATGGTTCAAGCAAGGAGGTACAAATCTTGAAATCTGCCTTAACCTCCATTACTGTGTGTTCCCGTTCTTCTCAGAAAGACGTGGCACCTTAGTAATACATGTACTCTAAAGAACATATATATATATATATATATATATATATATATATATATATATATATATATATATATATATATATATATATATGGATGTAAATGCCTTTTAAAATTGGATGATTGATAATGGATCTGTGTTGCTGAGGTCTCGTCAGACCATAGAATCTTCTTCCATTTTGTCTCCGAGTCTCCCACATGCCTTCTGGCAAACTCTAGCTGAGATTTGAATTGAGTTTTTCCACTCTCCCATAAAGACTACTTTTGTGAAGCACCCAGGCTATTGTTGCAGTATGCACAGTGTATACCAGTTTTGTTTCGTCACTTTGTTAATTGTGCAATTGTTAGTGAATTTGTGCAGGGGAAAATTGGAAGAGGTGAGATGCCCATAAATAAATCCCTTTGTACTTTAGTTTTGCCTCTCTTAGTGTTTTCGCACTCATCTCGCTCTCTCACTACTGCTGTTCATGTGGTTTATGTTACATCCCCCTTATACACCTAAACCAGCACTTGGGGTCTGAGCAGCAGAGTAATTAAACACAGTTCAGGTATGTACTCTCAGAATTAGTTACAGGTAGACTATTTCACAGTCTCCAGGACCTCTGTGCCAGCAGTCAGCACCAGCAGCCTTCATTGCCCCCTCGCTGAAGGGCCCCATTTCCAAAGGGCAGGGACTCAGCACATCAACATTAGGCAGATATGACTATCTCTCCAATACCTGTCATACTCTCTCCTGCCTCTCGGCATTCATCTGCTCCCCATGTTCTTTCTAATCCTTCTAACCTCAAATCTATTCCTTTCCCCTCCTCCTCCCTCCCCTCCATTCCCCTCTCTGGAGGTCTGTAACTGCCACTCAGCTTCCAACAATGCTGACTTCATCACCGCTTTTACCTGCCACCTCTCTCTGGATTTCCTGGCTCTCACTGAGACATGGATCTCTCCGGAGAACTCAACCACCCCTGCTGCACTATCCTCTCTGTTTGTCCTGTCCCACTGCCCTCATCCTACTGGGCAGGGAGCAGGGACAGGGCTGCTGCTCTCCCCTTTCTTTCCTCTATCTCTAACATTTTTGAATTCCATTCAGTAGAACTCCCCTCTCCCTCTAACCTCTTCCTTCTAGTTCTCCATCACCTTCCTGGTCCACTTGCCTCCTTCCTGGATGAACTGGACTTCCTTCTCTCCTCCCTCCTCTCATTATCCTCACCTACCATCCTGCTGGGAGACTTCAACATCCACCTCTCCAACCCCTCCAACTCTGCCAGATGTCTTCCCCTCCTCCACTTTTTTAACTTTTTGCTATCCTTGTCTCGCTCCACTCACAGGGCAGGCCACCAGCTGGTTCTTATCTTCTCAAGAGGCTGCTCCCCTTCAATGCTCTCTGTGACACCCCTGGATATCTCAGACCACCACTTCATCTTTCTCCCTTTCTCTCTCCTCCCTCCCCACCACACCCACTCCCACTGTCACCTTCCACCATAATCTCCGCTCTGTCTCCCCCTCCACCCTGGCCTCCACTGCTCTCACTCTCATACCTCCCATTGACTGTTTTTCCCATCTGTCTGTTAACTGTGCTACTTCCACTTTGTCCTCCTCCCTCACTTCCTCTCATGTCACGTCCTGTCCATCTCTCCTCTCGACAGCCCTTGATCGTCTCCGTCCTCTGGTCAGCCCGATCCACTCTGCGCTCCGCTGAACATAAGTTGAAGAGGTTCAAACTACCAGCTGCCCTCAAACTCTACCACTCTCTACTGTCTACATTGTCCTCCTCACTCATCTCAGCTAAGAAGTCTTACTTTCAATCACTCTCTGAGTCCCGTCAATAACCCCTGCAAACTCTACTCTACCTTCTACTCCCTCCCCTCCCTTCCTTTCTCTCTTTGCCTCCTTCTTCTCCTCTAAGATCACAGACATCTGCAAGCCCTTCAACAGTCCCCCCCTCCTTTCCCATCCCACCTAAATCTCCTACTAATTGATTTTCCTTTTCTTCAATCTTACATCTCTCTGACTCTGAACTTTTCTCTCCCTCTTAGGTCACAAACTCATGATGTGTGCCCTGGACCCTCTCCCTACTCGCCTCCTCCAAGCGACCGCTCCTGATCTACTCCCCTTCATCTCCTTCCATCTCAATTCCTCACTCCTCTCTGGCTGTTTCCCCTCTGCTTTCAAACAAGCTGCTGTGATCCCACTCATCAAGAAACCTACCCTTGACCCTACCTCTCCTCAAAACTACCACCCTGTCTCCCTACTCCCCTTCTTCTCAAAGACCCTTGAGCGTGCTGTCCACCATCAGCTCTCTGCATTTCTTTCCCATCACTCACTTTTTGATCCTCTGCAATCCGGCTTCCACACAGCTCACTCCACTGAGATGGCTCTCCTGGCAGTCACCTCAGCTGTGCTCTAGCAGCCTCCCTCTCCTCAGTCCTCATCCTCCTTGACCTCTCTGCAGCATTTGACACTGTCGATCACTCCATACTCCTCTCATGCCTCGCTGACCTTGGAATCTCTGGAACTGCTCTTGTCTGGTTCTCCTCCTACTTCAACGACCAGAACCTACCAAGTGACATGGCAAGGTTCTTCGTCCAGACCTCAACCTCTCCTCACAGGTGTACCCCAAGGCTCCATCCTAGGCCCCCTGTTGTTCTCTCTCTACTCTTGCTCCCTGGGCCCCCTCATCACATCCCATAGTTTCTTCTTATATCTCTATGCAAATGACACCCAGATCTTCCTATCTTTTCCCTCCTCTGACACTTTCATCCCCTCTCACATCCCTTCCGCTTTGTCAGCTATTTCTGCCTGGATGCACTCACATCACCTCAAGCTCAACCTCTCCAAATCTGATCTCCTCTTCTTTCCCCCCTCTTCCTCACCTTCTGCTGACCTCTCCATCTCAATCCCCTTGGAAACTATGACACTCTCTCCCTCTTCAATACAATAGATTCCAACAAAGGCGAAATCGGTTCACTCATCCCGTTGTAAGACAATCCTGGCAAATCCAATCAGAGAGTGGCCACTCCTCCCCCTTAGATATTACAATATTGTATTTACCTCAGTGAAAAAAATAAAATAAATCAAATATAGACCAGCGGCCCACACAGGTCCAAACAGACTGGCCCACCGGGAATTCTCCCGCACTCCCCGATTGCCAGTCAGCCCCTGGCTTCAGACCCTCATCTCTCTGTACATCCCCTCCAGACCTCTCTGGTCCTCCTGCGCCAGAATATTAGCTTTATCTCCTCTCCACTCCCCTTCCTCTAGAGCTGCTCATTTTCATTGTGGTGGAACAAGCTTCCCACTGACATTAGGACAGCAGAGTCCCTGACCACCTTCCAGTGATTACTCAAGACACATCTTTTCAGACTGTACCTGTAATTTAGTAGTTTATTTCCATGTGGCTCAGCTCTCCTGTAAATTTTCACTTTATAGTACGTTTCATCATACTACTTTTACATTGCTAGTACTCATGTTGTTTATTTTGATTTCCCCACTGCCCCCTTCCCCTTAGCTCTTAACTATGACCTCACATCTTGTCTGCACTTATTAGCTATTACAACCTAGGATGTAGGACTTATAATTTGAATTAATTGTATATTTTACATGTATTATTGTACTTTTGTAATGCTCTTATATTCTAAGTCACCCTGGAGAAGGATGTCTGCTAATAAAGAAATAATAATAATAATAAAGTGAGGTGGGCTGCAGTGTGAGTGCTAAGGGATTACCCCCTCTCCATGGATACAATATTTATTTATTGAAAAATAATTATAAATTCAGGATATTGAATCTCATTGGAGGACAGCAATCCATGCAAAACGGCATTCGGAATTTCACCTTCAGAAGTGTACAGCTTGCATGTATATTTACCCTTCATAGTGATGTTGATAGCCTTATAATTTTGTGTATATGAAGTGCATTTGGAAAATTGCTCTGGGTAAAAGACAAATCAGTTTAAATCGATCTGTTCTTTCATAAAGGCTTCTGATAACATTTGGATTCAACTTTTGTCCTCTTCCAAGATATGCTGATATGCATATTGGAAAGTGCTTTACATAAAGGGGATGTGTTTTTGTATCTTACCTTTAAGAATCTAAATGGTTTACTTGCTGCATTTTCCGTTTTAAAGACAGTAAATGTCATTTTGTTTTCTTAAAAGACAAGACATTGAGAATTATATATTAAAAATAAACTCCTAAGAGCCTTTTTTCCCCTCGATATCCTACAGCTTCTGTGACTCTCTCCAATGCACTGATGGATTAGGTATGTTCGGTCTCCTGGCCAATTTAATAGTGGAGCAGAGTGCAAGCTCCAATAATGAAAGAGTGGCAATGCAGCTGATGTTTACCAGGTCCACAAGGACGAAGGTCATCGTACAACTGACCCCTATTGGAGATCCACAACACCTTGACTCATTCGTCAAGTTAGTCAGTACTCAGCCATGTGTAGAGATTGTGGGATTGCCATACTCAGCAGCAAAAGGCTGATTTTATTCAAGTCCCTTGAGGTGGTACAACATCCTGAAGTTATGAACCTGAAGTAAAATGCATTTTATCTCTCTATTGAATTGGCCAGGTGAGGGGAGCAGGTTTTTTTTTCCCCCAAAGATTAGTGGGAAGTACAGATTAAATAGCATGAAATCCTTCTGAAGACACTAGCCTAAAAATGTATTGCAATGACTTGTTTTTCTAAGTAAACTAATATTTGAACCAGTTTAACACACTGTATGCTAAAACCTGCTTCTTCTTTGACCCCCTACCCCCTGTGTTATTGGAGGACCTATGCAAATAAGCTTCTGTGACAGCTTGTACAAAGTAAAGATGCCCACACATTCATTCAAGAAGGAACTTTTTTTGTAGTAACAGGATTGTGGTGGAGTAATAGCAGGGGACAGCTCCACCTGTCATAGGAGAACAGAAATATAACAGTCAAACCAAACCTGTATGTAAGTGCAGCAGTTTCATGCCCATTTGTCTACATACATATTGATAGAAAATGCCTGAGTTTCAGTGGAAACATTTTTACACACTGCTGCTATGGAGAAAGCCCATTGTGTACAGGGAAAACAATAAACTCACTAAATAATTATGCAGTTGCTTTCTACTTCTTAAAGAAGAGGGTGTGATCTGACTGGACACATCCCCCTCATAATTTAAAATAGTTTATACCTTGCACAGTTAATCATTAATTAATTCTGCAGGGGACCTTAGGCAGTCTAGTCCATAATATGAAAAAAATGTACAACAGTGGGAATTATCAATGCATGCATGATTGTTTCTGTAGGTTACATGAATAAACTTTACATTTTCCTGTGCAATTACCCTTGTCACTGATATGAAAAAATGTGATGCTTTGCAAGTGGACTTTTGTTCACAGATGCTGGGAAGGCACAGAGTTGACATTATGGTCCAATCAGGCCTGAAAATCTGAAATGCCATAAATTGATCAATGGCTCAGGGTGTTTGGTTATTATAAGTGAGTACAATCCATATCCATAGTGAGGAGACTGTGTTTTAACCCAAATACATTCTGTTAAATGGGAAGAGTCTCTCTAGCAGATTTCAATGTGCTTTAATATTTCTGAAGTATCAATAAAGCATATATGACTTTTATGGATGGCTTCCTTAGTAAGCAAGTTGTCAAATACCCTTGAGTCATCCAGAAATGAGAGGCAAAGGGAAAGGTTATTGCATGTTATTCTGTTTTTTAATGAGGCTTAAATGTAGTTAAATATGCACTTCAGCATTTTGTTTCTCACAGAAGAAAAGGGTTTGAAGCTGCCATAATGAACTGGCCAAACAGTAAACTCTTCCAAACCACCTCCAAAGGTTTTTATTGGTTTTGTTTTGCTAGCTTTTACATCAGAATGAAGGCAGTACTGTGTAGGGATTATTCCTATGGCTCTTAGCTACACTCACGTTTAAGGAAACATTTTACTTAAAGGATCGTGTGGATGTTAATTAATAAATAGGAAAGAAATGTATATCTAGTAATACCTATAGATTGAGTACCACAGTGTACTATCTCTTACATATTATACTGCAAAAGTAAAAATCATTTCAGCATTATGTATGTATGTCCTTACTTCTCTGTAAAGCTAAAAAAAAAAACTTATAGCACTTGTAATCTTTCAAATGCACATTAGGGACTAAGAGAAAATAAATCAAAAAGCTTTTAGAGTGGTATTGTTAAAGGGATGGAGAAATTATGGGGGGGGGGGGGGGCATTCATTTAAAGTTGCCAAACTAATTGCATCATATACCAAAAAGGATATATCATATATTAAAGTTGGTATTTCATACAAATTATACATGACATACCAACTTGATGCATATCTAGTTTGCTATTTGACTTTTAGTTTTATATATTGGATATAGGCCATAATCTGTAATTCAGAATGTGGCTAAAAATATGGTTCCATTCCACCAACATGGGGGCTAATTTCTCTCAATGGTTTCTTGATCTCAAACATCTACTTAAGCTGGAAATAAAAGTTCTCCATGTTTTTATTTTTGGGGGTTTCATCGCTTTTCAAGACCCCAAAACTTTACTCTCTCTTCAGTTAAGAAGCTGAGTTTTGAAGGTCCTATAGACCAGAGGTTCCAAAACTGTACCCCCCCCCCCTTTACTCTTATGGTAAAATAAATACATAAGAGTAACTTGCAGCTCCAAAATGTCATCGAGTGGAAACGAGCTCGCCAGGACTCTCTGCTGCAATATTTTGGAAACGCATTAACGAAAAATACATTAAATGTGAAATAATGCAATGTGACCATTTTTGCAATTGCAAGAAGTTCTGAACTTTGTTTTAAAATACTCATCTAACACAACAACTTCATGAAATACATTCGGAAACATACCTGTGTGTTCAAGTTCCAGTGAAAACAAAATATATAGCAATAGCTGGCTGTGTATGTTTTAATAATATTAGTTTGTTTGTTGCTCGTCTTTCCTTTTCTGTCATTGCTAGTTTCGCAGAAGGGTGTTTGACTTTTAGGTGGGTTAACATACCAGCTGTAGATTTGTGGTAGTTTAATTGCACTGCACATATTATACACTTAACAGTGCTTTAATTTACGTTGTCAAAGTATTTCCACCCAGACATTCTCTGAGAGGAAGCCATTGGTCACGTTCTTGTAGGGCCGCAGATTTGCACAGATCTGCAGAATTCCACCGATCCCATTGGCAGAGTCGCGCAGATCTGTCATTGTCAGCCAATCACAGACAATAAATAACAAATCCCACCCTTCAATCTTCATTACAGCTACATAGAGAGCTAATCAAACGTACAGGCTTTAAAATAAAATAATAATAATAATAATAATAATAATAATAATAATAATAATAATTATTATTATTATTATTATTATTATTATTATTATTATTATTATTATTATTATTATTAGTTTAACTATTCTTTAATAAATAATATATATCCTATATATTAAATAACTGGTAAAATTGTAATTACTGTATCTTCTGTAACTATGTTGATTCAGGCTCATCCGTACTAGATGGAGTAAGAATAGGTTCATGCAGAGAGATTCCAATGTAAATGGCCAAATAAAATTGTGAAAAGTGAAATGCAAACAAGTTTTAAAGTATATTCATCCTTGGTAAACTTTAGGGATTTAAAAATAAATAAATGGTAATATAAATATGAACGTGTGGGACATGGGGGGGGCGAGCTGTGACCCAAAAAGTTTGGGAGGCACTACTATAGACCTCAGTACTTTCTATCAAATGCCTACATTCCAGGAAGACTTATATTTCATGTGCAATATAAAGCAAAATATAAATGTACACTTTGTGCAATATCTCGAAGGCACAACTGAAACCATGTCTTACTTTACTGTCTTCTACCTGTATTTGTTTAAAGTTTTAAATTAACTGCTAATCATTATAGCTTTAGGAATCCAAACTATCAATTATCTTAATCATGAGTTCAATAAAATGTAGATTTAGATTTCTGTGATATAATGCCATATAGGTGTACAGCAGAACTTGCTGAAAAAAGTCCAGCTTTAAACAAATAACACAAAGAGTTATCTTATCAATTGTATAATAAACTAATTTAATTATATTAATACAAAAAAAAATACATTGTATAGGTCATAGGATTGAACAATTTTGCATGGGGTAAACTAATCAGCAAGCTTAAGGTTGAGTCAGTAATTATTAGAATTAACACACAATCATTAATCAGTGTTACTGTCACCTGAGTAAGACTGACAGTCATACAGTACATATGGTTTGAGTGACACCTGTTAGCTCAATGAGCAGGTGAACTGTCACCTTGTAGCCCTGCACTTCCGGGTACTGAAAGGGAACTTCCCGTAGACAGAAATAAAAACAAAGAAAAGAAAACCCTACTGCTTAAACAAGTGTTTCTAGTGCTGATAGTTTTTCAAATATACGTCCCCCTCTGAACAGAAATATAAACTGTGAGGCGGGTGAAGAGGAAAGTAAACTGCTTTTTTGTGCTTGTGTTTTCCTGAATTACTGCGCATAAAGTGTGTGAGTTCAACATTGTAGTCGGAATTAAAAAAAATAAAATAAAAATGCCAGAAATTACACAGAGAACTTTGAGATTCACAATGAAACATTTATTATTATTATTATTATTATTATTATTATTATTATTATTATTATTATTTATTTATTTGTTTGTTTGTTTGTTTGTTTGTTTGTTTGTTTGTTTGTTTGTTCGTTTGTTTATTTATGAATGAGCAGATGCCCTTGTCCAGGGCAACTTACAAAATATAAGAGCAATACAAAGTGCAGTAATACAGTATAGTTTAAGGCATAATACATTTTACAAATTCCAATTTACACAAGTGTATACAAGATATACAGTAAACAATATATAAGGTCTTACATCCTAGCTTGTAAAAACTAAAAAGTGCAGACAAGTCACAGTCAAGAACCAAGGGAAAGGAGGCATATGGGAAATCAAAATAAACAATACGAGTAGTAGTAAAGCAATGAAAGAAGTATTACAAAACGTTATAAAAGTGCAATCTTACAGGAGAGAATATGACTAAATTACAAGTACTGTCTGAAAAGATGTGTCTTGAGTAAGCGCCAGAAGGAGGTCAGGGACTCTGCTGTTTTGACAGGTCGTTCCACCACTTAGGAGCCAGGGATGAAAAGAAGCGCCTTTGGAGGAAGGGGAGTGCAGAAGAGAAGTTAGTCTTCTGGCACCAGAGGACCGCAGAGGTCTGGAGGGGATGTATGGAGAGACGAGTGGTAGGTGAGGGTCAGTGTCTTGAACTGAATGCGTGCCGGAGCCAGTGGAGGGAGTGGAGCGGTGGAGTAGCGAATTGGCTCCAGTCGACTTGAACTTCCCGGGCATGTTGGCGTGGTGATGTGCTGAGTGTAGGAGAGCGCAGGGTCAAGGGTGACTCCTAGGTTCTTAGCGGAAGAAGAGGGAGATAGTGTCGTAGATTCCAAGAGGATTGAGATGGAGAAGTCAGCAGAATGTGAGGAAGAGGCGGGAAAGAAGAGGAGATCAGATTTGGAGAGGTTGAGCTTGAGGTAGTGCGAGTGCATTCAGGCAGAGATAGCAGACAAACAGGTTGAGATGCGAGGGGATGAGAGGGTCAGAGGAGGAAAAGACAGGATGATCTGGGCATCATCTGCGTGAAAAATGATAAGAGATACCATGGGATGCGATGAGGGGGCCCAGGAAGTGAGTGTAGAGAGACACCAGGAGGAGGCCCAGGATGGAGCCTTGGGGTATGCCTGTGAGGAGAGGTTGGGGGCTGGATGAGGAACCTCGCCATGTCACTTGGTCATTGAGGTAGGAGGAGAACCAAGTGAGAGCAGTCCCAGAGATTCCAGCAAGGCAGGAGAGGAGGATGGAGTGATCGACAGTGTCAAATGCTGCAGAGAGGTCAAGGAGGATGAGGACTGAGGAGAGGGAGGCCGCCCGAGCACGGCTGAGGGAGTCAGTGACTGCCAGGAGAGCAGTCTCAGTGGCGTGAGCTGTGCGGAAGTCGGATTGCAGAGGATCAAAAAGTGAGTGATGGGAAAGAAATGCAGAGAGCTGATGGTGGACATCACGCTCAAGGGTCTTTGAGAAGAAGGGGAGTAGGGAGACAGGGTGGTAGTTTTGAGGAGAGGTAGGGTCAAGGGTATGTTTCTTGAGGAGTGGGATCACAGCAGTTTGTTTGAAAGCAGAGGGGAAACAGCCAGAGAGGAGTGAGCAATTGAGATAGAAGGAGATGAAGGGGAGTAGATCAGGAGCAGTCGCTTGGAGGAGGCCAGGGCACATGATGTGGGTTTGTGACCTAGGAGGAGAAAGGAAAGTTCAGAGTCTGAGAGACTTGGAAGGGATTTGGAGAGGACGGGGGACTGTTGAAGAGCTTGTGGATGTCTGTGATCTTGGAGGAGAAGAAGGAGGCAAAATCATCTGCAGTGAGAGATGAGGGAGGAGGGGGGGCGGCGAAGAGGGAGGGGAAGGTGGAGTAGAGTTTGCGGGGGTTATTGACAGGATTCAAATAGTGATTGGAAGTAAGACTTCTTGGCTGAGTGAGGAGGAGAATGTGGACAGTAGAGAGCTGTAGAGTTCGAGGGCAGCTGGGAGTTTAGATCTCTTCCACTTCTGTTCAGCAGCATGCAGACTCGATTGGGTTGAGCGGAGAATGGAAGAGATCCAAGGCTGAGGAGGGACGGACAGGACGAGATGTGAGAGGACAGAAAGAATCAAGGGAGGCGGTGAGGGAGGAGAACAAAGAGGAGGTAGCACAGCTAACAGACAGATGGGAAAAAACAATCAATGGAAGGTAAGAGAGTGAGAGCAGTGGAGGCAAAGGTGGAGGGTAAGATGTAACGGAGATAATGGTGGAAGTTGACAGGGGGAGTGGCTGGGATGGGGAGGGAGGGGAGAGAAAGGGAGAAAGAGATAAAGTGGTGGTCTGAGATGTCCAGGGGTGTCACAGAGAGTGTCGAAGGGGAGCAGCCTCTAGGGAAGATGAGATCTAGCTGGCGGCCTGCCCTGTGAGTCAGGGGAGATGGGGAGAGAGAAGGTAAAAGAGTGGAGGAGGGGAAGAAAACTGGGAGGGGAGGGGTTGGAGAGGTGGATGTTGAAGTCTCCCAGGAGGATAGGTAGGTGAGGACAGTGAGGGGAGGGAGGAGAGAAGAAAGTCGAGTTTGTCCAGGAAGGAGGCGAGTGGACCGGGAGGGTGGTAGAGAACTAGAAGGAAGAGATGAGAGGGAGAGGTGAGTTCTACTGCATGGAATTCAAAGGCGTTAGTCCTGATAGAGGAGAGAAAGGGGGGGACAGAGTAGAGGAGAGAAGGGGAGAGCAGGAGCCCTGTTCTTCCTCCCCCCCAATAAGAAGGGGGAGTGGGAAAGGACAAACAGAGAGGATAGGGAGGCAGGGGTGGTTGAGTTCTCAGGGGAGATCCAAGTCTCGGTGAGAGTGAGGAAATCCAAAGAGTGGTGGGAGGCGAAGGTGGAGATGAAGTCGGCTTTGTTGGAAGCTGAGTGGTAGTTCCACAGACCTCCAGAGAGGGGAATGGAGGGGAGGGAGAAGGAGGGGAGAGGCAGGGAGATGAGGGATTAGGGAGGCAATGGCACACCGAGAGGATGGAGAGAGCAGGACTGGAATCGTAGAGAGATAGTCATGGTTGCCTGTGATCAATAGCTTGCAACAATGCTAAATAATAAAGCCTACAATGTATTTACAGAAACTGCATGTCAATCTATGGACAAAGTGCTCTAAGTAAGTTGCTAATTAACTAAGAAGCAGTTGCTGCCGTTACTACAATACAGGTGCAAAATATACACTAAACGTGAAAATAAATGATACTTAGCTGAGCTAGGCAACTGTTTTGCTGGCTTGTCTGGCCATCTAGTGGAGAACAACATTACATTATCATTACTTAGCAGATGCCCTTATCCAGGGTGATTTACATTTGGACCCATTTATACAGCTGGGTATTTTTGCTAAAAAAAGTGAAGTACTTTGCTCAAAGGTACAACAGCATTGCACCACACAAGATTTGAACCTACAACCTTCCAGTTACAAGTCCAGAGCCCTAATCACTACTCCACAATGCTGCCTGCTGATGTGTTGATGTTGAACAGTATGTAAAGAATATTTTACAAGCATCTACAGCCCCTGATTAAAGGTGTCATTTTACTCCTAACAAGCCAGGTGTACAGATCTGTTTTCTTTTCTCTCTACCCTTATTCCCCATGGACATCCTGTCGGGCAGACCTCAGGTGGTGCGGGTGGGCAACACCACCTCTACCACACTGACACTCAGCACTGGAGCCCCCCAGGGCTGCGTGCTCAGCTCCCTCCTGTACTCCCTGTTCATGCATGACTGCGTGGCTGACTGGTATGCACCACCAACTGGTATGGCAGTTGCACCACCCTCGAACACAAGGGTCTATGATTCCTCTCCCAAATTCTGTAGCATCTCTTTTTCTATAACACTCTTGCCGGCTTTCTCTGTTTTGTGTGTGAAAGGGTACAAGCCGGCATTCAAAGTCAGTGTGCATTGGGGACCAATGGAAAAAAGCAAAGAAAAGTTGCCTGCATTTTGCTGGTATTTCAATGTGAAAGGGGCTTGACTTCTTGTACTGCCTTGCCATCGTACACACTCACACGGCGCCATATATGTATATATTATATAATTTATAAATTATTTTGAATACAATATATTATGATATCATTAACTCGATCAGGGTTGCATCCGAAACCTGTTATCTGAGAGATGAAGCACTGCCCAAGGCGAGGGGTTTAGCACGTTACATAGGAACCGCATCGAAAACATCTTTCTATCAAAGCTGCCTATAGGTTCCTGTATGAGTAACTCAAACAGTCCCTTCCTGTTTCCTGTTTGTATATAACGTGACGCTCACACAGGAACTTCCTCTTTTGCCTTGAGACTTGAACTCCCACATGACCTTGCAACCCTTGGGCAGTGCTTCCTTTCTCAGATAACTGGTGTTGCATTCACAACCTATTGTTCTCTTTCTAATCGGAAGCACTGCCCAAGGGAGAGGGGTAACTGTATAACCAAACTGTCGCAAGGGAGAAGACAGCGAGGACAAAGCAGGGCAACAGAGGTCAACTCCTGTGCCCTCCGCAAAACACAGTAGCAGCGACCTCCTGCTCCATTAGCACAGTTAGGAGTGAGGCCACAGAATTACTGTACATAACAAATTGTAAACAAAACAGGTGCAGCAACATCCTGCAACCTCCGTTTAACACAGAAGTGGTGTCCTGCTCCACTGGCACAGCCAAGGGCGTTTAACAGAATAGAAACGTGTGCCCTTGTTGTACCCCTAAAAGGAGAGATGACTGTTAAATCGGACTCGACAGTGTTTCCTCAACAAAGGATTTATTGTGAACTAAATGCAATAAAATATAGAAAAATATAGAATACATACAATATACAATAAGCAATATAACTTTATATATTGCTTTACAATAATATATAAACTACAGATATGTATAATAAATCTGCTAATTACATCAATACATTTACCTTTATTTTACCTTTATACTGTGCATATACCTTTATACACTGTTCTTATAAGATTGCATTCTCTTACTATTACGAAATATATATGTAAACGACAACTAACTCTGCTAGCGTTAAACACAGGCTATGAAGCAACACGCTTTATTACAGCAATGTAACATGCCCGAACCTCGTAATAATTGATCCTGATGGATTTGTCTCTATCAATCAATAGATCTAGGAAAATGATCCTTTGAAGAAAACCAGCATGAATTGCTACCAAACAACTTATGCCTACAGCATATACCATTAACTGCATATTGTGCATTTGCATTTTATCTATCTATCACACCCTCAGCCTCACAGTCCCAGCGGCCTCCTGTTCAACTAACACAGTTAGAAGCACAGAAAACTGCACAGAACAGGTGCAGCCAACCCTCATCCTCCTCTGAAGAGAAGGGAGGAGGATGGAAAGCCATCAACTCAATAGTCCTGTTCACATGGAATGGAGACCGCATTTTCAGGAGGAACACAGGGTTAGGCTGGAGTGTAAACCTGGACACATCTCCCGGAACACAAACACCATGAAGGGTGTTCAGACAGGTCATGTAACTCACTTAGCCAGCAGAAACGCAGTCTTCTGCGACTAGCTTGAGGTCAGCTGATTGCAGTGGTTCAAATGGGGCCATGGAAAGTGCGTCCAGCACTGCATCCAGGCGCCATGCAGGCAGTGAAGGGGCGTGGGAAGACCACAGCCTAAGGGCTTCCTTCAGGAACTGCGCACCCTAAGAGTGAGACCCGGGAAGCTCACAATCAATCCGGGCATGACACATGGAGATGGCCACCAGGTACTTTGAGCATGGACGCAGACTTGCCCTGGTCCAACAGCTCTTTGTAAAATGTGAGGTGACTGGGTCATGACCTTTGTCTTGACAGCAAGTCTGGAAATGTCCGACAGCGGTAGGAATACTGTAGCGCCTTTACCCTCACCTTTGTAATAAAGGCCCAAGCCCTAGTCAACTGTGCAAAGCTCCATTCAAATATTTGTACATAATCCATTATTGATTCATAGTTTAAAGTGTTGTGGGTTGGATATTTTTGTTTATTCATACTGTTCTGTCGGTGGTGGCGGCAATGACTCTGGACGCGTGCCGGGCCCTTCTCGCAGATCTCCCCTGCTTTGGCGTGGGGGAGCCCGCTGGTGCGTGGCCTCGGCTGGTGCCTAGCAGCTGGCTTAGAACTGGTGTGGACCAGGGGAATCTGACTGTTTAATTAAAACAAAGCATCGCAAAGGAATCACGAGGCCTGACAAGGCGATCGACTGCAGGAATGGGTCCGGAGGATCGACGATGCACCACTGAAGCCCAGGCAGAAGGTGGCGATTCTGAATTCCTTTGCAATCCCACAACTCATTTACTTGGCTGATCACTGTCATTGCAAGGAGAGGGTACTAACCACGCTTGATGGAACAATCAGGAAAGCTGTGAAGACATGGTTGCACTATAGGTGACTATACTGCATAGCCAATGACATAGCCATAGACAATATGCCTGGCCCAGCCCCTCTCTGGGCAACCTCCTGCTGCAATAGTTAGGTTTCCAGTACCGTGTGTCTGGAGGCATGCAGAATTTCTGACATGGACACCCTCCCCATGCAGGAGGTGAGGATTCACCAGTTCCAAAATGATGTCGTCAGCAATGGTTGGCTTAGGCGCCTGACAAAAGACCTGCTGCTTTGCACACTACTGAGCATCAAAACACTTGTGCAGGTGGTTTCCTCCTCGGTCCTTGGGGAACAGGGGGAATCTCGTAATGATTACTTGGATGCAGTTTGTATTTATACAATAATGTGACATCTCATGCAGCGTCTTTTGGAAGACAACAAGGAAGATCATTCAAACTGGAAAAGAACCTGTTGGTTTAAAAGTACCCAAATGCCTCATCATCTAGTTAATGATGCACATGAATGGATGAACGAGATTCCCACTGTCCCTACCTACTATCTAGCAAAAAGCAGGGCCTCACGATCCTTCCGACTTTTTGGGTTTTAAGCAGGAGGTGTCAGAAAAGTTACAACAGGGATAACTGGCTTGTGGCGACCAAGTGTTCATAGCGACATCGCTTTTTGATCCTTCGATGTTGGCTCTTCCTATCAGTGTGAAACAGAATTCACCAAGCATTGGATGGTTCACCCACTAATTGGGAAGGTGAGCTGGATTTAGATCATCATGAGACAGGTTAGTTTTACCCTACTGATAATGTGTTGTTGCAATAGTAATCAGTACGAGAGGAACTGCAGGTTCAGACATTTGGTGTATGTGATTGGCTGAGGAGTCAATGGTGCGAAGCTATGGTCAGAATCCCTCCTAAACATAGCAATACCCTAGCGTGGCGGGTCTCCGGTTGGCCCCAGGAGGGGCTGAAGTAACTGGGGTGGGGGGCTTAATTCCCCCTGGTGGCTGGGGGAAGAGTGCTGGAAGCTGGGAAACTGCTTTTTGACCATGTTTTTTCCCCCATAGACTTACATTGGACTTAGGGCACCAATTGGCCAGAGCCAAAAAATCGCCCCGAGAGAGGGATGATAATATCGTTATCTAGATAACCTCGGGCTGATCGCACGGTTGATGCCAGTTAACTTACTGGCATATTTAACTACTGTCTCTAGTTTATGTTGGTCCTTACTTTGCATATTACTTAACATACATATAAGGCAGAAGGAGCAAATGCTCTGCACCACACTTTGGTGAAGTCAGCTCCAGCAGCCTTCAGTGCCCCCCTTCTGAAGGGCCCCATCTCCAAAGGGTAGGGACTGCGAGGAGACACTGCACAGCAACAACAACAGCAACAACAGGTAACCATGACGATCTCTCCGATTCCCGTCCTGCTCTCTCCATCTTCTTGGCATGCAGCTGCATGTCATTGCTTCCCTAATCCCTCTAACCTCATCTGTCTGCCTCCTCCCTCCCCTGTACTCCACTCTCTGGTGGCCTGTGGAACTGCCACTCAGCTTCCAACAAAACGACTTCATCTCCACCTTTGCTTCCCACCAGTCTCTGGATTTCCTCACCCTCACCGAGACATGGATCTCCCTGGACAACTCTACCACCCCTGCTACCCTATCCTCTCTGTTCATCCTGTCCCACTCCCCTCGTCTTACCGGGCGAGGAACAGGGTTCCTGCTCTCCCCTTCTCTCCTCTTCTCTGTCTCCCCCTCTCTCTCCTCTATCTCAATCCACAGCTTTGAATTCCATGCAGTGGAAATCACCTCTCCCTCTCACCTCTTTCCTTCTAGTTCTCTACCGTCCACCTGGTCCACTCACCTCCTTCCTGGATGAACTTGACTTTCTTCTCTCCTCACCTACCATCCTCCTGGGAGACTTCAACATCCACCTCTCCAACCCTTCCCACTGTGCCGGACTTCTTCCTCTCCTTCACTCCTTTAACTTCTCTCTCTCCCCGTCTCCCCCCACTCACAGGGCTGGCCGCCAGCTAGACCTCATCTTCTCTAGAGGCTGCTCCCCTTCAACACTATCTGTGACACCCATGGACATCTCAGACCACCACTTCATCTCCTTCTCCCTCTCCCTCTCCCTCCCTCCCCACTCTACCTAATCCCTCTGTCACCTTGCGCTGTAATCTCCGCTCTGTCTCCCCCTCCACCCTTGCTTCCATTGCCCTCACTCTCTTACCTTCCATTGATTGTTGTTCCCATCTATCTGTCAACTGTGCTACCTCCTCTTTGTTCTCCTCCCTCACCTCCTCCCTTGAATCTCTCTGTCCTCTCACTTCTCGTCCTGCCCGTCCCTCCCCTCCTCAGCCTTGGCTCTCTGCTGCACCTGTAGATTCTTCCTGAGCAACATACACCGAATCCGACCCTTACTCACCAACTACTCGACTCGTCCAGTCACTGGTCCTCTTACACCTGGACTACTGCAACTCCATCATGGCCGGCCTGCCTGCATCTACTACCCGCCCTGCGGCTCATCTGGTATTCTCTCTGCCCCGATTCGCACACGCTACTCCACTGCTCCGCTCCATTGACCCTCACCTACCGCTGTCTCGACCATACTGCACCAAGCTACCTTCAGACCCTCGTTTATTTCTACAATTCGACACGATGTTGTGAACAGTGCGCAGCTCACACTTAACCACTATTTTGCACCGAATGTATGTATTTTGCGTCGTGAAGGAGCGCACACACCAGAGCGCTTCAGTACAGGGGACACATCTGACTGATCTGAAATCCCTGTCGTGGATCAGCCTCCACACTCCCACACCTCGCACAAACACCATGATCCATCCAGAGAAAAGGTCAACACACACGAACATGCACATGTACAGGTCACGTTCGTGAAGTGCCGATGTCCGCAGTCATGCGCAGATCTGCGCTGCTCCACCAATGGAATCAGTGGATTTCTGCAGATCTGTGCAAAACTGCAGAAATCTGCGCAACAAACAAACTGCTGTTGCTGTTCATGTTCGTGTGTCGGACAAACACAAAAAGCGGAGAGAAAAGAGGATGATTGTGAAGACATGGCCATGAGAGCTTCACTGTGAGAGCTGCAGTCATAGGCTCTATCCATCCCACAGTGTAATGTGGGCTGGATATTTAGCGCATGGCTGGTGAATTACAGATTTGGTATTTGAAAGTATTATTTTCCCTGTATTAGAGTATTTTAAATAACCTGCGCTGAAACAACCATTGGTAGTTGAAGTATTTAATAAATACGTATGAAAATCTTATTCTCCTGTCATGTTTATTCTTCCGTTTCTTTTCTCTGCTTCAGTCAACTCGGCTCTCATTGGCTGCTGATCAGGTCACTTTGCACGATTGGTGCAGATCGAGTCGTAAATATTAAACATGTTTAATAGAGTCGTAGCGACTCCAACAAGCTTAAGATCGGATCGGAGGGCAGCGATGCATCAGCCCGTCTCTCACTACACGACCATCGGCGGCGGGACGTGCCCGACCAGCTGCTTGTGATGATCAGGTTTAAAATCGTGTAGTGTGACCCCAGCATTAATCGGAGGACGTGAGACCGAATGGGATTGGGACTAAATTGAACTACATTAATGTTTAAATTAACCATTTAAATAAATAAATAAAATAATAATAAATAATAATAATAATAATAAACACGTATTTAAGAGTATTATTAAGCTAATAGCCCATTACCAGGATACAGCTCTGCAATTCAATACATCAGTAACTAGAGCTACCATATGGCTCCAGATAATTGTATAGAGATGCTTTGAGACAGAACAGGATTTCCAAATTCCACCTAAACTGAAAAGTATATTTACCTATAACTTGCATTAGCTAAACCTTTGCTTAGATTAATCCTGTGGTAGAATTGCTACAGAACACAGGGATGTTGCTTTGATCGTATTTACATACTGGCTAATTAAATATTAACAAAATAGAAAGTAAATAGCAACCGGTTGCATTTAATTCTTAGTATAATACAATTAATTGCTGTTGGTGGTAATAGCACCATTATTCATTTTAGTTAAATGGTTAATTTACACATTATTGTAGTTCAATTTAGTCCCAATCCCGTTCGTCCTCCGATTTTTGGAGCCATGGTGACCCTAAACTTAGCAGAGATTGTCCACAAACACAGAGAGCGATGTGTCACAATGGCAGAAATGGAAACTAGGCGAGCTCTTGGAATGTGTCTTTGCCGCCACAGAATCCTATTTCCGCCTCAGCTATTTCCGCCACAGGACCCTGTTTCCGCCATGCATTTTCTAAATGTCACTGCTGTTTTCTCTGGGATGTGTCGCTGCTGTTTTCTCTGGGATGTGTCGCTGTTGTTTTCAATGCCGCTGTCATGTTTCAGATGTTTACACCCCTTTCTCTCCACTGGTTGCTGACGTTTTTTCAAAGTTACCGAACCCTATCTCTCCTGGTTGCAGCAACGCCTTTTTCTGAATGCTGCTGACGTGTTTCAAATGTTACCACCGCTTTCTCTTCTGTTGTTGCTGCAACGTCCTGTTAACGAGTTTGATTTGCTTTTGCACTCCTCGGCTACCATACCTTCCGACGCTTACTCAAGATACATCTTTTCAGACAGTACTTGTAATATTAGTCCTTTTAATCCCCGTTAGATAACATGTCACATAGTATTATTATGCTTCTTGCGTTTTTGATTGTTGTCCTCCTTGCTCCCTTTCCCGTAGCCCTTGACTGTGACCCTACATCTTGACAGCACTTAGCTTAGACCTTACTTACTGTACTCGCATGTGTAAATTGGAAGTTGTAAAATTTATTATATTTTGAATTGCTATGTTTTTTATGTAAATTGCATTTGTAACGTTCGATGCCTGTACTTAACTGTATTTTTGCACTTTGTTTTGCACTTATGTTGTAAGTCGCCCTGGATAAGGGCATCTGCCAAGAAATCAAAATAATAAAAATAATAATAAAAAACAAAAGCAAAACAAGCAAATAAACATCCACACAAACAGGGTACTCCGGGCAGTCAGGAGTTGTATTGGCAGTCCTCCCTCTCATCGGTTAGCCCCCTCCCCCAGGAAAGGAGAGAGATTGAATAGATGGAGCACAGCTGCCGCTGACGTCAGTCACCACGGTGCTTATTGCCTGCATACACACTCTTGTGGCGCTCCAGTATGAATACACCGAGCGGATGAAAGGGCAGAATTAAATCTAACCTGCCAAGTTCTCACAAATCCACCTAAAAGCCTTGAGTTAACACCCAAAATGATTTTATCAAAATGTATCTACTATTAAATGTGTCTGAATAGTGTTAAAAGCTCTGCCAATATCGACAGACAATATTGGCCAATGTGTTAGGTGACTCGAGATGTTCATAAATCATATGCAACATTGTCAAGACAGCGTCTTTGACACTTCTGTGTGGTCGGAAGGCAAACTGTAGCTCGTCTACCAGTTTGATGCAAGTATTCTATTGAGAACAATTTTTCTTAGATATTTCATGGGGACTGAGGTGAGTACAACTGGGCACAGGTCGTTTATACTTTGGTCTGGATTTCTTTGCCACAGGGATGATTACTGAACTTTTCCACAAGGCAGGGATACAGTGTGAATATATAAATAATTGAAAAAGTTTTGGAAGGGGCAGGCCAATTCCCAGGCACATGAGTTTAGCACTTTTCAGCTGACTAGATCAGGTCTATGGATCCTCAGTGAATTTAGACTGCAGAATATAGCTGCTACCTCCCCTTCAGTTATAATTATATAATTCAAACGTTATAGAGCATTCATACACACATCTTGTTCTTCACCAAAATCAAACTGATCAAATACATATTAGGTCTGTCAGAAGTCCAGCTATCCCGATTACATTTCTTTGTCTTTATCTGAACCTACACATAGCAATTGAATGTATTTCAGTTCTTAGATCACTAAGCACATATCAAACTATAATTTAAGCAACTATGATAGTTCCCGTTTAAAGTACCATAATGTCTATTAAATGGAAAAGATTTACAATTTGCAAACTACATTCTTGCTATATGGCAGTATGGTTTGAATTTATAGACCTTCCTGAAAATGCCTAGATTATTTTATTTATGGTTTCATATTCCAGGACTGTCAGTTCAGTTTGAAATGGGCCTGGAAACTGAAACTCATGGCTAATTTACAGCCTTGGACCGAAGCTGCTACTGTGTCACAACTGCATAATTTCACACAATGCCCAGTGGGGGTGCAGGCCTCCTTTACTAGCCACTGCTCAAGGAAAATCCTAGAGAGGCCATGTTCAATGCCTGAGCCTCTCACTACTAAATCCTCCCACATTTTGATGAGCATTGACTCTATGTCAAACAAGACAAACTCATAGTCTACCTGGCAGCCTTCACCAACACCATAGGGTTTAGCTTCAGATAAGGAAGCTGAAACTTCACTTAATTCCTTGGTTAATATACAAATACACAGAATTAATGCATGTTTGTTATCATGTTTGAATTGACAGGTTTGATTTCAGGTTTGTAGTCCAAACCCTGTAAGGATTGAGCTATAGCACATAAAACAACAGCAATCACATAATAAAGTAAGAGTAACAAAACATGCGTTACCAATCACAATGCATGCCCTATATACATATCATTATGATGTTTCAACAATCATCACAGAAAGATCTCAAATAAATACACAAATAAATAAATCAATATAGGTATTAGCACTTGTGTGTACTGTGTTGGTTTCCTCCATTATGACACGGAGCCCTGACAACAATATTAGAATGCTCAACATGGAAGAACATAAGAACATTAGAAAGTTTACAAACGAGAGGAGGCTGTTTGGTGTCCATTAATAACCAATTGATCTAAGGATCCTATCCAGTATATTTTTAAAAGTTCCCAAATTTTCAGCTTCAACCACATCGCTGGGGAGTTTGTTCAGATTGTGACGCCTTTCTGGTTGAAGAAGTGTCTCCTGTTTTCTGTTTTGAATGCCTTGAAGCCCAATTTCCATTTGTGTCCCCAGGTGCGTGTGTCCCTGCTGATCTGGAAAAGCTCCTCTGGTTTGATGTAGTCGATGCCTTTCATGATTTTGAAGACTTGGATCAAGTCCCCATGTAGTCTCCTCTGTTCCAGGGTGAAAAGGTTCAGTTCCTCAGTCTCTCAGTAGGACTTTCCCTTCAGACCTGGAATAAGTCTGGTTGCTCTCCTCTGAACTGCCTCTAGAGCAGCAATATCTTTCTTGAAGTGTGGAGCCCAGAACTGTCCACAGTATCCAGATGAGGTCTAACGAGTGCATTGTACAGTCTGAACATCACTGCCCTTGTTCTCAATTCTACACTTTTGACAATATACCCTAGCATTCTGTTTGCCTTTTTTATTGCTTCCCCACATTGTTTGGATGGAGAAAGTGAAGAGTCCACGTAGACTCCTAGGTCTTTCTCATGCGTTACTTCATCTAGTTCTATTCCTCCCATAGTGTAATTATAGTGGACATTTTTAATACCTGCATGTAATACCTTGCACTTTTCCACATTGAATTTCATCTGCCCACAACTGAAAAGTATCTAAATCCCTTTGAATAACCTGTGCTGCCGAGATTGTATCTGCTCAGCCACCTATTTTAGTATCATCTGCAAATTTGACAAGTTTTCTAACTATCCCAGATTCGAGATCATTAATATAGATTAGAAAAAGCACAGGCCCTAGTACTGATCCCTGTGGAACTCCACTATAACCTCACTCCAGTTAGAAACAATTCCTCTAATCGACACCCTCGGTTTCCTAGACATCAACCAGTTAATAATCCATCGACTTACATTACCCTGAATGCCTACAGCTTCCAATTTGAGGATCAGTCTTTGGTGTGGAATCTTATCAAAAGCTTTTTGAAAATCTAAGTATATCATATCATATGCTTTCACATGATCTACAGCTGCAGTTGCATGTTCAAAAAACTATAATAAATTAGTAAGACATGATCTCATCTAAACCCATGTTGACTATCTCCAAGAATATGGTTTTCATTAAGATGCTCCTCTATTTTCTGTCTAATTATTTTTTCCAACATTTTACAAGTGATGCAGGTGAGACTGATTTTTCTGTAATTTCCTGGCTCAGTTTTGTCCCCTTTCTTGTGGATTGGTATACATTTGCTGTCTTCCAGTCAGTTGGCACATCCCCTGTTCTAAGTGTCATTTGGAATATTTGACTTAGCGGCCTATAAATAATTTCCCTAATTTCTTGAAGTACTGTTGGAAACATATCATCTCTCCTAGGTGATTTGTTTGTTTTTAATTCTGCTAGTCCCTTTAGTACCTCCTCCTCATTTATCCTGATCTCTCTTAGGGTTTGACTGGACTGGTTATTAACCTGTGGCATGTTTTTTCTTTTGTAAAAACCTCTGTGAAATTTAGAACATTTGCCACATCTTGTTCGTTTTCCAAGATACTTCAATTTTTGCCCATTATGCGTTTCACTTCCTCCTTTATTGACCTCTTGCTTGCTTGCTGTCTTGCTGCTTTTCTAAAATTGTAGATCATTATTTTAGACTTGGTCCTTGTTTTCTTGAAAGTATGCCTCAAAGCTAATCATATTAAATTTGAAGTTGTAAAATGTATTATGCTTTGAATTACTTTGTATAATGTAAATTTGAATTTGTAATTCTTGCACTTTGTATTTGCGCTTATATTTTGTAAGTCACCCTGGATAAGGGCGTCTGCCAAGAAATAAAAATAATAAAAAATAATATTGTGATCACAGTTTGCCATTGGTTCTCTAACTAGTGTCCCTCTGACTCTATCTTGGTCATCTGAAAAGAAGTGTCACAGAGAGTGCCAGGGGTTATGTGTACTTCCGTATTTCACTTATGCACTTATATTATTCTTTATTGTTCTTTTGGTTTTCGTCCTAATTATTCACTAATTGTTTTGTTGATTGTGTTCACTTTAATTTCACATGTGTTTGAGTACACGGGACACTGACAACCAATGCGGCGCACCTGGTCCACTAAACAGTGCCCCACCCTTCACTCACAGCCACCTCACCTGTTAGCACTCAGCATGGATAAAAGCCACCCTGATCAGAGGAAGAGGGAGCAGCGGAGAGATGGAAACAGAAGGCACTTCTGAGTACCAGTACCAGTACCAGTACCAGTACCAGTACCAGTACCAGTACCAGTACCAGTACCAGTACCAGTACCAGTAGTAACCACAGGGAAGGCAGCACGTTTGGCTGCAGAGTATGGATGTATCGGCTGTGAGTTTACCAGTCAGCGGAAGTTAAGCGTGCGTGGGTTCTAAGGGTCCTTGCGGGAAATGCTGGGTCAAGGGATTTTTTTCTGCTGGGCTCTGTTCGCCTAGTGCTATTAGAGGAATCAAACCAGAATTGAAACAACAAAGAACGATTGAACTAATATTGCACTTGGATTCAAATTAATCATTGAACTTACCTTACAGGACTGGTGATAACCTCGGTAACAGGTGGCACTCCGGACTCCGGACCAGGCAGCAGGGGGAGAAAGAAGCACAGTAAATGGTGAGAAAGGGATGTGTCTAATACCATCTGCAGAGTGTGTGTGTGTGTGTGTGTGTGTGTGTGTGTGTGTGTAAAACACTTACCTGAGAGTGAGCGTGTCCTTCCTCTGAGCCTGTCCATTCTTCCTCTCTCTCCTCTTCTTTGGCTGACAGCTGCCTGCGTGGACTAGTGAGTCTGATCGGGTAAGAGTGCTGCTGGGAGGAACCTTCACCACAATTTTTGAGTGTTGTTTACATATTTTGTGCTGTTGTTTATATGCTTTTTAGGGCTTAGTTTTAGGATTTTAGCATAGTATTTTAGTATAGTTTATTTTTGTAGTTTTTAGCCTTTTATATTATTTTTAGTATTTTTATTGCCCAGATAATTAAAGGCAATTTTAACTGTTCTAGATAGGATTGAACCCTTGGAAATAGCAGATTTCGTGCCCTGCTAGTTGCCCCCCCTTGTTACTGATTGTATTGTGGCTATTTTATTGTGTAAAATAAATATCTATCCTATTGACTTCCTGAAGCCAGTGGTGTATGTACTGAGATCTCACCGAACCTGCACGGGGAATAGTGGGTGGTAGCGAATCCCCAGCTTGCATTAATAAACTTGGGTGGTGTAGTGGGACTAGGTTTGGATTCAGTGTTCACTGCCATCCGTGACAGATTAAATAATGTGCTCTCTCTGGTTGGTTCCCTGACAAATTGAGTTAGAAAGCTGTCATTTACCATCTCAACCATTTCTATTTCTGCTTCTGTAGTCCCAACTGGGCTTTCCCAGTCTATGTTTGGGAAATTGAAATCCCCCATTATAACAGCCACATCCTCACTAAAATGCAGTCCTGATTACACTGTACAATGCAACATCTTTCTGAATATCTGAGTTGGGTGGTAACCCTACCACTGATCCTCCAGATCTTTTATTCATAAGTATAACCCATGATGATTCTGTTTCATTAGCAGGATCTAATTTGAGTTATTCTGTCTGACATTCTGATACTGCTACCCCACCACCTCTTTGATTATGCCTGTCTCTCTTAAACTGTGTGTATCCTTTCAATTTGTATTCATCCCCATCATTTTCTGTAAGCCATGTTTCTGTCACTCCTACAACATCATAGTCACATGCCAGCACTGTGGCTTCTAGGTCTAACATCTTGTTCCTTGGCATTGAGGTACAAACATTTCAGGACTTTCCTACTAGCAGTTTCCCTTTGTTTTCTTTCCTTATTGGGACATCTCCCATTGTCAGAGCTCCCTGCCCCCCTGGTCCCTAGTTTAGAAGATTCTCAATTACTTTGCACATACGCTCTCCCAATGCATTAGCCCCCCTTCTGTTGAGATGTAGACAATCCGGTTTGTACAGGTCCCATCTATCCCAAAAGAAAGACCAATGCTCCATATATCTAAAACCCTCTTCCCTACACCAAGATCTCAACCACGTGTTAAACTTTCTAATCTTTGCCTGTCTCCCTGGCCATGCACGTGGTACTGGAAGTATTTAGTAGAAAACTACCATGGAGGTTCTGCTCTTTAGTTTCTTTCCTAACTCTTTAAATTTGTCTTGCAGAACCTCTGCCCCACCTTTTCCTATGTCATTGGTTCCAATGTGGACCATGACCAGTGGATTCCCCCCGGCTTTGGCCAGTAGCCC
Source organism: Amia ocellicauda (assembly GCF_036373705.1). Taxonomy (NCBI): domain Eukaryota; kingdom Metazoa; phylum Chordata; class Actinopteri; order Amiiformes; family Amiidae; genus Amia; species Amia ocellicauda. The sequence goes on from NC_089850.1 coordinate 6,507,556, forward strand.
ATCTACTAGTTTAGAGAGATCTGCAACCTGAGCACCAGGCAGGCAAGATATCATGCGGGTCTCCTTATCACTAGAACACACTGTGTGATCTACACCTCTAACAATTGAGTCTCCTACTATAACTACCTCCCTGTTCTGGGGGGAGTGGACACCATGGTGCTCTGGTGCTCAACTGCCCCCCCATCACCCTCAGAGCTGTCACTGTCCAACTCGGTGTCCAGCAGTTGGAACCTGTTGGGCATTTCTAGCTCTTGGGTTGTCTCTCCTAAGGGATGTGCACGCCCTTTTCTGCAGTTACGACCTACTGTAACCCAGAAGTTCTCTACACTTTCCTGCTCTAAGGACTCAACCTTTACAGTTTTTGGCGTGCATACCATCTCTCTCATGGGCTGATTGACCAATTCTTACATATCACCAATACAGTGCAGATCAACAAGCTGAGCCACAAGATCACGGACCTTGATCTCTAGGTTTTCAACATGCTAACAACGTTCACAAAATGAAATCTTCTTGGATGAGTTGATCCAGGAAGGCAATCATTCTGCAAACATGACCTTGTAGTGCCCACATGCTTCCAAATTTTGCAAGTTGTTATTTTTATTTTTATTTTTTTGGGCTCTTGGTTTCTGTCCCCTGGTCAAGGCAAACTACAGACAAGATTAACTTCAATTAAGGCAGTTAAAACAAAATCAGGAATGCTAAGACTGTCTGAAACTAGGAACACAGCAAGATGGCTGCCTCTCACCTGTACTGTCCTGTGTCTGTCTATGGTAACTTGTGCAGAAGTTCTGTTTACTCAAATTTCCATGGCAATGGAACAATCTTAATGTGCGATCAGAAGAATATTTGCCATTGACGTCACACACAGCTGTGAAGGACAACTCATTTTTACACAGACGACTTATAACTTAAAAATGAGCGAACAAACATTTTTCAGAAGGTGATAGTGTCACCACCTATGGGGTACTTAGGGGCAACACGATCACGACCACGCCACCTCTTTTGTTTAACGAGAGAGGGCCTTGTACACCCCCTTCAAATTTTCTCCCCAGGCAGGCTTGACTGGCCGCCAGAACACCACTGGGGTGACTGGGGTACAGGTAAAAACAATCACTAAGATAACGTGCAGAATGAGTCCATGTGGAATGTAACCCGGCGGTATGAGCTTACAATCCAGAACAATCAATCAATAAACCAATAATCAACCCAATCACCAAAAAACATAAATGTAGAAATTAAGGAAGAAAAAAACAAGAACATACTTCATAAATAAACAATCGTGAAACCAATTGTGCAGAAAACAATACTTAAGTGAATTTCAATTAGATAATTACATAAATAAACAGTGATAATTGACTGCAGTTGGCTCGTTACGCCCCGCCCATAACAATAGACCACGCCTTCAAGACAGTCATCACCTGTCAGAGCCAGCCTTCTTCATAAAAACAGGAAAGGGTGCTGTTACCACTGTAAACACACTGATAATGACAATAGTCCACAATGTGATATGTCTTCTTAGATTTAGACTCGTGATTTAGGATACATTCTTTTTAAACATGAATTATGTAGTATGATTAAAATGTAACAAATGTTATTGTAAACAAAAAGAAAAATACATGAGCAATGATAGTGTCACTTCCACAGTTTACCACCAGAGCTCGTCATCACCTGCATTTTAACCCTAGTCCCTGACATTCCAAAGCACCATTTGCAATCAGTCATTTTACTCTCTCATCTCATTCGCTCAGTTCAGCTCACCAATCAACAGTTGCCTGCTCCCTCTCCACTGATTATATAAACCCCTTTGTTCCATCAACTCAATGCAAAGTATTGTCTGCCTTGAAGCAACAATTCCAAGCCTTTCTCAGTATTGTCTGCCTTGAATCAACAATCACCAGCCTTTCTCTATCGTGTTCATCTTTCTGTGTGTCTTTTTTGACTGTTCTCTCGTTCTTGATTTCTGCATTCTCTACTCTACCCTGGTTGCCTGATCTGTACACTACTTACCTGTCCCCTGATTACCTATTTTCGCTTGTCTGCCAGTACTTGACCCTTGCCTGTTTCAGACCTTTTTATCTTCTTTTTATTTTGCCCCACACTTGGGTCTTAGACCCTTGGCTTCGAAGGGCTTCTGTTAGGCATTAGAGAATACTTTGCCAGAAACATGGACCCAGCGGGGCCTGTTACCCCCCTGTGACAGCCGGACACAATACAGAGAGAGTCTCGGGTTCGGCGGTGTCCGGCTTTATTCGCAGACTAATTCAGGGGTAACACAGACAATCAGTGGGAAGGAAAAATAAGAAAATAAATGTCCAAACAAATGTCTACAAAAACGGGGTGCTCCAGGCAGTCAGTGGTTGCAGACTCAGTCTTCCCTCTCATCGAGATTAAATAGACAGGGCACAGCTGCCACTGACGTCACAATCGCCACGGTGCTCATTGCCCGCAGCCGTGAGTCCGCAGCCTGTTTGCGAGGCAGCGGACAACACAGCTGCGGCACATGAGCACTTCAACTGAGCGTCAACAGCAGCCATGCCGTGATAGACAGCGGCCTGTCACACCCCCGTACAACCGTAACATGCCAGGCTGACCTCCCGGGGGAGCATGAAGTGCTGTTATGCAAAATCACTGACACCCTTACAACCTTTGACACCCTTTATTTTAATTTTTTGAACATGCAACTGCAGCTGTAGATCATGTGAAAGCATATGATATGATATACTTAGATTTTCAGAAAGCTTTTGATAAGGTTCCACACCAAAGACTGATTCTCAAATTGGAAGCTGTAGGCATTCAGGGTAATATAAGTAGATGGATTATGAACTGGTTGATGTATAGGAAAAGGGTGTCAATTAGAGGAGTTGCTTCTAACTGGAGTGAGGTTGTTAGTGGAGTTCCACAGGGATCAGTATTGGGGCCTTTGGTGGTGGCTCAGCAGATACAATCTCAGCAGCACAGGCTATTCAAAGGGACTTAGATAACATTCAGTTGTGGGCCGACACCTGGCAGATGAAATTCAATGTGGACAAGTGCAAGGTAATACATGCAGGTAACAAAAATGTCCATTATAATTACACCATGGGAGGAATAGGACTAGATGAAGTATCGCATGAGAAAGACCTAGGAGTCTATGTCTTCACTATCTCCATCCAAACAGTGTGGGGAAGCAATAAAAAAGGCATACAGAATGTTAGGGTATATTGTCAAAAGTGTAGAATTTAGAACAAGGGCAGTAATGTTCAGACTGTACAATGCGCTAGTTAGAGCTCATCTGGATACTGTGGACAGTTCTGGGCTCCACACTTCAAGAAAGATATTGCTGCTCTAGAGGCAGTTCAGAGGAGAGCAACCAGACTTATTCCAGGTCTGAAGGGAAAGTCCTACTGAGAGACTGAGGGAACTGAACCTTTTCACCCTGGAACAGAGAAGACTACATGGGGACTTGATCCAAGTCTTCAAAATCATGAAGGGCATCGACTACATCAAACCAGAGGAGCTTTTCCAGATCAGCAGGGACACACACACCCGGGGACACAAATGGAAATTGGGCTACAAGGCATTCAAAATGGAAAACAGGAGACGCTTCTTTACACAGAGAGTCACAATCTGGAACAAACTCCCCAGCAATGTGGTAGATGCTGAAAATTTGGGAACATTTAAACATAGACTGGATTGGATCCTTGGATCACTTAGTTATTAATGGACACCAAATGAGCATAATGGTGTCAAATGGCCTCCTCTCATTTGTAAACTTTCTTATGTTCTTATATTTTAACCCTCGAACACAGGCTTCACCCGAGTTCTCCTTTAGTTCACACACTAATCACCACTACAGCAGTGTTACCTGCAGTAGATGACAAACATGTCAGACTTGCTGTTCCGGACAAGTTTGATGGTTCTCCCGAGCAGTGTCAAGGTTTCCTACTTTAATTTTGTTGTACACACCAGCCTACTGCCGTCTCCTCTGATACCACCAAGATCGTCATTTCTCTTTTGACTGGAAGGGCCCATCGGCAATCTGGGCGCAAAAAGGAGAAGTCATTCTATTCCTGCCTATGTTCCTTGATCATTTCAAGGAAGTGTTTGATCACCCTGCAGAGGGAAAAGATGCTGGGGAGCTAATACTCACTCAGGTTCGGAAGGTAATTTAATCAACAGGTTAACTGTCAATCGCCTCAACCTTCCCCTGTCCCCTTGCGTTGCTCCACTCAGAGTCAAAGCAGTGATAAACCAGCCCATTGGTGCTAGCTCAGTATCACAAATGACCCTACCCATCTCTCTCCAGGTGGGTCACAATTACCCCTGTAATAAAAAAAGAAACCTAATAATAATAAAAACATAACTAAAAGATTGTTATACACAAGTATATTTTTGCTGAGGAACTGTGTCTGTGTCGAATGCGGAATTCATCAAATAGATTTAAAACATATTTCACTCATTAGCAACTCCAGCAAAAATATGTAACATTGTCGATCACATCATCTGCCTCTTATGTAATCAATGATAAACATCTTCTCAAAGAATCACAACTCCTCCAGTGGAATGCTGAACCTGTGCAGGAGACACACATGTGGATTTGCAGTTCTCACTGATTACTGCCAACCGGCAGTTCGTAGGGTCAAGAGTAAGCTAGCATTAGGACTAGGGTTAGGAGAAGTAGTAGAGTTAAGGGGTATCTATGAGATCAACACCAGAACCAAGAGGCAATGCATGATGTAGCCTATATTTCGGCACAATTCAACATTGATTCCAAAGCATTTTATATTGAACACAACTATTCAAAAGTAAATAAATACAACAACAATTTCGCATGAAGGGTGAATTTTGTATTTGGCTGCTGGGTCCAATAAAAGGAAAAAACAAAGCATAAATGATTTAGTACAGTTAGGTGGAAGTATTCCTTGATTAAATGGTGTGAAAATATGTTTTCAGAGTAAAGTGAGAGTAGTAGGTGGTTGTGTATTCAACAGAAGAAAAAGTAAAAGAAAAGAGAACTTGCACAAAAGGAAAAGCAGCTTTATTCACAATACAATCAACAGCAGGGAATAGCATTTATACTGTACAGCATCCATTTTACCCCTTGTGTTTTAGAAATGTCCAAAGCTTTATATATACACCTAATGGGTTGCAGCCTTACATCACCTAATCATGATGTGTGACACCAACTGTCAAACATGGAGGAGGAAGCATGATGGTCTGGGGCTCTTTTGCTGTATCCAGAGTGGGTGACTTGCACAGAGTGAGTGGCAATCACTACCACAGCATTTTGCAGCACCATGCAGTACCCTCTAGTATACACCTAGTTGGTCAGGGGTTCATTCTACAGCAAGATAATGACCCAAAACATGGGATGAACTGGACAGAAGGGTGAAAGAAAAAGCAACCTACAAGTACAACACATTTGTGGGAACTTCTGCAACAGTGTTGGGAAGAATTTTCCTAACAATATTTGATTTCCATTGAGACATTACACTGCGTAAATTACAATAAAAACTGGAAAAAGGAGATGTTCTCAAAACTTTTGACCGGTAGTGTACATAATAACAAAACAACAATAATAATTATAATCGTGTGTATTTGTATTCATAAATGTTCAATGCAATACAACATTAAAATATCACACAGCATACAAATATTAAAACACCAACAACCCCCTCTCCCCTTAATTGAAAGTACAGGCGGTTAGCAATGATGGGGTGGGATGCAGTTCTGGAAAATTAACTGCGATACTAGTAACTTCAACAGATGGTAATTACAAATGTAGCAGTCATTGTGTGGTGCCATGGTGCTTGTTATATTAATATCTGGCACATGCATAAAAACTGTATACTCGCATGAGCCATATTGGGATACAAATCATTTTTTACAACCGCAAATAAAAAGCCTCTTTGCAATCAGTGAGAAACAGTGACTGGCATGTATGTTTGAGAGAATCACTTGGGGAAATTGTGTTTGTGGCTGAAATCAGAATTGAATAGGGTACAGCACATGTACTTGTCACAAAGATATAAAGAAAGGAAATCCATGCCCTTTTTAGCATGGAAACTGGCTTTTCACATAGCAATATCTGAGATTTTGTTATTCCATAAAGAGGATTAACCCAATATGGTGTCTACACTATGTTGCAAGTTATAGAACCTTTACTGTGGATCCTACAAAGACACAACGTAAGAAGCAGGTTTCATCTTTAGCAGTGGTATGATCATAATGCACATTGAACTACCAAAATGAACACCATTGACAAACCTTCACTGTCTCTACAGGTGTTTCGTGTAAGACTGGCTCCCTTTAAAGGAGCCAATTATATATATATATACACTGGAGGGATGAACACCATTCTTCCAAAAGATATTCCCTCATTTGGGGTTTTGATGATGATTGTGGAGAGCGCTGTCTAACACGTCAGTCCACAATCTCCCATAGGTGTTCAGTTGGGTGATCTGGTGACTGCGAAGGCCACAGCATATGATTCACATCATATTCATACTCATCAAACCATTCAGTGACTCTCGTGCCCTGTGGATGGGGGCATTGTCATCCTGGAAGAGACCACTCCCATCAGGATAGAAATGTGTCACCATAGAATAAAGGTGATCACTCAGAACAACTTTGTAATGATTTGCAGTGACCCATCCCTCTAAAGGGACAAGTGGACCCAAATCATGCCAGGAAAATGTCCCCACAGCATAACAGAGCCTCCGGACACCCTCACTGTAGGGGTCAAGCAGTCAGGCCTTTACCGTTCTCTAGGTGTCGCCACACATGCACTCACCCACTTGTCAAGAATATAGTGAAGGATGACTCACCTGTTTTGACTATCACTTTTTTCCACATCTCTGTAGACCAGTGCCTATGGTTTTTGCACCATGGAACTCTCAGATGTGCATTTGTCTTTGTAATGAGGGGTTTATACACTGCAACCCTAGTATTATATCCCTCTCTGTGTAGTTCTCGATGGACTGTTCTTGCTGACAGTCTGATCACGTCCTTCATTGACATTCTCAGTCACCTGGGAGAGAGCCGCTCTTCTGTTTTTCCTTACATATTGCAGTAATGCACGAGCATCACAGTCATCGAATGTACACTTTCCACCACAATTTCTAACCCTATTTACTGATGTCCAAAATTGAGGTCAACTGGTGCTGCTCAGCATTTCTATACATGCCACAGAGCATGATATGATATCAAATAACCCAATGAAACTACATGAGGTTTTGAAATATTCTTAAATTGCACACACATATCTGTGTCTACAAATTCACACTCCAATGTTTGAAAGATAGTCTATGAGTATCCTTTATCCCATACAGGGTCAAATCCGGAGTCAAATCCAGCAGATACAGGGCATGTGGTAGGGTACACCCTGGATGGGGAGAGAAACCAGCATTTGGGGAAACAATTAACCAATTAAAAATCAAAGGACCAATTCAAAATGTCAAGATTTACCAATTGTAATACAATATTAAACATTATTTTAAAGTGATTTATACTAAACCTGATTGAACAGACATTGTGCCAGCATAGAACAGCCGAATGTAATTTTAAAGTACAAAGACTATATAAAATATAAAAAGAGAAAACTAATGCGAATAAATATTTCCCAACTATGACAGGGGTTCAAAGATCATCTGAAGTTTGTATTAATAGAAAACAAAAACAAACATGCAAATCAATTTATAACTTTTTTGAAATGCGTTTTTCTGGATTTTGTTGTTGATATTCTGTCTCTCACTGTTAAAATACACATACCATTAAAATTATAGACTGATCATTTCTTTGTCAGTGGGAAAATGTACAAAATCAGCAGGGGATCAAATACTTTTTTCCCACACTGTATATTAGTCATATAAGATCTGTAGGTGAGGAAGCTCAGCCTCTCCTATAGCTGAAGACTTCTGAGCAGTGTCTGATTGGTTCATTGCTGGTGCAATGAGAAAGAGTAATCTCTGTATTCTGTATCCACAAAGACAGCAAACCTAGTAAATTCGCACACCCATGAATAAAAGTGGCATCATACTTTCAACATGATTCTATTAAAAATGGAAAATCAAATGAATAAAAACTAAAACAAAATATAAGTGTAGTCAAAATAACCTACTGTATGAGCATATAATCCTTGGTAAATTGGCATTAATATTTGAAAGACAAAGTAAATGTAATAATCACCATATTCCAAAATGAGAAAGACAACAAAAACACAATTCTGGAGCAAACCATTCGACTTTTTTTTAACAAACCAAAAATGTTTCTCATTTGTTTAAGGGCTTTCTGGAAATAAAAATAAAAATTTTAATAAATACCACCCCCATCACTAGTCTAACTCGTTGCTACAGGGAAACACTGTGCAGCCACTGCAATTAGAACTAAACAATTTTAGTGCTTTATTTACTCAAACTACAGATACAACTGTAATAAACAAGTGCAGTCATTAATCCATCCTTTGTCTTTACGTGCTACCAAGAAACAATATAATGGTACCATGAATGATGAGGTATTTGCTGTCATTTCAATATCCTAATACAGTTCACAATGCATAGATTTCCCAATGTGTCTCCCTCAGCAATAAGGGAGGGAAATCCTACCATGCTCCCCAATCTGCTTGCCTAATGTGAAGCCCTGAACCACGGCAGGGATTGGCAGCAGGTCACTATTCTGAAGGGGCCGTCAAGACGGAAGAGATTGGCCTGAATGTTTAGTGCGGTCTGGCTCTGCTGCTCGTGCTGGCACTCCTCACATTCACTAATAAGATGTCACAGAGAGGCAGGACCAGAAAACTAAATAAGGGTTTTAGGCTTTCATGAGCTGCACTGCATGTCCATGGTTATGTTGTCACTTCCCCGGCAGGTGATAACCATGTTAATCCAACGACTGCACTCAGCTGCACTGGGCGACAGAACATGAACTGCATGTCTTAGCACCCAGACAGGGATGTTCCTCTCCTATGAAACTGGAATTTAAAAAATAATATAAATACATCCAGTGGAGTCATTTCATACACAATTTCCATCAAAATAAGATAACATCCACCTGAGAAATGTATAAAAAAGAATAATAGAAGAAGACAGTGGATTGATTTGTATATGGTTCATCGATTCCAAAGGATATCACCCTCCCAAAATTCAATCAGCTATATGAAAGTGCAGGGTTTAAAAGCTGTAATGAAATGTCCACTAATCTGCATTCATAAAATGGCTCACAATAATTTGAATGAACCTGAAGCAAATCTGGATATTGCATGGGTGATCAGGTTGAAATTACTTTACTGTGTTTAATAGCAAATGGAGAAACCTTCTACAATAGGAATGGATTTAAATATATGGGCTGCAAAAAGCAATAATTACTCATGGAATCTCAATACATCTTCTAAAGTTATTTTAATGAAGCCCAGTGCTATGGCTATAATGGGATACATTTAAAGATTTCAACTTAGAAAGAGGTGCCCTTTTAGAAAGCAGGATCAACAGTTAAAATCATCACATTATATTTAAAATGTTATATATTTTAAGTACTTTTGAGTCAGTAATCCATATATTTATTTTACAAGTTGAACATATATTTTAAACGTATAACATAAATACATGGATTACAGACGACAACCGACCTAAAATCCATACAATACATTTACAATATAAGGGCATTTTTGGCGTATGGCGTCCCACATTTTAAAAATGTGTGTTTGGTCCATATGGGTTACTTCACATTTTAATACATCCAGAAATCAAAACAATTATCAATACAGAGAGAGGCTTGTACTGGTGAGCACCATCTGACAGGGAATTGCCATTGCTTGGGCAGCCATTTGGAAATTGTCAGGAAATTCTACCATTCCATTGACATGTTCCCTTTCTACTCCATTAAAGTCCCATGCTTCTTTCCACTGTGATTTATTCCTCAGGGCCCATCCCACAGATGTTCATAGCTAGAATGACATCGAATCGGTCGATCGAGGCAGTTCTCCATGTGTGGCCGGTTGATTTAAGAGTTATGTTTTCGTGGCATACTAGCCATGCTACCTTGGATATATAAGCATACAAATGCGGCCATTATTGATTTTAAGTGTCATAAAGAACCATAAAACCCACAATGTGTTTGACGAATGATGTAGATCAATACACTATGCATTGAGATTAGAAACACCTAAAATCCAATTTGAACAACATGGTTTGTCAAATTATACGGATATGTTTACTGTGATAATAAAATTGTGATTTCTTTAGACACAAAATAAAGTAATAGTGAGTTGTTTTTTAAATGAATATGTCCAGCAGTGCAATATAAAAATAGGTGTTAAACTCTTAAAAGCTTTTAAAATCAAGGTATAAATATTGTACGTATGGCTTCTACTTCCACCCAAAACGCATGGTCAAATATGTACAGTGGCTCTCAAAAGTATTCACTGCCTTGGAATTTTCCACGTCATTGTGTTACAACATGAAATCAGAATGGATTTAATCATGAGTTTTTGCCACTGATCAATACAGAAAATGTCCATAATATCAAAGAGAAAAATATATTCTGCAAATTGTTCTAAATTAATTACAAATACAAAACGATAGGTTGTGAATGCAGCCTCGGTTATCTGAACAAGGAAGCACTGCCCAAGGGGGAGGGGTTTCTGCACATTTCCATAGGAACCCAATCGGAAATGTCCCTTCCACTTCCTGTTTGCAAAAAAATGACTTCTACGCAGGTTTGTCCTCTTTTGCCGGGAGCTAGGACTCTCACACGACCTTGCAACCCTTGAGCAGTGCTTCCTTTTTCAGATAACCGGGGTTGCATTCGCAACCTATTGTTATCTTTCAAGTCGGAAGCACTGCCCAAGGGGGGAGTTACTGTATAACAAAACCGTCACATGGGAGGAGTCAGCGAGCTGATAAGGGAGCATGCCCAGATGTGTACCGGTAGGGGGCCTTGGCAATAACTCCAGACAGGAGCCACAGGTCCCCTTGGGGCCACACCTGGGCTGCCCAGGAGCGAGGACTGCAGTCAAACCCTTAGTGAGAACTGTCTGCAATCAGCATGTATATAGCAGGGCTACAGATGTCAACTCTTATGCCCTCTGCTTACAATAGCAAGGCCTGCTGCTCTACTAGTGCAGCTAGGAGTGAGGACGTATATCTACTTGCACAATACATGGTGCTGTGCAATCAAGCAATTTGGGTGGCCTCCGTGCGTTAATGAGGCAGTGGACCGCTGATCTTGCAGGAGTGGGGCCACAGACCCACAGAAAATGATAGGGATGAATACAAATTGAAAGGATACACACAGTTTAGGAGAGACAAGCAAAATCGAAGAGGTGGTGGGGTAGCATTATATGTCAGAAATGACATTGAGGCAGAAGAACTCAAATTAGACACTAGTAACAAAATAGAATCTGTGTGGGTTAAACTTTTGAATAAAAAATCTGAAGGATCAGTGGTAGGAGTGTGTTACAGAACTGCATGCAGCAAGGATGTGGCTGTTATAATGGGGGATTTCAATTTCCCAAACATAGACTGGGAAAGCACAGTTGGGACTACAGAAGTAGAAATAGAAATGGTTTAGATGGTAAATGACTGCTTTCTAACTCAATTTGTCAGGGAACCAACCAGAGAGAGTGCATGTATTGACTTGATATTTTCAAATGATCAAGATAGAGTCAGAGGGACAATAGTTAGAGAACCAATGGCAAACTGTGATCACAATATGGTTAGCTTTGAGGCATACTGTTAGGTCCATAAATATTTGGACAAGGTGTAGACTTTCATCTTTAATTTGAGGGTAGTTACATCCAAATTGGGTGAACAGTGTAGGAATTACACCCATTTTTAGATATGGTCCCCCAATTTTAGGGTCTCAAAAAGTATGAATTATGTTAAATTGTGAGTTTCAATACTTGGTTGCAAATCCTTTGCAGTCAATGACTGCCTGAAGTCTGGAACCCATAGACATCACCAGATGCTGGGTTTCTTCCCTGGTGATGCTCTGCCAGGCCTGCACTGCAGCTGTCTTTAGTTCCTGCTTGTTCTTGGGGAGTTTTGCCTTCAGTATTGCAATCTTTAGATGGTCTGGACATGATAAAATAAAATGCTTGATTAAACAGGCTGAAATTGTGATGCGTCACTCCCAACCCTCAACCTTCACTCTTAAACACCAAATCCATAAAACAAATGCTTGTGATGTGCCACAATGTCATTAAGAGAAAGATTGATCTTGGTTATAGTCATGAAAACATCCAGATAAATCTGACAGACCTCAGCACCTGCTGGTGAACAACCAGCTGAACAACCATGAACAACCATCCACAGAAACTGACTTTATTGTCATCGAGATTACAAGGCTGTTAAGGGGTTTAACAACCCCACATTTAACCTTGAAATAGGATCCTTACATCATTCACATCTGTGACCATGATTGAGTTTTCAAGATTTAGTAGGAACAGTGACCAAGGGTTTTATACAAGTTGAAATATAAAATGTGTAACTAATAGTTGCAAACATATAGAAAGTTATCTTCAACAAAATTTAGTTCTACTCCATATTCAAATATTTAAACACAGACTCAATAAAACACTATGGTTCCACTTTACACATATGAGGAAGCCACATTTAAATGTTGGCAGTAGCTCTGAAGACATGATTAATTCAATGAAATGTTCACATTGACTAATAAAGTGTCTAAATTGTTGCAACAGTCATTCAGCTAACATTGAGAAATGCTTATAACTCTTTTGTCATTGATTAATTCATGTATTACTTTATACATTAGTTGCTCCAGTGGAACAAAGAGTGATAGTTTTAGAATTAATCTGTGGTTGAGGTGTTTTTTTTTTTTTCACACTTAGAGTTCACATCCTGACTTATGATCAATTTTAACAGTCTGATGTTGTATGTGCAGTCATAAAATTCATGCATGGTTTCTTAACAGCATCTGTGTCGCCATATCTTGATAGCTGACAGAACCCCCCCCGCCGCCTCCCAATCTCATTTTAACACACTGTTTATGAGTTTTGATGGAGGGAATGTGACAAGGTAATATGATTTCTTAACCCCTGTCATCGCCTGGCACTGTCATTGCCATGTCACAGCCAAAGCACTGGATTAAAGGCAATCAAATCTGTTATCGGCGTCCTTATTTGTAAATTGCCCTTGGAATTGGAAATACAATTATGTCATTTGCAATAGTTGAATGTACGACAAATTTAGTTTATGACAGCTTTATTTATGAACTGGGTATGAGAACAGAAGGGCAGAGACATTGAAACATTATCTGTCACTTTGACTGAAGTTCAACAAGTCTGTAGCACTGTTCTACAAACCCTCTTACATATGAAGTATCATTTATATTACATTGAAACTCCAAGCTAAAGGTAGGTAAATTATATTTGTCTGACAGCTGTAATTGTACTGTGTGAATTCTGAGCATTTATGCCCTGTTCAAATTAATGCTTCTTAACCAAGTTCAGGGTCGAAACTACTTTTAAAATGCCTTAACTCAGTTTGCAACCACAGTAATCTAGTTTTACAACCCAGTTCAAAACCTCTTACTGAGGACGCCTTCTGAAACTGAGTTAGTTAACTGTAATCTGGGCATTCAGTTCCAGTTATTGAAGCCTCCAATACACCATAATGCTTTGTGGAACTACACAGGAAACACCCAAGCTATAACTACACCTAGTCTGATTACTAAGGAGAAAAACAGCTATAAGATGAACCATATCGGTTTAAAGAGCAATTATCTTTTGTGTTCTAATGAGTTCCCTAATATAGTTGCTTAAGTAAATAACCTTTCAAAACAAAAAGGAAACACAATGATGTGAGGAAGAAAGGAAGTGAAACACCACCGCTATGACTAGTCCAAGCAGTAAAACGATAGGTTGCATATGTAACCACAGTTATCTGAAAAATAAAGCATTACCCAAAGGGCAAGGGGTTAAAACAGATTTCCATTGGAACCTATTGAAAGCATTTTCTAACAAAGCTGCCTATAAGCCACTGTGTATCACTCAAGCAGTCCCTTCCTGTTTCCTGTTTTTATGTAAGGTGATGCACACAGAGCAAGTTCCAAGACTTCAGTCATGGTCTACTGGGAAGTAATTTAGAAAGGGGAGAACCAACAGCACCTACTCCGTCGCCCCAAGAAGCCCTGAGCCACTGAGGGTCGGTCGTTAAACGGTGAGGAGGACCTGCCAGACATGCGCTTGAGGCGGCAGGCCCTGAAGCACTGCTGGAATTGTGATCATAAAATGCAACAGAAGAGCAGGCTAAGCTGGGTGTGCTGCAGACAGTGCGGGCCGTATGAACACTAGGGTTAGCGCTGCACAACCAAGTCACGGTTGCACATGGAGCGGTGTAGCAAGCAGGGCGCCGCTGTATGCTTACACCATTCTGCACCACAGACTCACTGACCTCTAGGTTCTGCTGCTGCAGGACACAGCCACTGCAAGCACTGAGCCGCATTTGCAGACTTTTCTGATGAATAAGTATATATATAAATTCATTAAAAAAGTCATTTATTCATCATTAAAGGTCATCTAAAAATAATTAATGAAAACAGAATTATCAATCAAAAACATCCAATTTGCTTATTATTCTTAAGATGATGGAGCTTGTTGCTGGTTATATCTAATTATACACTCTAATTTAAATTGTAATTGGTTTAGAAAAAAACATCCCTGTGGTCTCTGCTGTGCTGAAGCGTTGCCAGATGACATCACACGCAGAGAGTAACAAAACAGATGAGTCCTCTTAATACTAGTATGGGCCTGGATGTGTTTCAGTGATTCTGTTCAGCTGACCTGTGCCTTTACAGAACACAGAGGCGGATGTTTTCTCAAACTATTCAGTATCCTCAGGTTAGCTGTGGGTATTATTGTTCATACACAAGCAGACACAGACAGAGTTGCTCTGAGAACGCAGACACAGACTCTGGCCCAAGTTACTGATGTGTCTCAGACAGTTTCTCGTGTTTTATTAGCCTCCATGGGCTGGATCTTCTGCACCCACAGTCACCATCAGGGGTGAGTCGATCAGCTGTAGCGATTCTTAATAGGATAATAAAACTCAGCTCCTACACAAAAAAGGCATACAAATGATCCAGTGATTCATTATGGCCATCCCCACAATGCAGTGATGCTTCATTACAGCGATGTCATGACACTTTGCCTGACAGACATTTCTCAACTTGTACACAGTAGCTGAGACGCAACTGGTGTGAAGGAACTCCGTAAAGGAATAGCAAACACAAAGTTAGACTTCTTATAATGAACCAATTATCCTAAGCATTGTCTTCGGCAAAATGCCAGCATTTACTACTGCCCCCAAAGGTCTGTTTCTTTTGCAATCTAGTTAAAAGGTCTGTTTCTTTTTCAATCTAGTTAAAACTTGAACTCCATGAAAAAAAAGTGTGTGTGAGAGAGAGAGAGAGTGAGAGAGAGAGAGATCCATGTAAGCAATAAACAGGCCAAACAGGGGAAAGCAATATCAAAAATCTTACACTAGTTAGACCTGATCTAGAGTATTTTGTTTAGTTCTGGTCACCATACTACAAGAGAGAGATTGCTCTCCTTTGAACTGTGTCTAGAACAGCAACCACATTAAATCCAGGTCTCAGGGAGATATTCATGCAATACTGCCTAAACACGCCAATGCTGTATTTATTAAATGCTTCCCTTCAACTACCTCACCAATACTCTTTTATAAACCCTTTTATAGGATTAGACATTGTGTAACTATTATACTGCTTTTAAACCTAAGTAGAGCCTTTGACACCATTGCCCATTTAATTGTAATAGATTAACTTCAGACGCTGGTAGTCTGGCCTACTACTGAAAGACTTCAATAATAGATTTGTGGAGAAAAATGATAACCCGTCCAATCCAGAGGTGAAATCAGGTGTGCCGTAGGGCTCCATTCTTGGAACTGTATTTCTCTCCATAAATATGCTCCCCCTGGGTGACATTGTCTGTAGATATAAATAACTGCTATACAGACAACACACAGCTACACAGATCCATGTTATCCCTGAAATATTTTATTCTTAGTGTTTTGTTGACATTAAAAAATACATTTCCTGATGCTGAACTGAAGGCACCCACTACACTTTGAGTTTAAACTATACATTAAACTTTCCATGTAGATGTCTTGAAAGTCAGTCTCAATGCAACCACATTGAAAATCTGGTCCAAAATCTGTTCAGGGTGGCTGTCTTTCACATAAGACATTTTCCTCAATTGAAACATTTGCACTCCACAGGATGCTGAGTAATTAGTACATGACATCAAGGTTAGTTTATTACAATGCTTAATGAAGAGCAACATTACGCACACCTATACACCAGTTATAAGTAATATGCCTATTATGGCAGCAGAATCAACTAATTGGTGAACTATCAGTTCTTTAGTGTTATGGTGTCAATATTTGTTCTAGCAGGGTGTGCTAGCATAGACATCTGAAGGAAAAAATAAAGTTTTACACCTTTCATTGAAAATCCCACTTTAAACACACTCTCCTCTTCTTCAGTATCTGTATGTGAGATGTTAATACATGCTTGGAGGCCTGTGCCAAAAGCAAGCCTGAATTATGTTTTGAAAGCTTAAACAATCACTGTGAAATCGAAACTGGTGGTAGAATACATACCATGTAATTAGCTAGAGGAGGCAGGGGATTGGAAAGCTCTCCTAATCAGACTATTGCGGGATACTAATTGAAATTTCCAGGGAGCGTTAGCCTTCATTTTCAATCAAACCCTGGTTTCTGGACATAGATAATTACTTTTTTCAAACTGCTGACCATGAAATAGACACCATCACGACTGACATAACATGACAATGAGATAATAAAGTGGGGTGTCCGGGGGAAGAAAAAGTATGAATACATATAATTATCTTCAGAGTTGGCATGATGGACTGCCTGAGGTCAATCACAAGCCAGTGAAAAAAATGACACTTAAAAAAAGAACTAGGAAAAGAAATAATAATACTGTAAAGGACAGAAGTTATTAAATCACTGGCTTTGCATTATGGGAAATTACCTTTTTAGTTGCTCACTCTTATTTGCTTATTTCTTTTGTCCAGATCCTTTTTCATCATTGTGCATATACAGTAAGATGTGGCAATACAGCACACTATTTCATTAACTTTGATTTCACTCTGCTTACCACTAACTTTAGCTATTTAATTTTATTGATGATTGAGTTTTCAGAACTGCATTGTATTATAATGACATTAACTCAGTCACTAGGCCATTTAGAAGCAGACAAGAAGAAGAAAAAACAGACAAAAAAGCCACCTTGGAACATAACCCAGAAAACGCGATGAATAAGAATGCCACAGCAGATCTTTCAAAGAATAATCTGAGTTGTTAAAGTCCTTTCTATGCTTTGTACTGCACTTGTAGCATTGCATTTTCTTGAGCTGGGTTTTCAATAAAATGATTCTTCCAGAAATTACTACAGTTTATTTTTAAATCCCAGTTGAAATATAATTCAACAATAATCCCCCAAAACTCATAATACTGCAAAGTCTTAAATTGCTAATCAAGTTATATATTTTCTTAATATTTCTCTAGAAACTGGCTAAGTTTCTGCAATGAAATATTCATACATCATATTTCCTGTTTTTGTTATTTTCTCATTAAAAAGTTGTAGGGGATGAAAAATACCATAATTATGAGTGACTGGTACAGTACATAACGTCCTGTACAAATACCACCAGCCAGTATTATGATACAAAGCACTTATTTTTTATAATGAAAAATGTAAAGAATAAAAGGAAATTATATTAATATGCAATGTGAAATTAACACAATTAATTTAATTTACTGTATTATGTAAAATAAAATGACACAAGTTTTATAATATAATGTGGTATATATGCAGTAATTGTTTCCCAATGAAATCAACCAGTTATATGTATAGTAAAACAATGTGTTGTTAATATTATATACAAAGGAACACTAACTATTATCCAAAATAAAACAAAATAAAACACTCAAAATATCAATGGACACAGGAAGCTGATCATTACACTTGTTTTATAGCAGAATGCATGCTATGATTTCTGTCAAATTCATTAAGATAACCTCAGATATTACTAGCCAAGCTAATTGCAAGTGTTACTGTGTCCAAACAATTGTTGTAACAAGCATCTGGAACATCCTATTGGATAGCAATGTTTTAGTGTACCTATACGGATGCTCCTGAGGAATTAGCATTAATTAGGAATCTAGCACTGGCTCAAGAGGTGCAGAGCTCAGATGATACAATAAAAAAAGTGTGTTAAAACATTCAGTGAAGCTACTGAGAAAATTGATTAGTTCAAGCTGGACCAAAATAAATAAATAATACCAATAATAATGTTAAAATAACAATAATAATAATAATAATATATGGGGAAATCATGTGCAGGGACAGTATTGCCTCCTTATTAAAAACAATTAAAACTTACTATAACCCGAATTCAGGCAAAAATAAAACAAGTTTATAGTTTGGATCGGAATAACCTCTGGTTAAATTCGATTCTAGGGTTTGGAGCTGATGTTAATAATTTTTTTGACAACTATCGATAGGTTTTGAATGTCACCATGGTTATCTGAAGAAGAGAATACTACCACAAGAGTGAGGGGATACTGTCACTACCATGGCAACCCATGAATGTATTGTCTAACAAAGCTGCCTATAGGTTGCTGTGTGCTGGCACTCAATCAGACCCCTCCTCTGTCTGCTTTAACTAGTACAATGCAAATCCAAACAGCCTCTTTTTGCTGGAGCCTAAGGGCTCATGGGTGACCTCGAAGACTTTGGGTAGTACTCTCTTTCTCAGATTATGGTGGTTGCATTCAAGTTGAGAATACTACCCAAAGAGGGATGGGCTACAGTTCTCCTCTGTTCAGACAGGACCTGTCACAGCATCCATGCACCATAGGAGGCCTAAGCATGAAAAACTAAGAGGAGATGCATGGCAAACAGTGGACCAGTGTGTTGATCCCCAACAGTCATGAGAGGTCTTGAATGGAGGACCACAGTGGGCAATTTGTGGACTCCTCTGGACAGGCCAGGAAGGTGGATGTCTCTGTCTGCTGTGTCGGCGAAACTCCTAGTTAATTCCTGTACAGTGTGATTCTAACTTTTATCAAAACTATATTGTTGCTTACGTACCAT
This sequence comes from Amia ocellicauda, assembly GCF_036373705.1. NCBI lineage: Eukaryota > Metazoa > Chordata > Actinopteri > Amiiformes > Amiidae > Amia > Amia ocellicauda. Next base: position 6,526,693 of record NC_089850.1, read on the forward strand.
GAAAATATTACATTCAAATATAGCCTGAGTTTCCATTTAGGCTCTTAGATCTTAGTTCTCAGCGATGCGAGAGGGGTTGAGAGTGTCGGATGAGGGAAAAGACTGGAAGATTTGGACATCATCTGCATAAAAATGTTAAGGGAAATCATGGGATTCGATGAGGGGGCCCAGGGAGCGAGTGTAGAGAGAGAACAGGAGCGGGCCCAGGACGGAGCCATGGGGTACGCCTGTGAGGAGAGGTGGGGGGTGGATGAGGAACCTCGCCATGTCACTTGGTACGTCTGGTAGCTGAGGTAGGAGGAGAACCAGGTGAGAGCAGTCCCAGAGATTCCAAGGTCAACGAGGCATGAGAGGAGGATGGAGTGATCGACAGTGTCAAATGCTGCAAAGAGGTCAAGGAGGATGAGGACTGAGGAGAGAGAGGCTGCTCGAGCACAGCTGAGTCAATGACTGCCAGGAGAGCTGTCTCAGTGGAGTGAGCTGTGCAGAAGCCGGATTGCAGAGGATCAAGAAGTGAGTGATGGGAAAGAAATGCAGAGAGCTGACGGTGGATGGCACGCTTGAAGGTCTTTGAAAGAAAGGGCAGTAGGGAGACAGGGCGGTAGTTCTGAGGTCAAGGGTAGGTTTCTTGAGGAGTGGGATGACATCAGCTTGTTTAAAAGCAGAGAGGAAACAGAATGAAACAAAATGAAGGGGAGTAGATCAGGAGCAGTCGCTTGGAGGAGGCAAGTGGGGAGAGGGTCCAGTGCACACATTGTGGGTTTGTGACCTAGGAGGAGAGAGGAAAATTCAGAGTCCGAGAGGTGAGAATGAAGAAAAGGAAGCTTGATCAGTGGGAATCTTGGGTGGGATGGGAGAGGAGGGGGGACTGTTGAGCTTGCAGTTGTCTATGATCTTGGAGGAGAAGAAGGAGGCAAAATCATTTGCAGAGAAAGAGGAAGGAAGAGGATATGGCGTGTTGGATCTCTGGATGTCCAGAAGTGTAAACAGAATGGATCCATTGCAGTAAATGTGGATGTACAGAGGAAGGGATGTAGGTCTGGATAGTGAGACAAGTAGGAGAGGCAGGATTAGAGGTGAGAGCATGTTGCATTTGATCCCAGATATTCCATTTGATTGGAGCCAGGATGTAGGAGGAGGACAGAATGGGTTCTGCAGGCAGTGGTTCCCTGTGACAGTCAGCTTTGATGTTCTTGGACCCCTTGCAATAGGTCAGTATGAAATGATAACCTGTAAAGAAGAGAGTCCATCTTGCTTGATGGGTGTTGTTTTGCCACCTGAATATATTCCAAGTTCCGGTTGTCCGTGATAAAGAGGAAGGGATGTTTGGAGCCCTCCAGCCAGTGCCTACTCTTCAAAGGCCAGTTTAATGGCCAGGAGCTCCCGATTGTCTATGTTGTAATATGTTCCGCAGGGGAGAGCTTCCTTGAAAAGAAGGCAAATGGGTGAAGCTTGGGTGGCTGACCTTGGCATTGAGACAACACAGCTCCCACTTGTGATGGATTATGGACTGGTGGATGTATAGGAAACAGAGAGTGTCAATATGGTGTTTTCTAATCTACACCGATCAGCCATAACATTATGACCACCTGCCTAATATTGTGTAGGTCCCCCTTTTGCTGCCAAAACAGCCCTGACCCGTCGAGGCATGAACTCCACTAGACCTCTGAAGGTGTGCTGTGGTATCTGGCACCAAGACATTAGCAGCAGATCCTTTAAGTCCTGTAAGTTACGAGGTGGGGCCTCCATGGATCGGACTTGTTTGTCCAGCACATCCCACAGATGCTCGATTGGATTGAGATCTGGGGAATTTGGAGGCCAAGTCAACACCATGAACTCGTGATTCATCAGACCAGGCCACCGTCTTCCATTGCTCCGTGGTCCAGGTCTGATGCTCACGTGCCCATTGTAGGCGCTTTCGGCAGTGGACAGGGGTCAGCATGGGCACCCTGACTGGTGTGCAGCTACGCAGCCCCATACGCAACAAACTGAAATTCACTGTGTGTTCTGACACCTTTCTATCAGAACCAGCATGAACTTTTTCAGCAATTTGAGCTACAGTAGCTTGTCTGTTGAATCGGACCACACGGGCCAGCCTTCGCTCCCCACGTGCATCAATGAGCCTTGGCCGCCCATGACCCTGTCGCCGGTTCACCACTTTTCCTTCCTTGGACCACTTTTGATAGGTACTGACCACTGCAGACCAGGAACACCCCACAAGAGCTGCAGTTTTGGAAACCCAGTAGTCTATCCATCACAATTTGGCCCTTGTCAAAGTCGCTCAGATCCTTACGCTTGCCAATTTTTCCTGCTTCTAACATATAAACTTTGAGGACAAAATGTTCACTTGCTGCCTAATATATCCCACCCACTGACAGATGCCATGATAACGAGATTATCAGTGTTATTCACTTCACTTGTCAGTGGTCATAATGTTATGGCTGATCGGTGTATATTAATGATCTGGACTCTGGATTTTGCAGATTTCGGCAGCACATGTTATTCAAAGGGACTTGGATAATATTCAGTTGAGGGCTGACACCTGGCAGATGAAATTCATTGTGGACAAGTGCAAGGTATTACATGCAGGTAACAAAAATGTCCACTATAATTACACTATGGGAGGAACAGAACTGGAAGAAGTAATGCATGAGAAAGGAGTTTACATGGAATCATCACTTTTCCCATCCAAACAATGTGGTGAAGTAATAAAAAAGCAAAATGCTAGAGTATATTGTCAAAAGTGTAGAATTACAGGGAAGTAATGTTCAGACTGTACAATGCGCTAGTTAGAGCTCATCTGAATACTGTGTACAGTTCTGGGCTCCACACTTCAAGAAAGATATCGCTGCTCTAGAGGCAGTTCAGAGGAGAGCAACGAGACTTATTCCAGGTTTGATGGGAATGTCCTACTTGGAGAGACTGAGGGAACTAAACCTATTCACCCTGGAACCGAGGAGACTATGTTGGGATTTGATTCAAGTCTTCAAAATCATGAAAGGCATCGACCACATCAAACCAGAGGAGCTTTTCCAGATCTGCATGGACACATGGACCCAGGGACACAAATGGAAATTGTGATTCAAGGCATTCAAGACAGAAAACAGGAGACACTTCTTCACACAGAGAGTAGTCACAATCTGGAACAAACTCCCCAGTGATGTGGTTGAAGCGACAATTTAGGAACATTCAAAAATAGACTGGATAGGATCCTTGGATTACTTAGTTATTAATGGACACCAAACGAGCACGATGGGTCGAATGGCCTCCTCCCGATTGCAAACATTCTTATGTTCTTATGTATGCAATGACAAAGTGGTTCAGAAAAGGTCACAACACCTTGTTGACAAAAGACTGGAATACTGAGGGGACATTAACGAGTCCAAAGGGCATGATGAGGTATTCATAAGATTCATTAGAAAAAGAAATTCGCAGCAGTCTTCTGCGTGACAGGACTGTGACCAATGGGATGATTGTTTATGGCTTTGACACGAAAAGGAGGCACACAGGGTGTGAGAGGAATATTGTAGTGATTCACTGTCATCCGGTTAATGAAGTTCCCTGTGGACCCTGAATCTAGTGAGCAAACACAAAAACAGTTTTAGAGCTCAGCTGGATCTTAGCTCAAACTCTACACTGAGCAGGGGTCACAGGAGGACAGGACAGGCATTGTGGAAAAGACCGGACTGTCTGCAATAGAGGCAGAGCAAGTGCTGCAGTCTTCTTTGTTTCTCTTAGAATGACAGGTGTGTACAACCCAGTTGCATAGGCTCCACATCGCACATGAGGCTGTGTGCGTAACTGCATCTGACAGGCGGACGCTGTACACCAGTTCTAGATCGAGAGTTTAATCTCGGTGTGCCACTTCGGCTTGCAGGTCGAAGTTAAGTTCTAGGCGAAAAATGTTAAGGAAGGCACGATCATTCCGGGTCACTTCAGGGTGAAATCCACAGCTGAAGATGTGCTGCCAGGGCGATAGTGGGTAGTGGTGGGAGTCCCTTGAGAAGGTGGTCCCAAGTGATCCTAATAAGCTGGAGCATCTTCTGTTGCTCCCCAATCATATTACCCTGGGAGGTCAGGGCAGCCTTCAGGTCTGGGGTAGCCACTGGGTCCATGAAGAGGCCAAGACTTCTGTCAGGGACACACTGGAGCAGACAGTGATGTGGAGGACCACAACAGAGGCAGGTCAGAAATAAGCAGAAGTCAGGATACCATCAAACAGGGCAATGTAGAGTAGGCAAAGGGTTTAGTCAGGGTCACAGGCAATGGGTCAATTGATCAAGCGGACAGGGTGCAGAAGGATAATCCAAGGATGGAGACGGAGAAACAGGTGAGGGTCAATAATACAGGAAACCAAGAAAACTCAAAAGGGAAATGCTCAGTAATGCTGCAGAGGCAAGACAAGACCTTGCAATGAATTGTGGAAACAAAGGAGTATAAATAGAGAGCTGGGTTGACAGGTGTTGAAATTGGTTGATGAGCTGGGGATGGTAATATAATCAGATGATGGGAAAGAGCCAGACAGAATTGTGTCTGGCGGTGGACTTGGGGATGAGTAGACCTAGGACGTGACAGAAGTATTTTGGAACTGGTAAGAAAAACTGTACATTGTGTCAGTTTTCTACAGAGGTCTTTTTCTTGTGTCTTTCCATGGTCTGTTAAACACTCAGTTTTCACATCTCCCTGTCCCCATCTCCTGCATCTCCACTATCTTTAAGCTGTAAATATCCCAAACTTCAATCCTGTCAAGTGTAAGGAAACCACAGGACAAAGATGCTTCAATAAGATGTTTATTTGGTAATAAAAGTATAGAGAGAAACAGGTGACAGTGATACATATATGTGATAAAAGCTGATTAATATGCAAACTGAACAAGTTATATTGGCTACTGAATAACCAATAATATAGACAATGAGTAAATATGATGCCCCTTTGTCATGCCCATTGGATACAATTCCACCTCATCACCTTTGAGATATTGTGGACAACTGGAAGGTTTATTATCAATTTCCCCGTATTTACCTCGTCCCCTGAAAAAAAGGCCCAACCACCTGACTCATTACTCCCCTATATCCTGGTGTTTTGCAGTACAATTATATTGTTCTGATACACAAGCCCCTTTTGTGTTCTCCGATGTGCTCTGAAAGGAGAATGTAGGCCTTTTGTCGGTAAAAAGGTAGGCAGGCAATGCAAAAGATAGGAATGTAAAATACCTGTAAGATTACAGCACTGTATCAATATAATTATATGATTAGCCTTTCAAATTTGCCTTGTGTGTCAGACATTTTTCAGAACAGAAATGGTCTTTAATGCAAATGATTATTATTACCTGCTGGTCTTAGACTAGAGCAAATACACAATACAACCATACAGAAATATAGAACTTAATGATTAATAAAAATGGTATCAGCCTACTTTATTGGTTTGAATGTTTGTTGTCATGAGGTCAGCCTGTTTTCATCCTTAAAAAAACATGCAGATCAAATAGCATTTTAACCACAAAAACAGGTGGTCTGTTTGCTTTTATTACACTCTTATATTCGATATAGACTTGGTTGTATTGTATTAGAAGTACGTTGATTAATTGTCAGTGCGACGCTGACATTCAATATCCTGATCAGTAATGAGACACAGATATATTTCCCATCACTCCTCGTGGTCAGTCCTCACTCACATGTAGTGTCACAGGGACTGGACAACGGCATCTCCTCACAGCTTGGGTTTTATGGGAATCAACATCTTCTTGTGTACGTCCTTCAGCCAAGGGATGAGGATCTTATTGAGCTCAGCAGGCCTGTCAAATAAAGCAGATACTTCAATCAGAAAAGAGAAATAAAGGTGCCCTGGGAGAGAAAGGAAATTACTTAGATTAAATAAATAAAAAATAATAATAAATAAATAAATAAATAAATAAATAAATAAATACATTATTATTAGTAGTAAATATAATAAACAAGTGACTGGATTTGAAAACCCCTTTAATAATTATCTACTGTAGACAATGGCAATTCCACAGCTTTTTCTTTCATAATGTCACTAACAAGCAAAAGGCCCAGATCTGCAGAAAAGTGTAATCTTATCAGTAACCTCTTGTTCTTACGAGTCTTGTGTAATATTTAGAGGACATTTTGTCAAAAAGTCCCCCCACTTTGCTACAATGAGCCAGTTATGTTCCTATTGGACAACTGTATCACAATTAGCACATTGTTTAATTAATTAACCACCCAGTCATTCAGACATGAAAAGGCTGACATACTATTTAACTTCATTACAGGCATGTCTGGCCTGGTCTTCATGTAAACATGCTAACCAGATATAAAAAGTAAACCATTACATATACCGATATAAATTGCTTAACACATTCACACAAGAGATTTCAAAACTCATGTACAGTATTTTCAGTTTCAGTTGTTTTGTGTCATTTCGAGATATTCATATTCATAAACAATTGGTATAAATCTGTATGAACTAGCCTAGCTCTACCAAGCACAAATCCTTCACACTTGAGATGATTCACATTATATTCATAAACCCCTTTGCAAATTGAAAACTTTAGCAACTGGAACCTCACACTAAGCAATGCCATTCTCACATATAATTATATCCTTTCCAGGAATCGATCTGAAGTCCATTGACTGTAGGATGCCACTGCATCACCTTGATGTGGCTCAGCAATAACACACATTTACCTTTACAGATGTCCTTCCAGCTGCTCTCACTGCTGTTGCCATCTGATTACCTGTGTACTGTGTTTACTCCTTTTTCACACACACACATTGAATGTATATATAACGTGTCCTGTTTATTGCATTCATTATTCTCATATGCATAGGTTTTGATTTGGGTCTGATGGGAAAATATTTTAGTGAAGTGTATGAAACTCTCCACAGTCCATACTACTCCACACATTCCTGCACTGTAATTAAGAAATGGCAGAATTCAGATTATTTGGGGAAAATGTTGGTATTGAGATTTATCTCCATTGATTTCTTTCTAGGAAATACATATACAGTTAGGTCCATACATATTTGGACAGTGACACAATTGTCATAATTTTGGTTCTGTACACCACCACAATGGATTTGAAAGGAAACACCCCAAGAATAAGCAGGAACTAAAGACAGCTGCAGTGCAGGCCTGGCAGAGCATCACCAGGGAAGAAACCCTGCATCTGGTGATGTCTATGGGTTCCAGACTTCAGGCAGTCATTGACTGCAAAGGATTTGCAACCAAGTATTGAAACTCACAAATTAATCTTTTCATTCTTTTTAAACTGTTTTAGTGCACTGTCACATCGTGCTCGTAGTAACTCTTCAAAACACTATTCTTTGATCCACTTGGGCATCAATAATATGCATGGATTTTAAATGGTCTTGCAAACCTAGACAACAGCAAATGCTGGAGAATGCAGTATATGCATTGTAGATATCATTGTTTTGAAATCTGTTGAACTGAATGAAAAAAAATGACACCTTCTCAATCGTGCAACACACTGCTTTGTGCTGAGGTGCATTATACCAATCAGACAGAAAAACGCATGGAGCATGAACGGGTACAGATTCATAAAACATAAATCATTCATTTTCTTAAATATGTGTTAAGCTGTATAATGTTAGGGTCTGTAGCCAGTAAGAATGACTGATATGATATAAAGATGAACCGCACGCAATGACAGTGTTTTTAAGTATGGCTTTAAGCACTTGGCAGCCCCCTACTCAGCACTATGCAAATGCATTTACACAATAATATTAGATCCACGTAATGCAATTTGTGGAAGCTCAAAGCAGGGAAAGAGAAGGAACCAAAGTTATATTATATACAAAATAAATGTTATAGGCTGCATAGAGATGATCATGAAATAGTGATTCACTTATTGTAAAGGCAACAATGTGTCCTGTAATATGAAATTTGCAAAACAACGGCTACCCTACAGGAAAAGAAACCACTAGACAAGACTGCTTATTATTTGAATTTGTTTAAGAGAATAACATGTTGATATTAATTGAAAGAAAGTGTGTCTAACATTTCTGTTTACAGCAAACAGTCCACGTAGTCTACTAAATCTGTATGGAATAACACACATCTCTACAGATGTCATTTCACTATCCATTTTGAATGTATAATGCAAAATAAGTCTTGTTAAAGTAGTGGGTCACTTAATCCCATGTGACATGTGTATAGGAAATACTTGAACTACTTGAACTGTGTTTTTGCACAAACCCAGCTCAATTAAACCCACATAAAAACACTGGACAGACAGATCACTTGCAAAAAAATACATACAAACCAGAAAATCTATTTACAATGAATCACACATTTAATGCAGTCACCAACAAGAGCAATTTTGTTTGTGGCTTGATGGTATTCACCATTCATTTTAAATAACCATTGTATTAAGCGGTCTTCTTGTTAAGGAAATCAATCTGTCAGCATTTCTAACTAAAATTTGCAGCTGTATTAAAACTGTAACGATCTGTCAGGTTTTGTACTGTTCAGTTTCCCTTCATTACTAGATGAAAAGAAAAGAAATGCTTTACAATGTTTTATTATGGTCATACATTTGTGTCAAAACTAGGGCATGCAGGGAAATTCATCAACCTATGACATCCGTTTACAAAACTGTAGCTGAAGTGCACCATTAAACTGAGTCTTATGACTTATAATTATAATAAAACATTAATTTAGGATGCAAACAGCTTTACTAGCTACTACAAGTATAGATGACAGCTTCCGCAAGACCCGTCAAGAGGATCATTTACCGCTCACCATAGGCAAGTGCTGAAAACAAAATACCTAATTCAGTTAATATGCTGCTACAGGCTCCATATGTCAAGTTCTCTCCTTCTGAGGGGGTAATTTTCACATCATCCACACAACAAATAATCCTCCACATACAGTTTTATTTTTACTACATGCATTTCTGACCTCACTTTAAAATGATGCTACATCTACAGCTAACCTTGGTATTTTCGTACTGTATAACTAATCAACCTTACACACTCCACTCAATTTCTGAGCTTTGTGAACAATATCATAATGTAACACACACTCTAAGTATGTTTTTGTTTTTCCTTTTTTTTTTTTGTCTTATTATGCAGGATATATTGTCCTAATCAATTAAAACACTGCCACCAACTGACAGGAAGGTTCAGGCATTACCCATTTAATTGTTTGTTGTGTAAAAAGTTTTGAAACATTGAACATCTTGAAAACAAAGATTTGTGAAAAAATGCAAGCTAGGTAATGAGTTAATGCAGGTCATAAGAAACATAAATACTTCCCATTCACCCACAACCTTCAAACTCAATCATACTAACACACAGGAAGAGAAAAGTTATTTTAAGTCAGAATCTGTATCTGCCCTGCTGTAATCACATCCATAACTCTTGCTTTAAATGGACGCAGTACACGCCAGTTATATTACACCACAATCATTATTACAGCTATGTGACCCTACTAATTGAAGGATACATTTGCCTCTTTAAGTTTCCAATTTATTTTGCCTTTAACATTCTCTCTTACAAGGCAGTGAAACGTCCCTTTTATCAGCTTCCAACCAATATGAAAAACTGGTCTAAAAACACTTGGCAATTTTGATTTGTCACCCACCTCTGGGCTGCACGTTAGGAATGAACACATTGAAGTTGAATGATTTATTATCTACGCAGAGCAGGCATTGAGATAGATTGTGACACTCGGCTGTTACCTTGAATATGTGTATTTATTCACAGAAAAACTACAGGAAACACTGGTGACAAGCCTTAATTGTCTACACACTCCTAACAAAGCAGCTGTTCTCCCTCAAAAGATTGATCCTCAATTTGAATAGCACTATTTCTGCCCAATCTTCCATTGGCGCTCCAGACAAACGCTCTGTAAAGTGAGATGGGGTGCCTGGCAGTGCAAAGACATTAAAAGTTTTCTGCCTCGCTCATGTTCATTGTGGCTCATTGTGAAGTATCTGAAAGGCTTCGAGGGTTGTCTTTGTGATGTTCATATAAAAGCAGTCCAAACAAATAAATACATTAATAATCCCACTGGTTCGCAATGCAGGAAGATGTATAATTGTAGCGTCACGTGCCGAGTCTATTGTGTCCAGATAGACAGAGAGAAAAGAGAAGAGACACTGGAACAGAAATACATACCATAATTGGTAACAAACACCGTGGCATCTCTCTTGGAAAAGGCACATATTTAAATGTTTGATTCAGTCTTGTTTTATAGTTTCCAAGAGGAAGGACGCATAAATGTATGCAGCAAGTCAGAAGTTTCAATTGGACTATTATAATACCTTGAGAGTAGGGGTTATATTTTGAATCCTTTTTTTTGCTGAAACCTCATAGCTATGAATAATATTTGAGTGACTACAGCTACACTGTCTTTGTAGCACCATATACAAATATATATTCAAAATCTACTCAGAAATACTTTTAGTTTCTTTCCAAAATCACCAACTGGTCATAAAATGAATCAGCTTTGCTCCACTACAGCCCTCATAGGGGCAAATGACCTGCAGAAACTGATATCATGACGACACACCTCTCTTGCTGACATGACAGTTCTGCTTCCCCCTTTACACGCAGGTTTATTTTAGAGAAAGAATATAGTTGTCCAAAAGCAAACGACCTCATTAATAATACAATTACAGGAGGGTTTATTTACATATTACGGGATGCGCTGAAATGAGACGTTGATCTACAAATTATATCGTGCAACTAATGAACAGTGGTTGACATGAGTTGTTACGCTGGACAGAGATGATGAAAGAGCTCGCCTTCCCTGTCAGTCTGGGAGGCAGTGAAAACTACAGAAGACAGTAATAATAATAATAATAATAATAATAATAATAATAATAATAATAATAATAATAATAATAAGTAATAATAATTAAGTTATTTCTAATACTGTTATGATTAGTAGTTCTTATAAGGGTAGAAGTAATATGTGTACAAAAGCCCACAGCACTGCAGTTGCCATTATTGTTTTTCTGATGCTGGTGGTTAATGGAGCAGAAGGGAAGGTGTTGATAAAACTTGCCAGAATGAGGCTGTGTATTTATTCACACGTCTCAATTGCTATATGAAAGCACAGACTAATGTTACATCATTGGCGCTATACCTAAAGCATTTGGTATTGTTTTCAGGTACACAATAATCAGTCCAAAGAGATTAATACATAGATTCACAATGAAGGTATTGACCAATTACACTTGCTTTCTTGATATCAGCAATTCATTCTGTGATAGAAATTATTTTTTTGATATCAAAAATACAATTGTCGAGATCACTAATTTGAAGATTAAATGTTAAAACAACTTGCCATACTGTGTCATTTGTGCACGACACTTCACAATTGCATTATCGGAGCACATCCCCAAGGGCGAGCACCATCAAGCCAGCTGCTTCCATTAGCCGCTAATTATTCCACTAATTAATTTGTTGAGGAACTTGGCTAGCAAAAAAACGACAATATTAAAATAATAAATATTCTGAAGGAGAACATTTGATGTAGGAGTATAGAATTTGAAGAGGGGTTCAGCAAACAGGTTAGCTAAGCATGACTTAGTGAATTCTCCTTTGCAGTGCTGTATGAGAATGGGAATGTGAATACATGAAAAGAGGATTTTAAATACATGAGTCGATTAAAAACTGGCCCAAACCAGTTTAGATCTACAATGTGTAACAATGGACACCATTCCTGTGTATTTAAACATGACCTGGGCCTCACACACTGCACAAAGCACAAAGGCAAATCATCTGACCAAAGTGTCCAAATACATTGAGTATGTTTGTATAGTACATGTAATATACAGATTGCGTACCCAAAGAGTCCCAAAGAAGCTGATTGCTTCTGTAAGAGCCAAGTAAAATAATAATGTGTATACAGACCAAATGAATCATCAGGGCTTGTCCATGGATTATTTCCTATTGTAATTATTTATTCTGTGCTTTTATTGTTTCCTCTTGTGCTTATTCTTGCTTTCAGATGTAGTTTTAGTAGATTCAGTTTTTCAGCTATAACTTTGGCTAATACATGTAGTATTTACTGTTCCTTTGCTGGTGATGAACATGCACTTTAATCATTTTTGTCCATAAAGTCTCCAATAGGACCAAACTGTTTAACCATAGTTCTGACCATTGTTTGCTACTTCATTTCTATCTGTCCGGTTTCTGCACAAGGAAAAACACAAGCTTTGCCTCTGAAATGTATGGTACAAACACAGACAATGGTAATCAATGATTTATTATGATTTTAAATGTACATGTTTAAAGTTAGCATAGGTTCATAAACGACTATCAACAAGAAAGCAACATTATGCGAAAAATAATTTTTATAGTCAAGTAAAAATAATATAACTCATTTCACATCTCATTTCATTGCTCCAAGAAATAAGGTGCAAACACAAAATCAATGTGATACATCAGTATTCAAATGTACAAAATCCCTAAATAAGACCCTTCGTGCAACAAGAAAAACATACATAACAAGCACTAAAGGAAGGTGTGAGTTGAAATGGCACCGTATAATTAGCTTTTGAATTACAAAGAACAAGAAACATTCTGTAAATTGTTCTACTTGGTTATTAATTAATTTCTGGGTGCGGTCCATCCCTAATTTCAGATTCTTTCCTTCTTTTCACCCAGTTAGTTTATCATTAGGTATCGGATTTCAGATCATACACTGTGTGTTTCTCACTGACCATTCTTTAACAGTTTTAATGACTATATCCTCACTGACCTTCTTCTGCTTTTTGTTTATATGATCTGATCTGTTTGTGCAAGGTTGTTAGCCCAAATAATTGGCATTCATTTGAGGGGGAAAAAGGTGTATTAGTTGATCCAAGCTTTAATCTTGGGCACACTGTCTCTATTTCTGTAGCCTGGATAGGGCCCACGGATGCAGCCTCCTGATTATTTTGGACAGGGGATCTTAAGGGCAGTTCCCTTGTGAAAAATAGCAATCTTCAGTGCCCATCTGGGAGCATCTCCAGGACAAACAATTACCTGTGGACATGAGGAATGGAGAACTTGTTCATTTTGAGCGGTACATGCCTTAAACGCATCAACCCTCTTATCAGGCAGATTCTCCAGAAGACTGTTTAATATCTCTACTGCAGTTTAGGACATGTTTAATCCTCAGGGACACAGAAAACAAGAGGCTGAGTTCGTATGAGGCTCAATTTACTATCGTGGAGATCACTTAAATGATTTGCAGCGCTCTCCCCCGGAGTTCGTTGGGTCAGTTGCTAAAGGTCTATTGATTGTTATGGAGGGGGAAACTGTTGGAGGTCAAGTAGCTAAAATCTGCATTTTTTTATAAAGGTCAAGCCTTTAGTTGCATAAGACACTTAACAGGAAGGGAGGTTCAGAGGTTCATACATAATTATAAAGGTATTAATTGTAGCAGACAGATGGGGAAAAAATATACAAAATACAATTAGACTGAAGGAATTACCTTAGAAAGGGTTATGTATGCTGTGCATTAGTATAGTGCATTATTATTCATAGTGTTATTAAATATAGTTTTTTAAATAGTTTTACTGCATTATATTTATAGATAGAAAGAAAAATCCTGCAATATCCAAAAATGTACTGATCAATTGTGCTCTTAAAGTCTCTCTTAGGTATTCAGACAATTTACTTGGTAATTGTAGGCTCATTAATTGAGTACTTAGAGACATAGATCTTAAGAGTCAGTCATTACAAGTATTATATTATTCTAGCTTGCTTTCAATGTCAATACTTAAATGATGTAATTTAGATGTTGATACATATTATTATTTTATTTATTATAAAATTATATTTATATTATTTATTTATTTATTTATTGATTTATTATTTTAAAAGCAGACTTGGCAATATTTACACGTTTACACAAGTATTTAGAGTTCCTATTATAAGCACAACACCATATGTTTGCAGTTCTAGTGTTTATTAAGGTGGTTTTAAATCAAAGACTTGTCGATTTTACACCACAGCAATTCCAAACTTGATAAAAATGATCTGGTTCTGAGCAACAGCCCTCGAAAGTCAGATGGGCTGAAATGAGCACCTCACCATTGTCAGTCTTGTGCTCTGTAGAATAGTGTTAGTTTGAAACCTTTCTTCTACAATATTCCAGGATAAAACAAGGAGAATCACAATGTATAAAGTAGACGACCACAGCACTACCCTTCACTACCCTTCCAGTTTCTGCTTTTCTTCCACTCCTCAAAACAACCGTCTTCTGCCTAATAAACAGAGCCGTATCCAAAGTCATTGCTTGACCTTGTCAATTCACTGTTGTAAAACTTGTTTGTCAGTATTTGAAGCAAACAGCACAGCAATCTGTAGAATAGTATCGAAAGTGTAGCAACGGTAATGTGAATATTGTTTGTTTAGAAAAAAAGGCAATTTTCAACCTCCCTCAGGACAGTTTCTGTAAAGCAACCCTCTCTTATAGGCAGACAGAAATTACAATCAGTTTATACCTTGTAGAAATAACTGAGAGAGTGAACTTTAATTGCTTACATGCCTTTCATTTCTGCCTGGAATTGCAAAGACTTTCGAATTGTCTTGGGTAGTACCTCTCAATACAGTTAAAATATAATTATTCTTTCCGATTTGGTTTCTGAATCCAGCCATCTCACTCAAATGAATCCTACGTACGCATTGAAAACATTACACCTCTTTAACACGCTCTGCTGACAGAGATCCTCAAGTCAATGTAAGACCCAAACATGAAAGCGTTCACTGTGACTCCCTTGCCTTGATCACAACATATTAATCCTGACACTGTGTGTGCCTTCAGACTGCCAAGAGGAAACTTAAACACAAAGGTCTGTCTGTGTGTATGAGCAAGAAGTTGGAAGTGCATGACGGGGGAATAATAAAAAGGGACATAATTGAAACCTTGACATAGTGCTAAAGTATCTGCTAAATTATTTTACAGACAATAATTTTTAAATTAAATTTTTAAAGTATTTTAGACAATTCATATTTACAACCATCTTTTCTCACCCCAAAAAGCATCTGTGGTTATAAATGAACTATCAGATTGGCTAATGGTCATGAATCTGTAGAATGACATGTATTGTACATATTTTATTTGGACGGTTTTAAAATTTAGAAAGAAAATGATCTAAAAGCAGATGATTAAGCTTGAAGACTTGATAGTTGTTTTGCTTTTTCTTAATATCAAGCTTATTTTAATTGATCTCTTATCTATAGCAGTTGACTGATGGCAACACATATAATGAATCAATGTTTAATTAAATATGCTTGGTTTACTCCAGGAAATAAATCTAGTGAAACATGTTTCACAACAAAGATTGAATGTGTGTTCTTGCCCTCACACATTACCTCTCCCATTAATCTTTGCACTTGTTCCAGTTCGTCCTCCGGTCCCTGCAGTGAGCATGAATTAGGAGTTTGTTCATCAATCCCTGTATTACTGTTATTGCATGCAGGCAGCCATCTGTGTTAGGATATCAAAAGCTTATCAAATAATTCTGCTAGGCTTTGGAATAACTGCTCTCAAAGAGGTTTCTTGAAATACTGCCAGTATTTTAAATTGTACAGTTACCAACATGAACACAACAGAACACATCTAAGTAAATGATGTGAGGAGGCACTCTGAGATACACATCTGAGAACAGCGATCGAAGGTGTGGAACAACATCTCTCAGAAACACAGTTTGTATAACACATAGGATGCCACAATGAAAAACTACCTGGCACACAACAACGAGTCAAGCCAAGCATTATTATTGCAGCACAACATCTCACAATCTCCCTGACTAGCACAATCAATCATTGTGTTGTTTGCTGTTTTTCTTATACGTCACTTTACAGATGAGAAGTTGCATGAGTATAAAACAACAGAAATAAAGATACCTGCTTACAGATCAGGAAGACAAACAAAGCTAAATTTGCAGAACTTTTCAGATCTAGTTTCCATGTGTTTATTCATGTCTCTATGGCATTCACAATAAACTGCATAATGGGGTGTTGATCAGCACTCTAGCCTAGATACCAGGGCTGTTGGGGTGATAATAAGACACGTATCCAAAAACATTCACACAATTTATTTGAGATCTTGTCTGTTTGATAGCATCAAATAATACTGTATATGTATTTATGGTCAAGGACCTTTGTGTATTATTCATATTATGTTGTGTATTATTGATATTTTTAAGAAGCTTAGGTTAAGAGCAGGGTGGCATAACTATAATACAGGACCTATCCCATGTCAATAAAAAACCTTCAAAATCACAAACCAAGGATAACTGATAACCAGGGAAGTCATAACTGGAACTCACAATCAAATGTATACAAATTAAATTGATCACAGAGAAATGACAATGTTGGTTGTTGTTGTTCTAATCAGGGGAGCTTAATCTTGGTCTTCACTCTAAACCAGTCTGAGATGCTCAGAGAGTTCTTTGTCATTAGCAAAAATCTGCATGACAGGCTACCAGCGTTTAGATAATTAGACTGTAGATGAATCATTGTGTGCCCAAATTACTCCAGCTGTATCTGAGCTATTACACAGAGGGTCCATTTGTCTACCCTGTATGGAAGCTGCGGTTCTTTTTTTAATCACAGGTAAATGTTTTCACAGTGACATCTCATTGAACACAGAAGCACAGGCAGATTAGTATGATGTCGGCACAATCAAGGGTGGGTGGAGTGAGACGCCTCATAAATTAAAGCACTTTGGGGTCCTTTGGGATGAAAGGCGTTCTTTAAATGCAAGTTTATCATGATTATTACGCGGTGCGGTGCCACACTGTGTAGTGCTGCCGCCTCACAGCTCCAGAGTGAATTCTGTGCTGTGTACATGCTCTCCCCCTGGGCCTGTTTAGTTGACTGGGTACTTGAAATGGCCATGTGGTCATTCGTATGTGTGTTAATGCTGTCCAAGGTGTACGCCGTGTCCGCTGGGTTAGGCTGCAGCTGCTTGTGTACCTTGACTGGATGAAGCGGTTATTGAATATGGACGGATTATTATTACCTATGAAAACAAGCAGACAAAAAAAAAATGAAAATGATTTTCAGAGCAGGGCAAAAACTAAAGACGCATGTGTCATAATATTGATGAGCGTATGATCAACAAGAATTAGGACACAGAGAATTAGATTAAATAAAACTAAATTAGGTGAGTAATGTTAACTTCACATAGCTCTTACTTCAAATATGAACTGATGGGTAAACCTGGAAAGTGAATGTTAATAACCTATAGCTTTTCATACACTAAAATGTGGATAAAACTATTTGAAATTTGAAACAATGTTCTATTTCAAGCTAATGCCTCGGATGCACTGGCTTAAGCGTCGTGTCGTGCCGGAGTCCCAGAGCTGCTGCTGTAACCAGGCCACTGTGATCCGTCCCTCTGATGGAGGAGCAGCGACTGTGGGTTTGGTTTGTGTTTGTGTTAAAAACAGAGACAGAAACACTAGAGCCTCACAGCCTGACGTGGAGAGGACTTGTGTGTCTGTTTTATTCTTTGTGCTTTACATGATTGTAAACAGCGTAATAAATACACGTTTCTGTTCAGACATATCAGGAAGAGCTAAACGTGTAGAGACAACATTATATTCAGACAAGCATGTTCACATAAGAATACGTTTCCATGTGCAACAATAAAATAAATAGCAAATATGTATTGTTATTATTATCGTCATCATTTGTGCTAGTATATGTATTTTAAACGGCACAGCATGACTCCCTTAACTTATTACTCTTACTGCAGATTTGTAACTGCAAACAATACTTTTTACCGTATTATTTATAATGTACTTATCAGACGTCCTTACCCTGGGCAAGTTACATTGAAACAAAATACACACGTTTCACCATTAATCATCCAGCTACAATATAGCCGGTTATAATTTAACTAAAATGTGCACATCTCAGTCATGGTGTTTATGGACGCATTTATTAAGCCAGTCCTTAATGTTTTAGAGGGTAACCCAGATCTGCTGTATTTATTTATTCATTCATTTATCTTGTAAATGGACACGTTAACTGAATCGTGTTTGCCTTCACACTGACTGTCTCTTCGGATTGTCCTGCACACCATTCACACAACACAGCCTGAAACACCGGCCAGCTGTTCACACAATATTAATAACATCGGCTGCTACCGATCTGATTATTATTATCCCTCAGTTTATTTTTAACTAGTCACGGCACTGCACTGGTCCTGTGAAATCCAAGTTTTTAATACACTCGGACATTAACTGTAAGCAGTCATTGTCTCTGTACGTGGATTTCACATGCTGCTAATAAAACTGCAATTTCTTTGTGATCGCACACGGCACTTGAGACACAATGTCTCTGATCTCTTCCCTGTGTCTACAGTCCAGCGCACAGCTCCGCTGCTGAAAGTGAATCATGTCCTCAGTGGGGACGGACGCTTACGGACGCGTCCGCCAGTGGAAATGGGCCATAAGTTTATGCCTTTATTTTGAATTATTACTTCACAACCCTTCCTTGGTAGGGAGGGGAATGCACAATGTATGTTAAAATGAATATGGATAAAACTTCCAGAACTAGCTTTAATATTTGTTGCCTTCTTTGAATTATATATTTATCTAAATCTGTCAAGACTTTTTAAAAGTGTCTTTGACAGATTCATTATATATATATATATATATATATATATATATATATTTTTTTTTTTTTAATAACTTGGGATTGCCTCAGTCATTCTGACAGAAAATGTTTTTAATGGTGGGGGCTGGTGGTTACCTATTCAATATAGGCAACACTACAATGTCTGACCTATGTACATTCAATTATATCTTTCGTAAATAATAAACCAGTATCCAATGTACACTCACCTAAAGGATTATTAGGAACACCATACTAATACTGTGTTTGACCCCCTTTCGCCTTCAGAACTGCCTTAATTCTACGTGGCATTGATTCAACAAGGTGCTGAAAGCATTCTTTAGAAATGTTGGCCCATATTGATAGGATAGCATCTTGCAGTTGATGGAGATTTGTGGGATGCACATCCAGGGCACGAAGCTCCCGTTCCACCACATCCCAAAGATGCAATATTGGGTTGAGATCTGGTGACTGTGGGGGCCAGTTTAGTACAGTGAACTCATTGTCATGTTCAAGAAACCAGTTTGAAATGATTCAACCTTTTTGACATGGTGCATTATCGTGCTGGAAGTAGCCATCAGAGGATGGGTACATGGTGGTCATAAAGGGATGGACATGGTCAGAAACAATGCTCAGGTAGGCCGTGGCATTTAAACGATGCCCAATTGGCACTAAGGGGCCTAAAGTGTGCTAAGAAAACATCCCCCACACCATTACACCACCACCACCAGCCTGCACAGTGGTAACAAGGCATGAAGGATCCATGTTCTCGTTCTGTTTACGCCAAATTCTGACTCTACCATCTGAATGTCTCAACAGAAATCGAGACTCATCAGACCAGGCAACATTTTTCCAGTCTTCAACTGTCCAATTTTGGTGAGCTTGTGCAAATTGTAGCCTCTTTTTCCTATTTGTAGTGGAGATGAGTGGTACCCGGTGGGGTCTTCTGCTGTTGTAGCCCATCCGCCTCAAGGTTGTACGTGTTGTGGCTTCACAAATGCTTTGCTGCATACCTCGGTTGTAACGAGTGGTTATTTCAGTCAAAGTTGCTCTTCTATCAGCTTGAATCAGTCGGCCCATTCTTTTCTGACCTCTAGCATCAACAAGGCATTTTCGCCCACAGGACTGCCGCATACTGGATGTTTTTCCCTTTTCACACCATTCTTTGTAAACCCTAGAAATGGTTGTGCGTGAAATCCCAGTAACTGAGCAGATTGTGAAATACTCAGACTGGCCCGTCTGGCACCAACAACCATGCCACGCTCAAAATTGCTTAAATCACCTTTCTTTCCCATTCAGACATTCAGTTTGGAGTTCAGGAGATTGTCTTGACCAGGGCCACACCCCTAAATGCATTGAAGCAACTGCCATGTGATTGGTTGGTTAGATAATTGCATTAATGAGAAATTGAACAGGTGTTCCTAATAATCCTTTAGGTGAGTGTATATTGTGAATAGTAAAAGGGGAGCCGGGCCGTCATAGGTTGATAAGAACTTAATAAAAAATACCAGAAGTAAGTGAAACTACTGTAAAGGAGTTTTATAATTTTCTATTATAAATTTAAAAACAGAAAAGTATAGATATTGAGATGCTGTCCTGGGCGAGACACAGGGGAAGCAAATTAGTAGGGGAGGCAAGCAGCTAACCTGATGCTCCCCCATGAGAAGCAAACCACTTCCTGGTGAAGAGAGGCAGAGAGGAGTTGGAAAGAGAGAGAGAGACGGAAGAAAAATATGGTAATGGCAATGGAGCGCTGCATTTTATCGGGCACTTCCTCACATAATGACCCTGCTTTGTGTCCCCCTGTTCCCTAAACCCCGCATTGCTCCCTATTAAAGAGCCCCAATGCTGTGATTACCCCCCACACTTCCACAGGATGCATACTTTTAAAAAACAAGCTTGATCCATGAGTTTAGTGGAAGACTGGTTTTGTTCAATTGTTTGTCGGGGAGCAGTTCTCCACACCATGCAAAGTTTCTTCAGTGGTAATAAAGGTGTTGACAAAACGTGCCTGAATATCTCCTATCACTATCCTATCCTATCCTATTGCAGACTAACTAACACAATTAAGACCACTTTTACTTTGAACAATATTCCAAATCATGGGCCAATTAGAATGATTTAAAATGCCAGTCAAACCTTTTTGTCAGTTGGTTACAGCTGAACAAAATGTATCACCGGGATCATGTCAAGCTCAGCTCAGGGAAGGGAAGGGAAAGGAGGATGGGGACCAGCATGGTGATCCATCAGGACAGATCTGCCGGACCTGCTCTGATGGAACACCATGCCTAGATACTAGTTCAGCTCCTAAGACCTGAGGGATTTATTATGGGAACCCAAGGACTCCCTTATAATCAAGGTGTTCATTTTTATATGACACCACCTCATCTTTTCTTCCCTTGATGTTTACACCCAGCAATAAATATTTATTCAGTCCTGGCTTAAAATATTAATAAATAAAAACACAGTGATTGTATAAACATCCTACTTCATAGGAAGTTAATCTGAGGTCTCTGCAAATACTCAATGCTTCTTAATGCAGTGCTTCTCAGCAAATTAAATTTAGACAGCAGCATGAATACGCAGCCTTGGCAAAGATTAATACAAAGAATGGGTAGCGAGCATTACTCTATTTTCTGGCTACACTGTCAGACTATGAGTGCTGTTCTTTATAGCAGGTGTGGGGTCATACTACAAGCTGATGCAGATCAGGTTTGTCCAATAGTCACCAAACTAACCATCTCAAATAGACTGAAGTACCTGGGTCCTGGTGTCTTCAGCTTGTCTGACTGGTAACAGATAGTCTAGGGTGCAGGACTGCAGGACAATGCTAGGAGCTAGGAGTGTCACTGGGTTATCTGTGTGATTGACCGTGTGTGTCTTATACAACTTGACAATCAGCCTTGGCTCCTTTCAGCCAAGGAATTTACAAGTCGGTCTTAAAGTTGTGCCAGAAATGTTCTGTTTCGATTCAAGCCTTTCTGCTGAAACATGACTTCTCCACAACTCAGTCCTCAGAAATACGTGAGATAATTATGGTGAAGGAACGCAAGACGTGGCTAATCAGCTCTGCCCATTTCCCAAAGAAGAAAGCATTAGAAGGACTTAGGTATTCCTTGCCCATTTGTTTCCTCAGTCTGAATGTCTTACACTTCTAGTTAAAAGCTCATTTGGTTTACAGTGGGAACTGGCCTTACACACAGTCTGGCAACCAGCTGAAAATCTGACTGTGGACCAGGATACTTGATTTGTTTCTTAAAGAAAATTCCTTAAAAAGTAAAAGATAGAAAATCGATGAAAAAAGATTACAATATTTTTGTTCTTATCTTTTACTACCAATGTTATATAGTTTCTCAGGGGAGAGCAACTTAATACCCAAACAACATAATCAACGTATGTTATATATATATATACATACAACTCTACAACTCTGCAATGTCCTGCAAACTTATTTGTTCTGTCAATAAAATAACTTTATGGTCTATTGAAACCTGTATTCTTCACAGCTGATAACTTTCGTTAGACATTGGGGAATCTAATCTTCAAAAACACAAAGTGTACAATTTTATTTCCAATAAGTCACCATACAAACTTAAATGATCTGCTGTTTCTGGTTTCATTTACAAAAATAATACTGATTTGTTTTAACATTTCAACAGTTCATGCAGTCTTGAGTTTATTCGTACCTCCTAGATGACATCAAGAATATGATTTTCAATGATGCCTAATGAAGCCTTTAACAAAGCCAACAGTGCTCCTATATTACTATGTTCAAGCAATATTTGCATCTAAATATTTACATTATTTAGCAATTTGGTAAACCAAGCATCTGTGTTGTCATAACCTCATGAGGAGTGTTTTTGTTTTTGTTTTTTAGTCGTCTTAGGAATGTTGTCCACAAACCACGAAAACTAGGAAACAACAACAAAAACAGATGGAAAGTTGAATGAAGCAATTACATGGATGAAGCAACAGCCAGTTAAACATTATATTCAATTAGGCAAATTTTTTAACTGTTGGAACATCTGAACGGAGGGAAAAGGTTTCAGCAATAAATGAAGTTTCAACACATATCTCTGTTCTAATGACATTCAAAGAAATATACAGTGTATCAAACAAACACGTAAAGCGACTCCCACCAATAACCGATTTAATTGACTGAAGAACTACAAACTGATCCCAGTCACCAGCGCAGCCAGTGTGTTGAAGGCAGTGAATGGACATCCATTCCCAGGGCAGATGCTGTGCAACTGAAGCTTAAATGCTCAGGTCACACGTGCCACCCAGACCATTATATTACTGAAATACCAAGCAGCCGATTACATTTTCCCCCTATTCCAGGAGAGCAAGCCCTTGGGGATACACATGTATATCAGTACTTCACACTAGGTAGCAACTCAGCTCCCTACATTTCAATTCTGACCACTCACCATCCCTCGTGTGCAGTGAATGAGTAGCAAACCCCTCTTTTACACACCAGCGTTGTCAGCTGCAGTTTTGTCATAGACACCATTGTCTGGACCTGTCTGGAATGCTACCTTCAGTCCCTCATCTCTCCATACATCCTCTCCAGACCGCTGCAGTCTTCCAGTGCCAGAAGACTAACCCTGCCTCCTCTCCACTCCCCTTCCTCCAGAGCTGCTCCTTTTCATCCCTGGCCTCTAAGTGGTGGAACGACCTTCCCACCGAAGTCAAAACAGCAGAATCCTTGACCTCATTCTGGCGCTTACTCAAGACGCATCTTTTCAGACAGTACTTGTAATATTAGTCCTTTTAATCCCCGTTAGATAGCACTTCAAAGAGTTTTATTATGCTTCTTGCGTTTTTGATTGTTTTCCTCCTTGCTCCCTTTCCCGTAGCCCCTGACTGTGACCCTACATCTTGACAGCACTTAACTTTTACTGTCCAGGATGTATGACCTAACTTACTGTACTCGCCTGTGTAAATTGGAAGTTGTAAAATGTATTATATTTTGAACTGCTATGTTTTATATAAATTGAATTTGTAATGTTTGATGCCTGTACCTCCTTCTGGCAATTACTCAAGACACATCTTTTCAGACTGTACTTGTAATTGTAAAATTGCACTGATTAAATGTAATGCTGTGACATACCCCTTTCCCTGCATTACTAGTACTCGTATTGTTTATTTTGATTTTCCCTATGCCTCCTTTCCCTTTGCTCTTAATGATGCCTGCACTTGCTTTTACTATCTAGGATGTAGGACTTGTATTGTTTACTGGATATTTCCTATACAAGCGTGTAAATTGGAATTTGTAAATTGCATTATGCTTTGAACTGTACTGTATATTTGCACTTTGTTTTGCTCTTATGTTTTGTAAGTCGCCCTAGATAAGGGCATCTGCCAATAAATAAATAATAATAATAACATAATAGATATTAAAGGAGTTCCAAGCACGGCACAAGAGGACAAACACATACTGCTCTCCAGTTACCATACGTATTGCTTGATGCAGATGCTCTGTTGCAGATTTTTATACCCTGGGTGTGGAAGTCTTGGATGACAGCTGGAGTGTTGGGGATTGGAGGCTGAGGTGTCACAACCCTCTGCGCATAGTATGATTTAAAAACATTAGGCTCCCCCATGTCCTGCTACTGTGACTGGCAGGTTTGTTATATTCGGGTTATCCATATTTTTTAAATTGTATTTCATACAATATTGATAATCTTTGCACGAGTACTGGGTGAAGTACTGACCCTTTATTGTGTATTGTATTGAGATAACAGAGTGGCCTGCTGTCAGTGTCAGGCTTCCCACTTCTCAGCTGCACTTGCTGCCTTATTGCCATGAGGTCTGCATGCCTGACCAGGAGGCCACTAGACTCTGTGTGCTATTTCTATATGTAACAGTACATTAATAACACCTGGCTAATAATCCACTTATTTAATCAATTGATTAACACCAAAGAAGATGGGCAGGTGAGGAAAACATAAGAGAAATCAAGGGCAAGGTCAGTCGCATGCCTATAATGCACATATACACAGAAATTAATTACCCCTTTTGACCTGCAGGAGTCAGGATTTGAAAAGTGTATCATATCTGAAAACAAGGTCACCAACCAGGTACAATGGCTTTCTTATTTTAAATCCAAAAGAGCAGTGCCCCCCCTCCAAGTTCCAAAAAAATCAACGCAGATGAAGTTGTGAGGCTTACCTATCCACCTGAGTCCAGTGTCCACAGTCCTCAACCTGTGCTCTTGTTAGGTCTTCAATCTGAAAAATCATGGAAGAAACAAAACTGAAGAGAGATTTTTGAATCACCTGAAGAAAGGGTGAAATGTCAGGAGAAATTAAAACATCCTCTCTTCTAACAAGGTGTGAACTATGTAATTAACAATTGATGAATGTATGAAGTTTTGGGGGGACTGATTCTGACTAGTGAGGCACTCATTTTGCAGAACAATACTGTGAAACTTCCTCTGTCTTCTTCAAACGGAGATCAGCTAGCAGCTAAATGTTATGCCAAAGCCAACCTGATCCTCTACACTGATCTTTGGGCTCACCAAATTTTCCATGCCATTGGTAAAGGCTGGCAAAAGCACGTGGTCATTTGCTGCAGTCACCATCAGAGCTGGAACCTGGACCTGAGGGCACAGAGCAGGGGACAGAAATCACCCAGGTGCACAACACCACTCAGCTGTGCAGTGTCATTCACACACGATTCTAGAAGCTTTTAAATAGGATTTTAACACAGAAGATTACTTGTCAACGGTTGTAAAAAACTGTCAAGAAAATGTATGTTGGTGTAAGAAGTGTAACACATTGATCATATGAATTCAAAATATATAAAAAAATAAATAATAATAATAATATATTTGTTTTTTAGAAGATGTAGCCTTTTGGCCAAGAAAGCCAGCCCTTGGTGTTCATCAGTGATTTTTAAACTTCATTAATATTTCAGCAAGATTAAAAAAACAAGGCAAACAAAAAAACACACCACTTGAACTCAAACTCATGGGCTCGAACTCAGTTAATGCAAAAGACATTTCATTAATTCATTAGGTTTTCACCCATGGAGACCCAAGCTGAAGTTGAGCTCAGGACAGTGGTTGTGAAAGGTTTATTGGTTTAATGCTAAGTCTACCTTATTTCACCAAACCACTGTGCAATTTCATATATTTGGATGAGGCCACCTGAGGTCACCCCACTTTCTACCCATGGACATGCTTTTACACTAACAAAATCATACCATGAGTTTCCACAATGTGGGTTATAACCTGGGCTGGTGTGCTAGTCTGAAGGAACTATAGAGAGCACAACAGGGGTGACGTGTGTGATGTAACATGGTCACACTTCAGGCATAGAAAGACCAATTTGTTTTCACCCATTTCTCTGGGCTGAGGTTGTAAATATTAATCCGTAATGATTCATACCAAGAAGGAACCTGACCCTTTTCTAACTATAACCTTTGTTTTTTCAGGAAATACTGCTAATTTGACCATTAAACTCTAAGCACATTAACTTAAAATCAAGAAGAAATTAATTCAAAATCCCAGGAGGATAATAGAGCAAATCTTTTCAATTATATATACTGGCTTTATCCCACAATAGAATCATTCGTCTGAAACCTGTTAAATTATTATTATTATTATTATTATTATTATTATTATTATTATTATTATTATTATTATTATTATTAATAATAATTTCTTAGCAGACGCCCTTGTCCAGGGTGACTTACAAAATATCATAGCAGTACAAAGTGCAAAATTGCTACTGAAAGGGACGTCATGTGGATGACAGTTACCTTTGATATTGGTCTGGACAACAGCCATTTCCAGTTTGTTACCAAGTTTCTGTACCAGTTCAGAGGACCTCTAGAGGAAACACAAAATGATCATTACTTGTAGCTCAAATAGTCAACAATTAACTTGCGTTATGATATCGGTAGGGACCCTAAAGGAACTCATACATCGTACTTAGATGGAGTGCTCCGATTTTAGATCTCCATTTCAATTCTTAAACTGGTTAAATGCTTTTAGAATACTTAAAGGTTCTTGATTTGTTTAAGTGTTTTGAGTTTTAGGAGATTCTAATTTTTCCTGGTATTCTTATGGGAAGCATGGAAAATTCATATAAAAATAATTAAACAAATATATAAATATTGTGCAGATAACAGAGTTCAAAACTGTTGTCATGCACTGTATTTGACTATGTACAAGACCCAACAAGAATAGTAAAGGCAAATGTTATATTTCTTCAGAGATCAACCATATTTTGAATTTGCATTAGCAGAATATATTATAGATTCATGGAATGACTGAAGCAGAAGCAATTGGATTCATATATATGTATTATATTGGATTATATATATATATATATATATATATATATATATATATATATATATGTATCTCAAGAGTCCAAATTTTGTACTGGACATAGATACTATAGAATTAGGAGAGCTAAAAACAGAATGGTTCTGGAAATGCAAAATTAAGTTATGGCTGTGAGTGGTAGCAAATGGGCCAAAGAGATTGGGTTACTCTGTATTGTTGTACAGACAATTACATAAAGAAGCTTCATTGCTGCTGACTAGCTGGAAGCTCACTGGCAGCACACCAAAGATCATTTTTATGTTTGACAGAAAATTAAGGTCTTGCTGGGAAAGTTTTAAAATGTAATGTTGTTAAGAAAAACAGAAATAAGAAACAAACAAGAGCTACGATGAAATCAAAATGTGCTCTTTTATAAGATGCTACTTTCTTCTACTCATAAATGTCACTGCTGTGATGTACAGGTGTGTAGTTTGCTATTAGCAGGTGGGTCAATGTTTTGATTCCATGCAGGCCAAGGTCTGTTTGGACTAGAGTTACATCACAAAATGAACCCTAGCTCCTCTGCACTGAGAAAAACATTGTTAGTGTCTGAAAAAGTAGGGCCTCATATATATGTATCTTAAATGCACTCATGAATCACACAAGCGAATCTGGGAGCGCACAGATGAGCAGAGAGAGTTATGACAGGATATATGACTGTGTTGTTTATATGTAATCCATAACTGCTTGGAGAGATACATGTTTCTGGAAGATCATTAATTCTTATCTGTAATAATTAACGAGGGGTAAGAGGCCACACTTATTCACCCGAAATGAGTTTCAGAACAATTCAAATCATATTTCAGTAAAGCAGGATGCCACCCTTGAGTTATAGGGGGCACTGTACTTTGTTTAGGTACTGAACATTTATAACTAAATTGCAAACTCTAATTCAATCCCCCCCCCCCCCCCCGCAGTAAACACATTGATTGTGCTAACATTGAGGTCTAGGATTGTTGTGCTACTGCAGTTGCAGTCAAATTACAGAAACATGCTCTTTGGGATTGTTTTGCCTAAATGCACAGAAGACCCCAATAAAGCTGAACGTAAGCTGCGCAAGAGAAGATTGGTATATCACAGAGGAACAACCAATATCAAGGATCATTTGACCAAGTTTAAATTATTATGCATTATTTATTAGCCGTATTATTATTATTTACAGACAATTCTATCATTTTGACACAAACTCTTAATTGTAGAAGGGAGTCTTTTTATTATCCAAATTGTTAGGGTTACAGTGTTCTGGTGTCTTTAGTATTTAATACTTATAGCACAGTTTTTTTTGTTGTTGTTTTTTTATGTTATTGAGCACAGAAGTAAACTTTCACACTGACCTCCCTAGATTTTTGACATTGACCCAATTGAAATGTTATAGAATGGGACTGAAAATGAAGATGCCACCCATTAAATTCCCTGTGGAGATATTAAATCTGAATAGGCAACAACACATGGCAGCATTACTTTGGCTGTATAACGGAACACCTTTCTATACACAAAGATTTTACTGCAGCAAGCTTTGAAATGTCCTTTCAACTAGAAAGAAAGTCCATTCTTCAAGGAGACCCAGAGTCTGGTGTTTATAATTGTGGTTCAGTCCATTTTGAAATGGATCTGTGGATCTGGTTTCTTTATTTCTCATCCATACTAAGTTTGTTAAAAAATAAAATAAAAATGCATTTATAGAAAGGACGGGAGACATATAATTTTAATGACACAGAAATTGCTTGATATCTACTTATTTAACTACTTAGTGAAGAGGTCTCAATTTTAGTAACAGCCCTGGCTAAACCTCATAAGCCTAAGATATGAATTATTCAGAAGAAGGCTTTCAACAAATGAAGATGATTCACATTCTAACAATATTCTGCTCAACTCTACAAACAATTATGCAAATTCGAACATTATTAATAAATCAGCAGAACAAAATTGGACCTGTCCCCTAAAAATGATTGGGCATAAATTGTCTCTTGGAACTCAGTTAGATTATTCATGCAAACATGACAAATTATGCATTTAACCAGTCTATCAGTCTATCAATGTATTACATTTGCAATTTGTTAATAAATATTAAACAATTAAAGTTGGACTTTTAATGCCACTACAGCTCTAATTTTTTCTGCATTTGTTAAAATGTGTTAAAAGTATGTCTTAAAGCAAAAGCAATTTCAGTTAATACCATTGACAATTAAATCATTTAAAAGTATTTATTATGTATTGAATACATAATAATTAGTAAATATTAATATGCAATATTATTTCTTACATTCAGGTTAGGGTTTTGTAAACCACCCAGTGTTTTGGAAATGTGGTCACTGGAAATGCAGTTTGTCTCCATTTTCTATACTTCCCTCTAGCCTAGCATGTAAAGAGGTACACAATAACACTATGGTTTATTTTATGTCTAAATTGTGACACTACTTAATAAAGATGTTTAGTAAAGTCCTGTAGACCAATGTTTATTTGTCTAAAGAATTATAGTTTAAAAGTTTATTATAGTTTAAAAATCATATTCTTCATTTTCAAAGCATATACTTGAATGCATTTGCAGAAAACATCAACATCAACAACAACAACAACAACAACAACAACAAAACTAAAGTAAATAGCACCTCCCTGTCTGGAGCTCAGCAGGTTTGACAGCTTGAGGAAGCTTGCATCTCCTACCTGAAGCCACTCTTCTTGTACTGTTGGACATAGTACTGCAGAGCTGATTCAGTGAGCATTGAGCTTCTGTGAGGATTCTCTGGCATCCCAACAAGCAGCCCCCCTGTGAATACAACCAAACCCATTTAAGCAACTGTGTGTCAGAATGATCTAAGGGACAGGATTTCTCCGACAGAACTGTCAAAAAAACAAGGTTCCCTTTCAAATCAAAAGATAGCCATTACCTAATGGGAAGAGCCTTCATTGAAAGTATGTCCCAAAGCTGCCCAATAGGGGCCCTGCTGGCAGGAGGAAGACCCGCCCCCAGCGTCTGTGAAAAGTCTCCTCCTGACTCCAACTCCCTGCCATTTCTTCTTTCATCTTGCCAGTGATTGTGCTTTATTGCTTTTTCGCTTGCGATCGCCTTAAAGTTTTGTGAAGTGTGCTCACCTGCTCACCAGGAGTTCGGTTAAATTTTTGCTAATCCTCACGTGTTATTACGGAGTGTTCATTTCCAATTTTTTGCCTCTTCAGAGCTCAGACTACGGTCTTTTAATTATTATTGCTTCTCTTCGGAGGTAAGTGTGCAGTGGGAGTTTCGCTCGGAGCCGGCCTTGGTCCCTCCACTGAGATCTGTTGCATGATTTTACCTCCTGTACCATCCATTCTTCTTTTACAGATTCGAGTAGCATAAGGAGAGGAAAGAGGAAGGAGACTACTACGCTGGAGCAGCCTCCCCGTGGCTGGTTGGCTGACCATTCCACACTGTTTCTCCGGATTGTCTCAATCTCTGTCGGCAGTCTTTAAACCGCTCGACACGTCAAGAATGGCGCTCGACAAACCAACTCTGTCGACCTCAACCAACACGTCAACCTTGACCAACCTTGTTGATCCCTCGAACTTTCTGTCGATATCAACCAACTCTCTCGATCCCTCGACCTTTATGTCGACATCGATCTCGGAATTCCACCAATGTCTACATGATAGACTTGCTTTGAGAAGGGGCGAAGGCCATGGGGAGGTCCTTCGCAGCCATGGTAGCAGACAGACACCATCTGTGGTTGATGCCGGTTAAACTCCAGGACAAGGAGAAGTCTGTCCACCTCAGTGCTCCCATCACTCTGGGTCCGACGTTCAGTGAGACGGTGGACCTCTTAATTGAACGATCAGCAAAAGCAAAGAAGATAGCATCCAAATACCCTGATCTCCAACAGGCTAGACGGCAGCCAAAGCAGTGCCTCTGGGGCTCCCAACAACCCAATACGCCGTGGCCAAGGCAGGGAAAGCCTCACCCTAATCCACAACAGACCAGTGGCCTGCAGAAGCGAGCCGCAGGTGAGAGGGAAGAACAGGCTTTCTGGCTGGAAGCCTAAGGGCAAGGGAGACACCCAACAGCCCCCTGCGAAGCCGCAGGATCTTCCCTGAAGGGGCGCGGCCACCATCACCAACCCCACCCCTCCCCAACAGACTGACCAGACTCAACCAATGGTAAGCCTGCACCCAGGACTCCTCCATGGACCCACGGATACGCCCTCCAATTCCACTCTGGCCCCTCCAGTCAGGGGGATGCTGACCACTTCTGTGAGATGTCATGAAAGGGCTCAAGCTCTCTCTCAGGAGATCGTGGTGATGCGGGAGAAATGAGCAATACGACTAGTGGCCGACGAAAACTCTCGAGCAGGCTTCTACTCGGGGTACTTCCTGGTGCCAAAGAAGGATGGAGGCTTCAGGCCCATTCTCGATCTGAGGGGCCTCAACATGTTTCTGAAGAAAAGACTCTTCTGCATGTTGACTGTGCAGCATGTTCACTGGCTCCCTGGACATTCTCGAAGTACATGGACGCAGCCTTGGCCCCCCTCAGGACAAAGGGGATAAGGATCCTGAACTACCTGGATGACTGGCTGGTGTGCGCAGACTCCAGGCTTCAGGTGGAGGAAAATACAGCAGAGGTGATACGTCACGTGACTGCACTGGGTCTCGCAGTTCATATAGAGAAAAGCTCCCTCGAACCCGTACAGAACAAAAAATGCTTGCCTACCTGTCCAGAGACAGAATCGAGTCATTGGAGAAATGTCTGGCATCATTCAGAAGGGCATCGACTCTCCAGCTGGTCAACTTCCAAAAACTGTTGGGGCTGATGACGGCCGCCTCGAATACAACTCGAACCTTCAGCTCCCTCCACAGATTTTCTATGGGATTAAGGTGTGGAGACTGGCTAGGCCACTCCAGGACCTTAATGTGCTTCTTCTTGAGCCACTCCTTTGTTGCCTTGGCTGTGTGTTTTGGGTCATTGTCATGCTGGAATACCCATCCACGACCCATTTTCAATGCCCTGGCTGAGGGAAGGAGGTTCTCGCCCAAGATTTGACGGTACATGGCCCCGTCCATCGTCCCTTTGATGCGGTGCAGTTGTCCTGTCCCCTTAGCAGAAAAAAACCCCCAAAGCATAATGTTTCCACCTCCATGTTTGACGGTGGGGATGGTGTTCTTGGGGTCATTCCTCCTCCTCCAAACATGGCGAGTTGAGCTCGATTTTGGTCTCATCTGACCACAACACTTTTACCCAGTTCTCCTCTGAATCATTCAGATGTTGGCAAACTTCAGACGGGCCTGTACATGTGCTTTCTTGAGCAGGGGGACCTTGCGGGCGCTGCAGGATTTCAGTCCTTCACGGCATAG
The DNA here is from genome assembly GCF_036373705.1 of Amia ocellicauda. Classification (NCBI taxonomy): domain Eukaryota; kingdom Metazoa; phylum Chordata; class Actinopteri; order Amiiformes; family Amiidae; genus Amia; species Amia ocellicauda. The sequence continues at coordinate 6,558,949 of NC_089850.1, forward strand.
TGTGTTACCAATTGTTTTCTTGGTGACTATGGTCCCAGCTGCCTTGAGATCATTAACAAGATCCTCCCGTGTAGTTCTGGGCTTATTCCTCACCGTTCTCATGATCATTGAAACTCCACGAGGTGAGATCTTGCATGGAGCCCCAGACCGAGGGAGACTGACAGTTATTTTGTGTTTCTTCCATTTGCGAATAATCGCACCAACTGTTGTCACCTTCTCACCAAGCTGCTTGGCGATGGTCTTGTAGCCCATTCCAGCCTTGTGTAGGTCTACAATCTTGTCCCTGACATCCTTGGACAGCTCTTTGGTCTTGGCCATGGTGGAGAGTTTGGAATCTGATTGATTGATTGCTTCTGTGGACAGGTGTCTTTTATACAGGTAACGAGCTGAGATTAGAAGCTCTCCCTTTAAGAGAGTGCTCCTAATCTGAGCTCGTTACCTGTATAAAAGACACCTGGGAGCCAGAAATCTTGCTGATTGATAGGGGATCAAATACTTATTTCCCTCATTAACATGCAAATCAATTTATAACTTTTTTGAAATGCGTTTTTCTGGATTTTTTTGTTGTTATTCTGTCTCTCACTGTTAAAATACACCTACCAATAAAATTATAGACTGATCATTTCTTTGTCAGTGGGCAAATGTACAAAATCAGCAGGGGATCAAATACTTTTTTCCCTCACTGTACCAACCACTGACAGTGACCTCAACGTTCGGGCAGCCACTGTCCTGGTGGAGAAATCGGAACAGTCTGCGCCTTGGCTCCCCCCTCGGATGCCCGCACAGATGGGAAGTCATCACCACAGACACGTCCGGAACAGGCTGGGGCGCTGTCTGGAATGGGATGGGAGTCAAGGAGTGTGTAGCTGCCTCTGGTCAGCCGCACACATCAACGTACAGGAGCTGCAAGCAGTGCGCCTGGCGCTGCACCACTTTTGCCATGGTCTGACAGACGTCCACGTCCTGGTTCGGACAGACAACACGTCAGTGGTGGCCTACATCAACCACCAGGGAGGCCTGCACTCCCCCAGACTACATTGTGTGGCATGCAGACTTCTCCTGTGGGCACAAGTCAATCTCCGCTCAATACGGGCAATACACCTGCCAGGCGTGTCCAATACAGCAGCGGACATTCTCTCCAGGGGATGTCTGTACAGCTCAGAGTGGAGACTGAATCCTCAGGTGGTGGAGCAGATCTGGAAGAGGCTGGGACGAGCTCGTGTCGACCTCATCACTACACAGGCAACGACCCACTTTCCTCTGTGGTTCTCCCTGGAGATGGGAGGCGGCCCCCTGGGTGTGGACGCCTTTGCTCACCCATGGCCGCAGGAACTGCAGTATGCCTTCCCCCCACTGTCACATCTTCAACTGACACTGGAGAGGATTCGCCAGGAAGGAGCTCAAGTTCTCCTGATCGCCCCCCAGTGGCCAAGACAATTGTGGTTCACGGCGCTGGCACAGATGATCAGCGTGGATCCATGGTAGCTTCCGCTTCAACAGGACGTGCTGAGCCAAGCAGAGGGACTGTTGTAGCACCCCAACCCAGCACAGCTGCAGTTGTGGGTTTGGCCCCTGAAAGGCACCACCTGATGTCTCAGGGGCTGCCTGTTAATGTCATGGAAATGCTGTAGTCAGCCAGGGCTCCCTCCACCAGGACCCAATGGTCAGCTTTCCAGAACTGGTGTCTAAAGAGATGTGTGGATCCGGTGTCGTGCCCCATATCGACAATCCTGTGCTTCCTGCAACAGCTGCTTGAAGACGGGAAATCTGCATCCATGCTGAAAGTTTATCTGGCTGCCATCTCAGCGTGCCATGATAAAATTGACAGCCCACTCAACGAGGGGACAAGCCATGTCGTAGGCTCTCTTTCATGGTGCCACACTTGAAGATCTGTGCAATGCTGCGACCTGGTCCGGTCAACAGACCTTCTGGAGGTTCAACCGCTTCAACATGGCGGACCGGCTGCGCCCAAGCTTGGGCTCCCAGGTACTTCAAACTGCTAGCCCTCAGGCGCTGTGAGGCTCTGCCATCCTTGTCATTCATTGTGGGTTTAGGCTTAGTCAGGTGTCAGCACTCTCCACATCTCTGGTATAGTATTCCCATTAAGTAATGTCTGTCTTTCGATTTGAAAGGGAATGATAGGTTATTATCATAACCCTGGTTCCCTGAAAAAGAAAGACAGTCTTTACTCTTCAGGGGTCGCTCGACCAGACGACCTTCCTAATGAAGAAATGGCAGGGAGCTGCAGTCAGGAGGAGACTTTTCACAGACGCCGGGGGCGGGTCTTCCTCCTGTCCGCAGGGCCCCTATTGGGCAGCTTTGGTACATACATTCAATGATAAGCAGGTCAGAAGGCTCTTCCCATTAGGTAATGGTTGTCTTTCTTTTTCAGGGAACCGGGGTTATGATAATAACCTATCATTCTGCTTTGAGGGAGAGCCATGTGTGCAGAAATGCAGATATCTCTGGAATAAACTGGCTGACAGTATAGCATTCTGTCTGGAGATGTGTGTTAGTGATAAAAAAATTGACCTCGACAGCAACTTTGCAGTATGTGTTTCATAAACATTTGTATCCTGCTGTCCTTATGTCAAATTAGTTTAATTTTATATTACAGTTAACCGATTTTAGGATTATCAAGACTAAAGGGTAAACTACAGCAGTACATATATTCCTGTATGTATACGTGTTTATTTAATTTTGTATTATTACTTTCCTTATAAATCAGGTATATTATCTTTAAAGAAAGTATATATTCTGCTTCATAATTCTGAAACTGACCAACATAAAATAGATTTCTGTATAAAAGTGGAATTCAACATCTAAATATTAGGTGGATTTGGAATAACACAATTAAAATGACATATTTCAGTGATAAACTGACAGGATCGGTAAAGACTTCAGCTGTAGATTTGTACTTTTAATGTAAATGGCCTGCCAAAGCAGTGTCACAGTTTCCACACATGCATGTAGGGTATCTACCTCTCTTGCAGACGTTGGACGTATCAATACTAGGCATGTTTGGACCCTATAAAAAACAAGTTTGAATGTTAAAAATGTCACATGACCTGTCAATTAGCTCATTCAGAACAATTACGACATTTTGTGTGTGTAAAAGTAAGGAGATCCAGTTTTTCCTGCTTATAATACATTTAGGATTCTTGTCTCAACACTTAGTGTTGTTTCTTTGATTATGTTTTCAATTCGATATACTGGTATTTAATTATTCATTTTCAACACACACACACACAATCCACACTCACATTTCAATGTCATTCAGCACTATTCAACAACACAAAATGGTAAATTAAACATATATCTAGTGCTCCTGTGAAAAGTAAATTCAACTTGCAATCCTGGTATTGTGAGTGAGATGAAGAAAATGTTTATTTGGGTATAATGACATTCAAATGCATGTGCTCTTTCAACATCCAGCTACAAATATCTCGATGTTGTTTAATCCTTTCAACCATTTCACCTAATTTTATATCCCCATATCTCTCTTCTTTAGGGGGTTTCCAAATCTCCTGTTTTCCTCTGGGGCATAATTTAATGCATGAAACAGTTCTCAGCCCATTGTAGTTGTAATGCTATATTAATTTACAAAAAGAAGGCACTTAAATACTCTCTGTACTTATTGAACACATTATACTGAAACAGTAATTTTGTCCTGCAGAGCAAAATTCTTTCACAACAACACTGAAATGAAAGTCATAAAAGAATCATGAAATTAGATCAAAGCACGGGAAATCAACATAAACAAACAAATTGTTGTAATTGTGTAATTCCTGAAAACTACAAACAAATCTCTTATTTGTCAGTTGTCATGAGATTGATAAAATTAGTTTTCTGGAAATACGTATAGGGCGAGATATTCATAGGGTCTATGTCAGGGGTAGTCAATTATTTTGTGTCAGGGTCCAAATTTCTTGGTCAAGGTATAGTCATGGTCCAGATATCGGGGAGAGGGAGGGGTCACACCTTCAAATGACACTTTCCAACACACACACACAATTCTGTGAATTAGTAATCTACCCCATTGCTTATATTTAGTACATTAATTTGACAAAGTACAAAAATAAAACATTTAAATAAATGTAAATATTAGTATTAAAACGGTTTCAGACCACTTTTAATTTTAATTTGTTAAAGACTATTGTAGGCATATAGATAAACATAATAGACACTTTCAAGCATTTCGTGTCTTTATTAGATTCAAGTCTTTAGCATTTTCCCCATTGTCCCACTGTCCACTGCACAAAATTAATGTTGACAAATGAGGGCAAAGACGATTGAGTAATTCAGGGCTGGAGGTCTGGGGGCACCATTACTACTACATCCACAATATTGTTTGTACTGCTTACTGCAATACTACGAGTATGAGCCTTATTGTTTGCTCTGTCAGGACAATGGCATAGAGGTATGCACTACTATATTACCGAGGAGGTGAGTCCAGACTCGAGTGCACTGCACAGGACTGATGCCAGATGTGACTCCTAATGAGATATCTCTCCTTCGACGCCCTACATGATACCCCTGGAAATCTCAGACCACCACTTAATCTTTTTCTCCCTTCCTCTCCCCTCCCCTGCAACTCCCACTGTCACCTTCTGCCGTAATCTCCGCTCCATCTCCTCCTCCACCCTGGCCTCCACTGCTCTCACTCTCTTACCTTCCATTGACTGTTTCTCCCATCTGCCTCTTACCTGTGCTACCTCCTCTTTGTTCTCCTCCCTTGATTCTCTCTGTCCTCTCACATCTCGTCCTGTCCGTCCCTCCTCTCCACAGCCCTGGATCTCCTCCGTCCTTCACTCAACCCGATCCACTCTGCGCGCTGCTGAGCGGAAGTGGAAGAGGTCCAAACTCCCAGCTGCCCCCGAACTCTACTGTCCTCTACTGTCCACATTCTCCTCCTCCCTTACCTCAGCCAAGAAGTCTTACGTCCAATCACTCTTTGAATCCTCTGTCAACAACCCCCGCAAACTCTACTCCATCTTCTCCTCCCTCTTTGCCCCCCTCCCTCTCCTCCCCCCTCGTCTATCTCTGCTGATGACTTTGCCTCCTTCTTCTCCTCCAAGATCACAGATATCTGCAAGCTCTTCAACAGTCTCTCCCATCCCACCCCAATCTCTGACTAATCAAGCTTCCTTTTCTTCATTCTCACCTCTTTCTGACTCTGAACTTTCCTCTCTCCTCCTAGGTCACAAACCCACAACGTGTGCCCTGGACCATCTCCCCACTCACCTCCTCCAAGCAACTGCACCTGATCTACTCCTCTTCATCTCCTCGCTCCTCAATTCCTCACTCCTCTCTGGCTGCTTCCCCTCTGCTTTTAAACAAGCTGCTGTGATCCCACTCCTCAAAAAAACTACCTTTGATCCCACCTCTTCTCAAAACTAATGCCATCTTCCTACTCCCCTTCCTCTCAAAGACCGTCGAGCATGCTGGCACGCATTCAGTTCAAGACATTGACTGTTACCTATCGCTGTCTCGACTAGACTGCACCGAGCTCCTTCAGACCCTCATCTCGACGTACATCCCCTCCAGACCTCTCTGGTCTTCCTAAGCCAGAAGACTAACTCTGCCTCCTCTGCATTCCCCTTCCTTCAGAGCCGCTCCTTCTCATCCCTGGCCCCTAAATGTGGAACGACCTTCCCACTGAAGTCAAAACAGCAGAGTCCCTGACCACCTACCGGCAATTACTCAAGATACATCTTCTCAGATGTACCTGTAATTTAGTCATTTATTCCTCAATGTGGCTCAGCTCTCCTATAAAATACTTATATAATGTTTTGTCATACTTCTTGCTTTTGCATTGCTAGTACTCGTGTTGTTTATTTTGATTTCCCCTGTACTCCCTTCCCCTTAGATCTTAACTATGACTTCACAACTTCTCTGCACTTATTAGCTATTACAATCTAGGATGTAGGACTTATATTTTGTGTTTACTGTACATTTTCATAGACACTTGCATAATTTGGAACTTGTAATTGTATCATGCTTTGAACTGTACTGTATTATCCACTTTTGTATTGCTCTTGTATTTTGTAAATCAACCTGATAAGGATGTCTACTAAGAAAAAATAAAATAATAATAATAATAATTCATTCACCTGCAGAATCCTGTTCCTTTAATGCCGTGGCTTATTAACATATGGTAATGACTTGGTAATTGGAAACATGAGATGCAATTGTATTCCGGGCTGACATTAAACATGCGCATAGTGCAATCGAATTTGAATTGCATGAAAGCCTTAATTAGACTGAATATATCAGTTTATTGAACCAAATTTGCATGGCGCATTCATCCATAACTGCACAAAACTGTGTTCAAACAGTGAAGTGGTTCAGGCGGGTTTGTGATATTCCAATGTCGTGCAAAGATTTGCACCATGTTTAAATATCTCTCCTTTTTTGTCCAAGTCGCATATTTAAAACTCAGTTATAAGAGAGTGGCTGAATTCCCTCTGACATGGTTTATTCCTCCGAAGAATCTGAATGCCAGTATATTGCTCATCCCATTTTACATGAGGGAAAGACTTGGATGCACCTAAGACCCACTGGATTTGGAAGCTGATAGACAGGTCCCCTAGAAATCTTACATGACTTCTGTCAAAAATCAAGGGCTAAACAAGGTTTCTGTGAGTACTTCTTAATTGGCAAAGTAGACTTCATTGATCCCTGGCTGTTCATTTCCTCAAGGCTGCTCTGCTAATGACTGTACTGAGACTGTAGTGAAACAAATGTTTCAATGAGCAGATCCTTGTGTGACACCCTCTGCATTTTACCAGAGGAAAGACAAATGTTCAAAGAGTTCCAGTGTGGATGAATATCTGCAGTCAATAGGGTCAATGAGTCTGAAGCATCTGCACTGGGGTAACAAGTAATTTTGTATGATGTACTTTCTGTTTTAGTGGCCAGTTCTGTCTATTGTTGCCTTTTGTTTGTAATAATTGAGAAGAGCCTTGTGATACTGTGTTATCAAAATTATTATATACAGTACATTTGAAATAATGGACTGGTATGGTATGGTATGAACTACACACATAAGGAGTTGTATTTTTTACACTTAACACAAGAATGAACCTTTTACTAAAACTGCTGATGTTTTTAAATGTCTCAGCAATATTCCCTTGTTTTTTGCTGCATGTAGGGCATGATTGGTACCTAAATGATAATAATCAAAACCTCACGCACTGCTTCGCAAATCAGCAGCCTCTGATTACACGTCTCCACTGTGAAACGTCATGATTAGCCAGGTCGTGACAATGTGATTGGATAGATTCAGAATGACCATGGCATGGGCTATGCATGACTAGTTGTGTCTGATACATGAGTGATCATGTTGTTTTATCACATACATATCTCTGGGCCATGCTTTAGTGTTGTGGATAGCCGGAATATTACCCAAGCTCTTTGATGCCAACACTGCCCGACGGGTATTTCAATAATTCATACATTTATAATCCTCTGAAAAAAAAAAAGAATGAAAAGGTTGTTTGCAGCTGCTATAAAATACCACAGTTTTATGAGTCTGACATCTCTATCATAATAAAATATGATATTGTAATTATGTATAAAGCATATATATCTGTAAATTGGTAAATCTCTTCAATAATCACTGCCTTGTTGTGTTCTGTCCAGAAGTGCTTCTCTCTGCGAAGATTTCATGATGTGATGCAATGTTAGCTTGCAGCAGCTTAGAAATAGTATTTGCATGTGGGTTTCCTGAAACACAAACACTATCACGCCTCAAGATTCAAGTTAGACCAGAGGCCTTTCTGTCCCCATATCCAATAGTGGCTTCAAGACAATAATTTACTCACCAAATTGTGGTGAAAACATATTTTAATGACTACAGATGGGCTGCTGCAGAACTCTGTACTTTGTGTCTCCAGATAGGCAGTGGGCTCTCATGGGGGTCTAGGTTTGAAAACAGGACCCCTCCAAACAATAAAGAATGAGGATGATCCTGTGAACTCCATCTGCTGATGGATCATCTTTCCTGATTTGTGACTAATCAGGGAAGGAATTGGCAAGGCAGGAATTAGTTTACTACTGAAATACTGCAGATTGTGTTTTCCTTTGCTAATTCCTAACCTACGAATCTTTATTTATTAATATTTTTCATTAGGGATTTCAGTGCTGCTATACTCTCCCCAAGGCTCCCTGCTAATGAAAAAACATTTTTTCCATCTCCTGTGCTTCAGGCGAGGTTTTATCCACTACTCCTTTTCAGACATGAACAGGATGAAGTTTAATTTTAACCCAGTTACCCCCCCTCCAACAATAATATTGTTATCTTTTTGGTTTGTTTAATTTCCTGTGATATTTAATTGAGGTATATTATGGCATTTAACGAACAAACAAAATATATTCCAATACCTCCGGCTTTTCAGGAAGCTTCCCATTCACAAGCAATCTGGCATCAAATTAAGTTAGATTAATAGTTGGAAAGACAACTGCTTGTCATTAACAGTGAAGCCCTGAACAGATACAGGGTTGTGTACAAGGTGGACTGCAGTGTTCAGAATGTAAGGTTATCTATCATAGCCCCGGTTCCCTGAAATAGAAATACTAACCATCACTAAAGGGTTATTTCCCCTTTAAGAACCCAGAATTCTAAAGAATCTATGCCAAATCTCACGATAGTGCGTCTGACACCTATGTCACTGTAAATATAAAAGTGTGTAGGAGCAGGGCAAAAGAGGAGGAACCTGCGCAGACGTCACCTTTTATACAAACAGGAAGTGGAAGGGACCTGTTTGAGTGACGTGCGCAGGAGCCAATGGCAGCTTTGATGGAGTGATATTTCGACCGGGTTCCTACGTAAGTGTACAGAAACCCCTCCCCCTTGGCCAGTGCTTCCGACTTGAAAGATAATAACTGTTTCGACTGGCGCAAGGTCTCTGTTCTCCCCACATAGAGTGTGGAGAATACACTCCCTTTCAGATTGAAAAGGGTGGGGGACAGAAAACTTCCAACTCAATTGATTGATTCAGGGTAGAAGGTGTCTTGCCGGCGTCCAGCAGTTCCTGCAAAAACTGCAGGATCACTGCCATAGGACAGGTAGTGAGTTCCTGGTCCCTTGTCAAACACCACTGCTGGAACATCCCCCACTGAGTAGAGGCTATGCGAGCTATGGCATCCCTCTTCTCGTTTTATCGAGAACCAATGAGGGCAATGTGATGTCTCCTGGGAGGCAAAGCGGTCTATATGAGCCCGAGGTTTGAGCCTCCATTCGGTACCTATGCCTCTTCTTGAGAGGAAGTCGGCTGCTGTGTTCAACACTCTGGGCAGATGGACAGCCTGGATGAATAGGAGATGCGTGTCTGACCAAAGTAAAATCATGCCACCCTGGTGGTTGATATAGGACACAACCGTTGTGTTGTTTATGTGGACAAGCACATGTGTCCCCCTGATCACCTACAAAAATGACTGCAGGCAAACACTGCCACGCCTACCTGCGCTCAGGTAGGCACTGACCCTCTGAAGATCGAGAATCTGAGGCCTCCATGCCATTTTGACACCAGGAAGTACTTTGAGTAGAACCCTTTTGTGCCTTTCGGAGGAGGGGGGAATCATACAAATGATGCCCAACAGCGTCTGAATTTCTGTGGCCAGAGAGGCGTTGGCCAGAGGGTCCTCCACCCGCGTCTGAACCACACCCCGGAATGGGGGATAGTGGCAGGAGAATTGTAGAGAGTACCTATTCTGCATTGTGGTGAGCACCCACAAGTCTTATATGCACTGGGCCCAGTATTCCAGCTGGTCCCGAGTATAAGGGGGACCCTGGGCTGTGGCAGCAAAATCCCTGGGCCACGTCTTCTCCTTAGCCTAGGCTGAGAGTGAGGCGCCCTGCCCACGAAAAAAAACAGATGTCGAGGGTTTAGCGAAATGCCACGAGAAGGCCACTGCTTCCACTCCACTGTCTGCGTAAGCATCGGCAAAAGCCTTCGAGGACCCGCTCGCCTCCTTGGATCTGAGTAGAAGGTCATCCACAGCAGGACCAAACGTGTGACCAGGTGTGACGGGCGCATCCAGGAGAGCCAATTTGTTGGCTTCCGACAGCTTGGCCTGTGAAAGCCAAAGCTGCTGGCCGGACGCAACCAGCACTGCCATGCCCCTGCCTGTAGCATGGCCGAGCAGCCTGGTTATCTCAAGCCGGTGCTTCTCCACCAGCCAGAGCTCTTGCAGCTGGTCAGGCCGGATTCTACTATCCTGTACTGTTTTATTAGGCCAGACAGCATCCTTGGATAATAAGGTCGGCAGGTAAAGCCAGCGCTGGAACAGTTGACCACACCGGAGGAAAGGTAGTTGAACCCCAGTTTCTGGGTTGTGCAGTCTATACAGGGTGTCGAGAATCCTCAAGCTGACATTGAGATCAACATTGAACGTCGACGTCGGTAGATGGTAAAATACCCTGACGATGTCAGAGGCACCGAAGCACATCAGAGTGTGATCTGACTTGTTGAATGTCGAAGTCGAGACCCTTAGACGCTGGAAACAATGTCAGCATGAGGGTCAAAGTGAAGCGTCTTAGTGCAGCGAGATAAGGTGCGTGAGTACTCCTTGTATTAAAAGTACCAAAACACTGAAGCCGAACGCACCAGCAACCAATTTGCTGAGAGAAAAAGGTTGATTATACTGCTGCAGAGCCCTACAGACAGTACAGGAATACAGCTCACTTTCCTGTGGACAGAAAACAGACAATACACTCCACATAATCTCAACAAGACAACACCAGGACACTGAAATATGAGTGCAGTAGCAAAGACAGCACAAAAACGAGGAGACAAGATATTCGCTACAACCGGGAAGAGAGCCGCAGGCTTCTGCAGCACACAAGGCAGAGAGGGCTTAGTAACAAAAAACAGAAACAAAAAACAGATCGCCTTGGTTGGAAATCAGAGTGAACACGACCACATGAAGTTGAGTTCTCTTGAGACATATTAGGACCAGCAAAAAGGAAGGCCTGGGGGAGTTGGGCCTGTAGCTTTTTTGATCCTTTTTTGATCCTCTGTTGTGTGTGTAAATATATATTTACACACACAACATCTCTATTCTCTGTGTTTAATATTTTCAGACACAATGGCATAGAATAATTCTGAGGAAATGTGAGACTCAGTGGTGCAGAAAAGTGTCTGTTAATGGTGCCAGTTGTGTGTGTGGGCGGAAGAGTGGGCGAGTGGCCCGCGCGCATCCCTGAGTCTGTGATTTTGCGAAGAGTAACAAGGTGCTGAGCATGATAAAAGGCTGCAGTCTGGGCTGTTTGTCTGCTCTGTGTGGTGTGCCTTTGGCCCACGGGTTCATTAGCACACAGCATTACTGTCACATCAGTGCTGGCTAATGTCTTTGTTGATGTATCATTAGTTTGTAATGCGTCTGGGCCCGGATGGAGGGCTCTTTAATGGTCCTCATTATGATGCAAGGTCACCCAGCATGGGAGTCTGTTATCTGCTTCCAAACAGAAAGCGCAGAAACACACACCTCAGCCACAGACCCTCTGCTGTTCACCGCAAGAGGAATGTCTTATTTATTGTCACATGGCTCATGCCAGATTATCAGTCAAAGTAGTGGGACATCTTTGAATACTGCCCAACAAAGCAGTACTATTCCAAATGCAATAGACCTTGTTATTGCCAAGGATTGACTGTAACTAGATTAGGTTTTATTAAAACTGTTTATTTGGTAGGGCAATTACTTAGCTCATTTAGGGTGCATGTTAGTTGCATAACCATTTAACCATTAGGCCAGTGTTAATCCGGAATTCTGGTTAACTGATTTACACATTTAAAATGTGCCAGCATAATATTTATAAATTAATAGCTACTCAATGGCTCTTTTATTGCTTTTTAAGTTTCAAGTTTATTTATCAAATAAACTCACTTTTGTCACATGGCATTACTGGAAATTGCTGAGGTTCCCTTTCCAATTGTCAAAGTGTTTCACCTTAACCTGCCATTGGGTGTTGTAATAAAGTCAGAAATTATTATTTAATTTTACTAGCAGGTGAAACCGACTAGACTGTCACAATATCGTCTTCCAGAGCTTTTTGAAAGCAAAGCCTTATCTCAGCATGTCTAGAAGGGAAACCAAAATGTTAAATACTAGTTTATGCTCTGCAGACCTCAGTTACTAAGGAAGCCCAGATATACTACTAAATCACATAGACATGAAGCATTCTCGTGCTTTCTGCTGATGCTACATGGTGAACAGTGGCTGGAGGACCAAACACACAGCTACGCAAGAGATTACCCGTTGTGATAGGAAATTCAATAAAACTCGGGCCAAAAAGAAAATAAGTTGATTTGTCAGTTCATAGTCAATTATTTTAAACCAATTATAGTGGTCGAGGGCACAGGAATCAATATTGACTTCTGTTGAGCGAAAATATAGAATGCCCCATTGTCAACCAGTTAGATCTCATATGAAGGAGAGATCCATAGACTGGGCTGCATCAGTCATAGAGAAGGTAGCCCAGGTTGGCTATATGGCATTACAAGTGATAACTTTTAAAGGATATCCAACAGATCAAACACTCACAAACGTTCACAGACATTCCGAGTTATCTGCAGCCACCTACTACAGCATTTTGCATTGTAGAAAAGTGTGAAATACCCCATGAGCATAATCTTCATTGATGCCCACTTACAGTGGATCGATAGTACTTTTATTTAATTTGTTTCCAATGGAAATTTGATCCACTTAATGCTGGGGTTATTTAAAAAAATGTTCTGAGTGTATTTAGTCTTTACTCGTTATTTTAATTGTCTTTGAAATACAGAGATTGTATTACTACTTGGATTTTATAAACCTCTGAATTATTAAACTGTACACAATTATTGTAATAATGCGAATAATACTTGCAATGTAATCAAAACATGCTCTTATTATTTTGTGTTACATGCAACTTCAACATATCCATAAATATTAAATGTATGCTGTGAATTATTTAAAAGCTACTTGTATAAAAAAAAAATAATAGCACTTTCTCATTTGAAAGAATTAAACTAAAAATTAAACTGGATATATCACCTTTAGTATTCAAGCAATTGCAAGTGTACAGTCGCTCATTAATCGTAATTAACCTAAAGCATACAAACAAATACAGTGTGTGTGTGTGTGTGTGTGTGTGTGTGTGCGTGTGCATGTGCATGTGCGTGTATGTATATATATACTCAGTGTCTTGAAACATATTCAGACCCCTGACCAAATCTCTGATATTACTGAATTAAAGATTGTATACTGAGATTTTGTTCATGGGCCTGAATACTTTTGCAAGGCACTGTATACATATATGTATACGCTCACCTAAAGGATTATTAGGAACACCATACTAATACTGTGTTTGACCCCCTTTCGCCTTCAGAACTGCCTTAATTCTACGTGGCATTGATTCAACAAGGTGCTGAAAGCATTCTTTAGAAATGTTGGCCCATATTGATAGGATAGCATCTTGCAGTTGATGGAGATTTGTGGGATGCACATCCAGGGCACGAAGCTCCCGTTCCACCACATACCAAAGATGCTCTATTGGGTTGAGATCTGGTGACTGGGGGCCAGTTTAGTACAGTGAACTCATTGTCATGTTCAAGAAACCAATTTGAAATGATTCGACCTTTGTGACATGGTGCATTATCCTGCTGGAAGTAGCCATCAGAGGATGGGTACATGGTGGTCATAAAGGGATGGACATGGTCAGAAACAATGCTCAGGTAGGCCGTGGCATTTAAACGATGCCCAATTGGCACTAAGGGGCCTAAAGTGTGCCAAGAAAACATCCCCCACACCATTACACCACCACCACCAGCCTGCACAGTGGTAACAAGGCATGATGGATCCATGTTCTCATTCTGTTTACGCCAAATTCTGACTCTACCATCTGAATGTCTCAACAGAAATCCAGACTCATCAGACCAGGCAACATTTTTCCAGTCTTCAACTGTCCAATTTTGGTGAGCTTGTGCAAATTGTAGCCTCTTTTTCCTATTTGTAGTGGAGATGAGTGGTACCCGGTGGGGTCTTCTGCTGTTGTAGCCCATCCGCCTCAAGGATGTACGTGTTGTGGCTTCACAAATGCTTTGCTGCATACCTCGGTTGTAACGAGTGGTTATTTCAGTCAAAGTTGCTCTTCTATCAGCTTGAGTCGGCCCATTCTCCTCTGACCTCTAGCATCAACAAGGCATTTTCACCCACAGGACAGCCACATACTGGATGTTTTTCCCTTTTCACACCATTCTTTGTAAACCCTAGAAATGGTTGTACGTGAAAATTCCAGTAACTGAGCAGATTGTGAAATACTCAGACCGGCCCGTCTGGCACCAACAACCATGCCACGCTCAAAATTGCTTAAATCACCTTTCTTTCCCATTCAGACATTCAGTTTGGAGTTCAGGAGATTGTCTTGACCAGGACCACACCCCTAAATGCATTGAAGCAACTGCCATGTGATTGGTTGGTTAGATAATTGCATTAATGAGAAATTGAACAGGCATTCCTAATAATCCTTTAGGTGAGTGTATATATATATATATATATATATATAGGATTTAGGGGTGTGGTCCTGGTCAAGACAATCTCCTGAACTCCAAACTGAATGGGCCGACTGATTCAAGCTGATAGAAGAGCAACTTTGACTGAAATAACCACTCGTTACAACCGAGGTATGCAGCAAAGCATTTGTGAAGCCACAACACGTACAACCTTGAGGCGGATGGGCTACAACAGCAGAAAACCCCACCGGGTACCACTCATCTCCACTACAAGTAGGAAAAAGAGGTTACGATTTGCACAAGCTCACCAAAATTGGACAGTTGAAGACTGGAAAAATGTTGCCTGGTCTGATGAGTCTCGATTTCTGTTGAGTCAGAATTTGGCGTAAACAGAATGAGAACATGGATCCATCATGCCTTGTTACCACTGTGCAGGCTGGTGGTGGTGGTGTAATGGTGTGGGGGATGTTTTCTTGGCACACTTTAGGCCCCTTAGTGCCAATTGGGCATCGTTTAAATGCCACGGCCTACCTAAGCATTGTTTCTGACCATGTCCATCCCTTTATGACCACCATGTACCCATCCTCTGATGGCTACTTCCAGCAGGATAATGCACCATGTCACAAAGGTCGAATCATTTCAAATTGGTTTCTTGAACATGACAATGAGTTCACTGTACTAAACTGGCCCCCACAGTCACCAGATCTCAACCCAATAGAGCATCTTTGGGATGTGGTGGAACGGGAGCTTCGTGCCCTGGATGTGCATCCCACAAATCTCCATCAACTGCAAGATGCTATCCTATCAATATGTGCCAACATTTCTAAAGAATGCTTTCAGCACCTTGTTGAATCAATGCCACGTAGAATTAAGGCAGTTCTGAAGGCGAAAGGGGGTCAAACACAGTATTAGTATGGTGTTCCTAATAATCCTTTAGGTGAGTGTATATATATATATTATTTGAATGGTTTATTATACAGTTATTATACAATTTCACAATACTTACCCACTACTAGGATGGAAGTGTCTGAATGCTCTTCACAATTATCATTTTAATCCTGACTAATTAAGGTGATTGGCTGAACGGAATCATTTGAACTATGGTTTGTTTGAAAAACAGGAGATCACACAAATCTCCAGAACCAGGGTTAAAAGATTAAAAATGCTGAAATACAAACATACATACATGAAAACTGTGCTAATTCACATTAGTCAAGACACTGGAAATAATAGATCAGTAAATTAACAGGGATGTTCCTCACCTCGTCTCTATTCGCTATAAACAACAGTTTGAAGGTTCTCTCCAGGTTCTTCTCCAATTCTGCTTCAGCCACACCCTGTAGCAACAACACAGTCATCAAGTGAGAAGTTAAAATACCTTCTTAGACTAAATCCTTTAATCCGAAGGTGTACATTCTTGTGTTTAGATAAAACAGAAATCTATACAACTTGCTCAAGTGTAAATCAGTTGTATTTGCCATTGTCTTAAATCAGGTGTTTGCATGTGAAAACTGAGACAATGTATCAGTATGAATAGGTTAATAAGCTGTTCAAATTTAGAGTATGAGGCAAATTACTAAGTGTTATAACTGTTCACTCAAAGATTCAGTGACTGTACATTGAACAGTTCATTTTTGTAACAGATGCGTCATTCTGGATCACATTATTATTATTATTTTTATTTCTTAGCAGACGCCCTTATCCAGGGCGACTTACAACATAAGTGCAAAAATACAGAGAAGTACAAGGCATAAAACATTACAGTTCAACTTAGCTAAAACATAACAATTCAAAATACATTTTACAGATTCCAATTTACAATTTACACAAGTACAGTAAGATGTAGGGTTACAGACGAGCGCTACGGGAAAGGGAGCAAGGAGGAAAACAATCAAGAACGTGAGGAGCATAATAAGCTGAAAGTGCTATCTAGCAGGGATAGAGGACTAATATTAGAAGTGCTGTCGGAAGAGATGCGTCTTGAGTAAGCACCGGAATGAGGTCAAGGACTCTGCTGTTTTGACTTCAGTGGGCAGGTCGTTCCACCATTTAGGGGCCAGGTATGAGAAGGAGCGGCTCTGGAGGAGCGAGAGTGGAGAGGAGGCAGAGTTAGTCTTCTGGCGCTGGAGGAGCGCAGTGGTCTGGAGGGGATGTATGGAGAGACGAGTGACTGAAGGTAGCTTGGTGCAGTGTGGTCGAGACAGCGGTAGGTGAGGGTCAAAGTCTTGAACTGAATGCGTGCCGCTATCGGGAGCCAGTGGAGGGAGCGGAGCAGTGGAGTAGCGTGTGCGAATCGGGGCAGAGAGAATACCAGACGAGCCGCAGAGTTCTGGATGAGCTGGAGTGGGTGGGTAGTGGATGCAGGCAGGCCGGCCAGGAGAGACTTGCAGTAGTCCAGGCGGGAGAGGACCAAGACCAATTACTGGCCGCTTAATATCTGAATACAGACAAAGACAGTGCCAGACACACGCAGTTACACTGTACAATAGCTCGTAGTAATGTTAAACAAATGCTAAATAATCACAGCCTGCACAGTGTAACGCTTCTGATTACAGACAGGGCGTGTCGAGTGTGCTGGGTTACTGGCTAAATTCACTAACAAACTAACAAACAGTCGCTGCTTTTCCGACAATACAGGTGCAAGATATACAATTTGTAGCTAAACAACAAACCACGTAAACAGTCTATGTAACCTAACTAAAACGAGGAAACGCGAGAGAAAGCGATACTTTGCTGCGGCGACTTGAGCGACTTCTCAGCTGGCTTGTCCGAGAGTCCAGTGTCAACGACACGTGATCAAAGGTTAAACAGAGTCCATTTAATTGAGAAATGGACATGTTTTAACAACACTCATTACTGTTTTAAAGGCAGGGAGAAATTGATTTTCAGCACTAATCAGGATAAACACTTTCACATTTTAGTAACCATATGTATATATGTATGTAGTGCTGGGTGTAGCACTACTTGGCAGGCAAACACTACACCTCCCAGATGCCCTGGGAAGATGATTCATGCTGTGGAAGCACCTGACTGGCAAGATGCCCCTGATTGCCCAGCTTCCTGCATAAAAGCAGGTAGTTGGAAACCTTTGTTGTGGAGTTGTGGATGAAGGTGAGGAAACTTAGAGAAGTGTACCTGGTAATGAACTTTGCTAATGGACTTGGACTACTCTTTGTATTGTGATTTGTATTGTTGCTGTGTGACTCCTTGTTTTTGATTAGTTTATAGAGAGGGCTTTGTTTTCACTGTTTAGTGAGGCTCAACCAGGAGCTGTGGTTTTGTTTTGGGTTTTCATTTGTTTTCTACTGTAATAAACTGGCACTTACTGCACTTTACCACTGATTCCTGTGCTGATTTCCCGAGATCTTGCCTATATCGAGAGCATGGCATCGAAGCAACCCCTCTACTCTAGACACAGGCCACTTTCAACTCATCTGTTTTGTTTAATAACTGAAGGACTACACATCAGTGTGCGCCACCTTAGATGTCAACTTGCCAGACTTAGACTTTACAGACATATTTTGGGGGCGTGTTGCTGCCAGGGGATTTCGTTGTTTTTTTTTTTTGGGGGGGGGGGCGTGTTGTTGCCACAAAAAAAAAAGTAGTCTAAGACCATTTGTAGTTCTTATGGGTAATCTCGCGATACGACAGAACTTAATAGAAACTTAAACTATATTGCTCTTTCTAATCATTCTAAAAATGCGTCTCTTTAGTTAAAAGCCTGTTATATTTCATTGTGTTGTGTTTTCATGAAACAAAAACAAACTATAATATAAAAACAAAAATATAATAATTAGAAACATGTACCAGACAAAATGTGTAGCCGGAGCTCCCAATTTGGGATTGGGACCGCACAGCACAGGCATTGTAGTTGCTCTACCCAGTAGAGTGCTAAGACCACTACGCTGAAAGGCCAGACTTTCTGATGAAGGAGGCTTAACACTGTACTGATTTTTTAATGAGGGGTTATATCACTTGTAATGTGCTTATATATCATATGAGCCCTGTTTTACTAGATAAACAGGAATTGCAAGTGTGTCAGACATTGTCCACATTTACTTTAACCTTGGTCTTAAACATGAATAAATATGACAATGTTTGAGCCACATAAACTGAACTGTGCTCAGTATGAGAACATTCAGAAGGGTTTTAATAGAAAGTAGCATTGTTTGTGATTTGCAGAAATAGGTAAAAACGGGAAGCTATATGGGTATAAAATGGTGCTCCTCAAATGCATTCAACAGGGCTTTGTGGAAACTCAAGCCACCAGACGGCTTCTTCACACACTGGATCCTGAAGGAGTGTGTTACAATGTCTCACACAAGTAATATGTTAGTTTCTATCCTTCCTATCCAGTTCTGTCATATCACGAAATTACCCATAAGAACAAATGGGCTTGGACTACACAACACGGCCCAAAGAAAACTTTTTTTTTTTTGGGTGGCAGCAATACGCTTCCGTATGAAAAGGCAACTTTGAAAATAAACTATTTGGTTATGAATAAAACAATAGGTATAAATACAAAAAGAGAATAAAACTAGTGTAATTTAATTAAATATATAAACAATTAAAATCAAATAAATATAATAAACAAAAAACATAATATATTATTAATACATTGCTTACTAAATATATTAATATTAATGCATTAATTACATGTTTTTTTAATCGCAGTTGAATGGTGATGTAAAGTAACAGTGCTCTTTTACAAAATGTGCAAATCCAGGAATAAACAGCTCTATAGTTTTTTTTAATTATATAGCAATACAACCTTTTAAAGTTCTGTTTTAGAGAGCAGGCTAAGAGACAGATCACAAAAGATCACTAGGATGCAAACTTTCAGATGCACTTTGGATGTGCCTGGTTTGGTGAAAATGACGGCTGTGTGAACCTATTTCAAAGCATGGCCATTGACACTGAAGTGTCAAGAGGAGGAAGTATTTCAACACCTCAATTTCAGTAGCAAAAATTTACTGGATAATATTTATATCAATTTGTTGTTATTATATTATATATAAGTAGTATTAGTATAATTATTATTGCTCGGTTGTTTCAGTTGCACAATGCACTCAATACACGTTTATGTGTAAAACTGTGCTGTTTTCGAGTGATGCATGTTGTGTAACGTATAATGTATATAAAACAATTATTTAATATAATGGTCCATTTGACCGGTTTTGGTGCTTGTATTTTGAAATGTGTTAAACATTCTGGTGTTAAACCCATCCCTGAACAAGTTTTAGGCATCTGATTACAGTTCTAATTGAAAAGACCTACTAAATAAATGTATACTGGCAAAAAGCATTCGAGAGTCAGGACAAAAGGTATCCCTGACAGAGCTATGGGAGTCATTGACCTAGAATACCAGCCTTTCTCTGTTGTGGAGGACATTGGCTTTCGAGGCAGATTGAGCACATTGAGCCCCGTTTACACACTGCCTCAGCGTTATGTGTATTTGTTATTATAAAATATGCCTGTCACACTTATAATAAAGCCTAACACAATTTATATCCAGGGATTGTAGCTACAATTACACACAAAGAGAGATGTGTTTTCATTATAATGTAATGTTCAATTCAGTGTGCCTGTTCTGTAAGTCTTGTTATTCAAATACATGGTTTGTTTTTTGTGAATGAATGTTACAGAAAATAATACTAGAAGTTGTTCCATCATTTTGTACAGTTTAATTTGTGTTAATTGAAAAGCATCATTAATACAGTATTTATAGTAGATTTAAATGTCAATAATATTTATTGTGGTTTGCATTTTTTTAATACATAAAAACGTGTATATTTACTTATATATTAGTCTAATGGTAGACTAATTAGGCAATGGGGGATTCGGGGGAGAACACATGACAGGCAGTAGACGTGATCTGTCAGCAATGATATTCCGAAATTGGTAATATACTCCTACACAAAGACAACTCCTTCACAAATGCTGACAGCAAAATAATAAAACCAAAGCCTACATCAGATAACAATTTTGACAATTAATTTATCATTTCTATTATATTGACTAGAGCTGGATTTGAACCTTTATGTTAAGCATGAACATAAAGAAAAGAGGATAGTTTGATGAAAACCCTTTAAAAAAAGTATCACATTCTGGTCATGTGACATGATCAACCAAAACACAGGTCCCTTATAAAGTATTATGAGCCCCATGTCATGCATTAGGCATTTATTTAGTGATCGTCTTTGTCTCATATGTGTTTATTCAATCACAACTAGGATTTTTCTAGGCCCAGCACAGGCAGTGTGGTCTTCTGGTCCCAGTGATCCCGGTGAGTGCAGTAGAGGAACACAGAAAACAGAGGTACACAGATGTATGCCCAGGTCCATGTTATGTGAGCTATATATGTAATAGTAATTAACACTTAGGGTAGGGGGACTCATCTGCAGGGACAGGCAGCACAACAGGGAGGTGAGGCAACAGAGGCATACCTATAGTGGGGAGTTGTATCTTCAGTTGTTGGATTTGTAGTATTTGTTATAAATAATCTTCTAAAAGTGCTGGTCAAGAAAGGACTATTTATCAACAGTCAAATTAAAAGTTGAGAAACTCTGTTATATCCTCCCAGGTTTGTGATAGTAGCCCCTGTGTGTAATTAGTGGTGGTGGTGTGTGGGGCGAAAGGAGGCCGTTGGGGGTTGGGGGGAGGAGGTGATGGTTGTTTGTGCTTTGGGTATGGGGGGCTGAAATGCCAGGGCTGAATATTGGTCCCAGTCCACCCTTGCTTTCATCTATATAACTGCAAGATAGTATCGTATTTTATCAACTCAATGCCCATTCAACATACTTCTAACTCAATGGCAAATCCTGCATCTAATGGATAGTTTTGCTAAGTAGATGTATGTGTGTAATGTTTTGCCATTTCCCTTATATTGTCATACATATTCAGATTCTTTATTCATAATGGAAAGTTGGAAAGGAACTTCATTGCTGAAAATCATAGGAAAGTAATTGAATACCATCTCCCTGATCAATGAATTTGTATATCCTCTCTACAGCCACTGGATTTGAATTATGGTGTAATAATATCATCAACTCTAATCTGGGTTTCTATTGTTTTGCGAGTTCACCTTCGTGTCATGCAGTTGTGAAGTAACATTTAGTTAGGAAACTGAAAGCAGACCAGGCATGTTTAAGGATTCTGATGGTTCGTCATCAAGAAAGGAAGGTTTAAGTCCACTTACAGGTTCTTGGAAGTAAAGCTGGTAGTCAAAGATGGGTAGAGATTTAATTTGTTCTAAAGGGTTGACATCAGGCTTGGCCGGGAGTAGGGGGGTGTTCAGTGACACCACAGCTCTGCATCACAAGAGGAAGAAACATTGTATGAGCAGCAGGAAGAGTCACATGATGATGCTCATCTGCTAGCTAGTATTGCAGTACATTAATAATAACAATTACACACTTGAAGAAGGTACAAGCATATCTCCATCTCAACAGCTGCCATACATAAGGCTGAATATATGCTTTCAATGATTTGTAGAAAATGCTTTTGTTGTTAACCGAGCCATGGGCAAGTATTGCTGCCTTTAACAAGAAGGGTTTGGTTTGGTGTTACATGTAGGGTAAACAGTACAACAATTAGTGTCCTGTGGGTGTTTTTTTTTTGGATCTTACATTATTATTATTGGGAATATTATTGGGAAATCCTATTTAATAGACCTTCATGACATCTTTAAAATTGGGAAATAATAAATATGACAATGACTATTTGGCCTTGTCATTCAAACTCAATTGCGACTCAATTATTTCTTACCGGACTCTCTCGGGATAGCACCGTGCCATATTCCACACAATTACACCACCCCAGTCATGGCCAACCAAGGTAACCTGGGGAATGCCCTAAAAGAAAGTTAAAGGAAAAAGACAACAGTCACCTAAATATAACAGTTCCTTTATAACTTCATTCTCATGTTCACCTATGGATTCATATATAAAATATATTCTGGCACATTCAAAAAAAGTACAAACACAGGAGTAAATTAAGTTAATTTGTTTTCACCACTTCCTTTATTTAATCGATTCCTACCCTAATTTTCCACGCCATTTCAGTTCCAGTATTTCCATCTGATCTTTACAACAAATACATGGAAGTTTACATTTAGGTGTATTTTCAACATTTTCAATATTTGAATAAATAGCATTGTTTTGTGTTAATTAAGTATTCAGAATTGTTCTTTAGTCCTTTTCTCTATGGGTTGGAATTTTTTTCGGGTCCATGACAATTCGTCCCCAACAATTTACACTGGCATCAATTCATCCCCGCAACAATTCTCCTCATAACAATTAGTCAAATATCAAGTACTGATCAGAACTCGAACCTAGATGGCCAAGTTCACAGCACTGTTCCCTAACCTCTACACCAAGTGATATACAAATTTAACCTAAAACCTACTGTAAGTAGCCTGGAGCTGCCGCTGCCAGCTATCGTGATTAATTGTGTAAAACTTAATTATTGGGGTTATAGTCTCAAATGTACAGTGAGGGAAAACGGTATTTGATCCCCTGCTGATTTTGTACGTTTGCCCACTGAGAAAGAAATGATCAGTCTATAATTTTAATGGTAGGTGTATTTTAACAGTGAGAGACAGAATAACAACAACAAACTCCAGAAAAACGCATTTCAAAAAAGTTATAAATTGATTTGCATGGTAATGAGGGAAATAAGTATTTGATCCCCTATCAATCAGCAAGATTTCTGGCTCCCAGGTGTCTTTTATACCGGTAACGGGCTGAGATTAGGAGCACTCTCTTAAAGGGAGTGCTCCTAATCTCAGCTCGTTACCTGTATAAAAGACACCTGTCCACAGAAGCAATCAATCAATCAGATTCCAAACTCTCCACCATGGCCAAGACCAAAGAGCTGTCCAAGGATGTCAGGGACAAGATTGTAGACCTACACAAGGCTGGAATGGGCTACAAGACCATCGCCAAGCAGCTTGGTGAGAAGGTGACAACAGTTGGTGCGATTATTCTGGGGCTCCATGCAAGATCTCATCTCGTGGAGTTTCAATGATCATGAGAACGGTGAGTTGACAAAGGTCAGCCTCGAAACCTTAATGACTTGCGGAGGATCTGCAAAGAGGAGTGGGACAAAATCCCTCCTGAGATGTGTGCAAACCTGGTGACCAACTACAAGAAAAGCCTGACCTCTGTGATTGCCAACAAGGGTTTTGCCACCAAGTACTAAGTCGAAGGGGTCAAATACTTATTTCACTCATTAACATGCAAATCAATTTATAACTTTTTTGAAATGCCTTTTTCTGGATTTTTTTGTTATTCTCTCTCTCACTGTTAAAATACATCTACCATTAAAATTATAGACTGATCATTTCTTTGTCAGTGGGCAAACGTACAAAATCAGCAGGGCATCAAATACTTTTTTCCCTTCACTGTATATTTTGGAAATTCATATTTTTGGACTACCACGCCTTGTTTAATATGTTTATTTAATTAGTGAATAAAAGTTCCTATTTTTATTACATTACTGAAGAGTCCTCTAGAAACCTAGTCTGTTTCACTCCAATCCCTATCAAGGCTAAAGCATCCTCGCAAAACAAGAATGTTACATTAGGTAGAGAAGTCCTAGACCAGTGCTGATCAAGGTCAGAAACCAGGCATTTATGTTTCAAATCCCTCAGAAAACTACTGAAGAACATTAAAAGCTAAAGAACATTCCCACTATTAGTGTCAAGGTAGAGAGAAAATGTACACAATTTCAGTATAACTTTAAGTGTCACGGTTCCCCAGTACACCACCTCCCTCTCCATTAGAGGCCGCTATCTCCCTGTCTTTCCTTTCCCCTCATTGTTCTTTTATCACCTGTCAATCGCCTATTAACATTCCGGTATCACTGCACTCACTCGGGGCGAAGTCTCGTCAGCGCTGCTTACAACTCCGAGCCCTGTTTCCTCCGAGCCCCGTTTCCTCCGACCATCGCCCGTGACCTCGACCACGTCTTCGCCCAGCCCTTGTTTGCCCTGTTTGCTGGTACCCGACCCACGCCTGTCCTACCATCCCGCTATTCAGCACTGCACCTGGGACCCCTGTTCCCGAGCCCCCAAGGACACGTGACATTATGTTGTACTCCTCTTTCCGTTTGAAGTAAATAGATTTTTTCTGAGTTGTAGGATGTTGTGAGGACAATGACAAGCACAGTAGTACATGTATTTCTTGTTTTTAAATGTTACACCCCTTTTGAAGCAAAAGAAAGGCAGCCCTTTTGTAATCCTCAAACTAAACAATTTCCCTGTAACCTCCCTTGTGTGTTTGTTGGCTTGGAAAAAGGATGGGAGCCTATTGTATACAGATTATAACACATATATAAGTGTTCCTGACCAGAAGAAAAAAGGCTTTTGCTGTGGTTGTAATTCAGTATTCATAACACATTGCTTAGGCAGGGAGACAAATTAAATTAAAACTATGGAATAGACGTAGTGGCTCTTTCATTATTAATCATTTAAATAATGTATTGATAAACACTAGCTTACATAAAAAAATCACACATTGAGGAGAGGAAATGTAGTTACATTAATAAAACAATGTCCCCTAAATCCATACAAGATGAAGCAGCAGCTCAAACTAAAAACCTCAGGCTGAATCTTTAAGAAAGAAAAAAAAAAAAGTGGGAATTGAGAGAGATGATTTTTAATGCATAATATGATGCATATTTATCTGAAGAGATACATAAGGGGCAATAGTTCTAACAAGCAGTGACACACTAATGCCGTGAGCAAAAGGGAAACAAAACATGTTACTTCAGTGGGGTATAGTAGAGATGGTACTGGTAATGGTAATGGTACTGGGTCAGAGGAGAACAATCTGCACTGATGTCGTTAAAAAATATCCATCTCATCCACAGCATCTTCAAATAACATGTTGACCCCATTACTGTGGACAACCAACACTAATGTCACATTGCAACCACAGCTAGTTTGAGAGAAATAAACCTGAAATTGGACATCATAAAATTCAACTTTGTGGGAGGTTCCTAATGATAAAGGGGTCTCACTGAACACACACTTGCACTCACTGCTCAGAAAGGCCCTGAATGAATGGCAAGGTAAACTAAATTGGGGTCTGTTTTCTCCGGGAGCCACAAATGAGCCACTCAAATACAAACGTAGGAAAAAGTACACATCAACACACTGCTGCTAATACAAACACACCATCTGTCTTTACGGTCATTATTTCCTCATTGGATCTGACGGTCAGCTAATTCAATTTCTACCTCCCCAGTAACTGAGAGGAAAAGGATAAACTGTGCTTGGTCACTTAATAGCAATACGCTGAAAGTCTTGGGATGCTTTGTCTGCAAAAATACAGTATTTAACAGGACTAATGGCAAATATCAAGTAAATAGCTGAACACCACAGTATATCTATTTGAGACAGCAGAAACTGATCTTATACATGCTGGGATAGAAAGGGAAAGCATGTTAAAGCCTGCCTACCTCACGTAACAACATTTGACCCCTATAGAAAAGTTGCATTACATTTATAAACAGTAAAAAGTGGTTTCTAACAAGAAATTAAACCACAATAGTCTGATTGTCATTTATGATTCATTGGTAGGGCAAAGTTTTGGTTCTAGGCTTTAGTTATGTTATATGTCACTATTATGTTTATTTTTAATTCGTTAAAGCACCTTAAAACATGTATATTTCATGTCAAATTTTGTTTTCATTCCACATCTTCCATTTCAGTTGTAAATGCAACTACTCTTGCACACAGACTATGTGCCACTCTGAGAAACACTCACTTCACTAAGAGTATTTAATTTGATCTAACTTTAATGTTACTTGCATTATGAGGTGCTGCTCCGAAAAAGTGAAAACACTCTTAACAGAAGTTTCCTAAAAATGTGTTTTTGTAGCAATGTTTTATAACAATCAAGCCAATTATATTCCAGGATTCAGAAGGCTGAATTTGTGCAAACATTTCAATACTAGTATTGTCTCATAAGGATCCCTGCTTAATTTTGAATAAAGTAATGTTGAGCTTTATTTGTAATAGTTAAGAAATTGTACAGAAACAAAAAGGGCAAAACACCAGTCTGTTTAATTGGCAATAACCATGGTGTGTCACCACCTAGTTCAAACACTCAGCACCCGAGCTTTCCCTCACAGAGCTGACTCTCGTCAAGGCAATCTGTCACTCTCACTCATCTGCACGTCAGTTCAATTAGCCTTTAATTAGCACTTAATGATCTAATTTTTCACAATATGGTTTTCATTAGGGTGAGTGTCTCCCCTTGATGAATTGTGATGAGGGTGACACAAATCAAGATTTGTGCGGCTGTGGTGAAACTGCCTTTAAAAACGCAGGCTTGTCGTGCTCCCAGCTCTCCATGAGATACAGACACAAACATTAAGACAATAACCAGACAACGTTATCAGTCATAGATACCAAGAGGTTAAATCCTACATGCAAATACCTGTACAACACAATCTATCAAAACAACATTGAGAACCTAGAGGAGTCTTGCATATTTGAACTACTTTTGAAGAAAAATGTTGAAGTCACTATTTCAGAATTCTTTATATAAATACATTATTATTATAATTATTTCTTTCTTGGCAGACACCCTTATCCAGGGTGACTTATAAAACATAAGAGCAATACAAAGTGTAAAAATACAGTACAGTTAAAAGCATAATGCAATTTACAAATTCCAATTTACATGCTTGTATAGGAAATATACAGTAAACAATACAAGTACTGGTAATGCAAGCAAGGGGTATGTCAATAAATAAATAAAAAGTTACATGAATTACTGAACGTGACAAGCATGGCATTTATATCAGCTATCTCATTTAAATCCTCTTCTATACACTACCGGTCAAAAGTTTTAGAACACCTAAATTTTTCCAGTTGTTATTGAAATGTACGCAGTTTAATGTCTCAATGTACTCTGAAATTAAAGCATATAACAAATAAACAATTGGAGATAAAAAATAAATCATGGAATTGTTTTGGTTAACAAAATTTAACCCCTTAAGCTGACAAACCCCTCTGGTACCCTTTAAAAGGGCACCAAATCCGTGTGCTTGTCTTTAATCCCATGTGTACTCTTCACTGTTGTGTTGTTTGCCAAGTGTTTGGTATCCCATGAAAGCTGAGACTCTCATCTTTCTAACGATGTGAAGCATTCACTGATGTGAAAAATTTGATTATTATAACCCCCCCTTCTGAAATGGGGCACATTCTGAAATGAGGGGGTGGGGGGATACTTGGTCTGATGAGGAATAAAAAATCTCAGAAAATATTGACAATTATGACAAATTATGGAACCAGACAGTCTACTGATCAAAACAAGACCATCCATGTTTGGTAGAAGCAACACACACCTGTAGAGAGCTCAAAATGTCAAGATGAAAAACTCTACACAACGATTTTACATCACTGGATCTGATAATCTCTCTGTGTTTGATACAGGAATACAGTGTAACTTCTATGCACAGGAGCTCTGCACGTAACACTGCCAAATAATGCTTAACAGGGTGTAGCAACACAGTATAACTGAAATGTACATTATCTATCAGTTTTTGGAAACCTAAACTTTTTTTTTAACCTCTGGCAGTTTACCGCTCATCTTTGTACCATTTCAGGTTATTCACTGGACTTGAACTGCTTAAATTTAAATACAAACTGGAAAAATTGGGTGTTTTGACCGGTAGTGTTTTTTTGTATATATTAAAGTTATGTATACAAGCAAGTTTTAGTTTGCCCATTTACCTCCTATTTTTTTTTAAGTGCTGCTATCTTTCCTTTTTATTTTTTGTGATAGATTTCAACATTATTTTTGAAAATACTAACTATGATCCAGTAATGAGCTTACAGCTTAATTTATCACCAAATATTAAGAATACGTATACACAGAATGCTCCTCAGCCAAGGTGAATTGAAGAGAGTGGGTTGCTCGTGAGCTTAAACTTTTGCAATCTCTCTGTGTATGTGGACATACACCGATCAGCCATAACATTAAGACCACCTGCCTAATATAATGTAGGTCCCCCTTTTGCCGCCAAAACAGCCCTGACCCGTCGAGGCATTGACTCCACTAGACCCCTGAAGGTGTGCTGTGGTATCTGGCACCAAGACGTTAGCAGCAGATACTTTAAGTCCTGTAAGTTGCGAGGTGGGGCCTCCATGGATCGGACTTGTTTGTCCAGCACATCCCACAGATGCTCGATTGGATTGAGATCTGTGGAATTTGGAGGCCAAGTCAACACCTTGAACTCGTGATTCATCAGACCAGGCCACCTTCTTCCATTGCTCCATTGTCCAGTTCTGATGCTCACGTGCCCATTGTAGGCGCTTTTGGTAGTGGACAGGGGTCAGCATGGGCACCCTGACTGGTCTGCGGCTACGCAGCCCCAAACGCAACAAACTGCGATGCACTGTGTGTTCTGACACCTTTCTATCAGAACCAGCATTCACTTTTTCAGCAATTTGAGCTGCAGTAGCTCGTCTGCTGGATCGGACCACACGGGCCAGCCTTCGCTCCCCACGTGCATCAGTGAGCCTTGGACCCCCATGACCCTGTCGCCGGTTCACCGCTTTTCCTTCCTTGGACTACTTTTGATAGGTACTGACCACTGCAGACCGGGAACACCCCACAAGAGCTGCAGTTTTGGAGAAGCTCTGACCCAGTCGTCTAGCCATCACAATTTGCCCCTTGTCTAAGTCGCTCAGATCCTTACGCTTGCCCATTTTTCCTGATTCTAACACATCAACTTTGAGGACAAAATGTTCACTTGCTGCCTAATATATCCCACCCACTGACATGTTATGGGTGATCGGTGTATGTCTAACTTAATCAATTTATTTGTATTATTTTCAAAACAAACCTATTAACGTTGACTAGATTAGAAATCCGTGATACAGTATATAGTGTAGCATTATGTTGGGTGTATTTTGATAAGAGCATTTTGGCTCTGAGCTGAAGCACTGATCTAAAGAAGACCTCTCCCCCCCAAAGTTATCAGATTTCCTTAGCTCATCAGCTTGGAACTGGTTTGCATCAAAGTGACAGTTTTGGGGAGGATGGCACCGAGAAGAGGCCAAATAGTTTGGAATCCTGCTGTGAGATGTCTGGGGAATAGGGCCTAGAGATAATACAAAAGCTTTGAAGTGGACGAGAGCTGAAATCCTGACATAGAGCTATGAACCCGGGCCAACCGGCATTTCCAAAAGATGGCATGGATTGACAGTCATAAATCAAGCCCCCCTCCAATAGGACACTGGGGGCTGAAACTGAAATCCAATCTCAAAAACTCAAGAACCAATCATCTATTGATCTGACAGACTATAAGGAACAGCGCACAGTCTCTCTCTCTCTCTCTCTCTCTCACCTGAACCAGAAACTCGCTGCCACAGCTCAACCTGTAGCTCTGTTGCCCGAATGGGAACCAGAAACCAACCAAGTCTTTGCCGGCAACAGAAGAGTTAAACTGGGAGAAGGAGATTGAGCCGTACAAAGAATTATTTTAAAGGACTTTACAGACTGCGCATGCCCGCCTGTGCCCACCTGATCAGTGGAGTTTTACAGCTGGACAATTGACTAAGTCGACTGTATACGAAAGTGTCAGTCATTTAAATAGCTATTGAGTCTTAAGAAACTTGACCATTGGAACCAAACAGGGCCCTGCTTTCCTCAAAGACTTTGTCTTCAAGTAACTACGGTGGAAACCCTGCTTACAAAGAAGATTTTGTGCACAACCTTGGAGCCTTCAAACCAGTGGAAAATCTGTTTGGAAAAGACTCTACATTCGCGAAACCCCAACTTCCAGGTGCATCGACTGAGTGGAAGTTCTTGGACAAAGCCGAACCGGACTGCCTTTGTTCCAAACCACACGGACCTCGTGCCGTGTGCTGTTATCTGAGCCCGAAGCCAGAGAGGCCTCTCTGCGACGAAGTTCAGATAAGTTTAACAGTTTGGAGCTTGTGATTCATGTCATTTGAGAAATCAATTAGAAATGTTAATCTGTGATTCATAACTCTAGAATGTGTAATATCATTTAGTTTTCTTAAATATAAATGTGTGTTGCATTAAACTGTTTTGTTGATAATTTTAGAAATAAAATCTGTCAACGCCGAGAAATATCCTCTCATTCCTGTTTAACTGTTTAGTCTGAAAATTGACACAAGTTAATAGACGTTAGATTATTGGTGGCCCTGCCTATCCTTAATCATTGAATAATAATCAGTTAAGGGAAATTGTGGTAACAAGTAATGATAGGATCTTTCTCGGCACCTAAACGTAAATGAGACTGATATATATATAACGAGAAGTCTCCTGACATAAATACTAACCTGCGTAGTTATTTAATGTCTGACTAACAATACTAATGAGAGACTCACCTTCGTCTTACTAACCGGTATTGTAGTCAATGTGTTTATAACCTTTTTTGTTTAACGATTTGTGTGATATCATATGCGATCCCATGGTCTTTGATTTGGTCACGGAAGTGATTTGTCTTTGATTTGTTGATCTAGAGTTGAATTTTAATTAGTTTTTCCCTTTTGTATAATTAGTGTAGTGCTACATTTAGTCTTTGTTTTTTAATAAATTTGACAATTTATATCTTTGGAATTGGTGTCTGCGTCCAATTATTACAGAAATTGAGTTCTACAAGATTCCAGGATTCGTGATATGGTGATACTATAAATTCACTTCTTTAATTGAAATTTATAAGTGTACCTTACGCTACAATAGTTAGGTCCATATGTATTTACACAGTGAAACAATTGTCATAACTTTGGCTCTGTATGCCACCACAATGGATTTGAATGGAAACAAGTATAGACTTTCATCTTTAATTTGAGGGTAGTCACATCCAAATTGGGTGAACGGTGTAGGAACTTCACCTGTCAGTGATCATAATGTTATGGCTGATCGGTGTATATTGCACAGACTTCTGTGGCATAATGATGAATATGTGTTAAGTACAGGAGGCCCTCACATCGCTGCTGGAGGAAACCATGCTGACTTAATTAAAAGAAAGTTGTAAAATGGTAAGTAAGACAGGGGCATATATTATTTTTACAGCAGGTAATAAATTATTCCATAGGTTTGTCTCTGATCCTCACAGTGGAGGCATTTAAAGTCTTCTCCCCTTCATTTACTGTGATGAGTGAATGAGGGAAAAGACAACCAAAGGTGCCATGACTGCTTACAACGAATGCTGAATACTGAGGTACTGAAGGGGACCGAGTTCCTTCATCTCCAGATAGCTGGACATTCTGCAAGAACCCAGTCAGTCCTGTAAGATGTTGGGGTGAATGTCTGCTGAGGCATTGATCAGCACAGCACCGTCCTGAATTCGGTTAACTTTGTGTGGAGTACAAACAAACCATTACTAATCACATTATCATTATTATTATTACAATTACAACTACAGTTATTATTTGTATAGTATTTTTATAAAAATATAAATATATTCAGGACTAACAATATTACACAATATGTAAATTACACACCTGTCAAAAGTCCTTACATATATTTCTAAATGCATGATGTTCAGCATCTGTATCTATATCCATATCGTAAGACTGTGCTGGTAATGATCATGACACATGTAATTCTACACTGCCTTCTGGTCATCTGGTGTCACAAAATGTCTGAGAGTTAATGGAAGTTTTGTGAAGTCACCTTGAGCATAAAAGAACTAGGTAGTACCATTCATCATCATCAGGAGAATCAGAGAATTGGGTGAAGTGCACAGATTGTGTTCATCTCTTATCTGCCTGCACACGTCAACTGACATGTGAAAAACAATCCATAAGAACCAAGTTTGACTGTGGTGTCCGTCACGAAGGCTATTGGGATGGTTAATGTCCTTCCAGGAAAAGGATGCAAGAAAGAATTTTATCCAAACAAGCAGTGCAGAAAAAGTGGTTCAGGAGGCAAACTTAAACCTAAGGGTAACAACTGTGTGGCTGTAAGAAGCTTTGGCATTCTTTGAAAACAATATTTGCCAGACAATCATTTGACATCATCTGCATACACCTGGTATCCATGGCAGAGTGCCGTGGATTGGGACCATGCTTTGTTATTGGATGAAAGAAAATGTGTTTTTTGTGATGTTTGTTTTGGACACACACACAAAATGTGTGGTGCTGGTGTGTGTGTAGATCACCTGACAAAGACTGTCATCTCTTCTATGAGTTGAATCTGTTCAACATTCAATCCTGGTACCCTTGCTAGAATCGGGGGATGGATGGATTTCAATTTATGAAGCAATATTTTGTCCCACTCAATAAACGATGCCCCCTTGCAAAACGTTCACGTGTAATTTCACATGGACAACAATCCAAAGCACATATCTGAATTCCCAATGGTTAAGGAAACATAAAATCAAAGTTCACAATTTACAGACCTCAATATAATGGTATGAGATGAAGACAGCAGTTAACAAGCACCAATCATGCAAGAGTTGAAGGGGTGGTCAAAACTCCCCTGAGAAGGTTGAGTCAAAGGTGAGTCCATGAAACAGATTATAATGAGATGAATACATTTGAGCACTGTTTATTTAGGAACATGTAATTTCTTTTCTTTTTTTTTTTACAGTTGTTGTCACAGTTCTTACAGAGCTCAATATCAACAGAGCAACAACAATGCCATGATCTTATTTCTTTAATCTTCTAAATTAACATTCATTCTCAGCTAAGCCCAGTGCCATAGGTATATCTCCTGTGGATTCCTTTCATTTTTAAATGATTCGTCTCAGTTTTCTAATATATTTCATGATTATCACTACAGGAATATGTTTGAATAATGTTTATGCCTTGTGGCTATAAAGGTTTTAAATTATTTTAAGCAAACATCAAACAATTATTTGTAACGAACTGCTGCTTGACTGACAGAATCAAAGTCACGTAGCAACAACAAAACTGTTAAAATCCTGTGAAACAAACCACAGTTGGAGATGAAGCACATGTAAAACAAACTGTAGTGCAGTAAGGAGCAGGAATTGCAAGAAATCCACTTAACACAGTTACATTTGTTTGTATTGTTATTTTTGTTTGTATAGTTTGTGTGTGTGTGTGTGTGTGTGTGTGTGTGTGTGTGTGTGTGTGTGTGTGTGTGTGTGTGTACATTTCCAGGACATTTAAGTCTTATCCTACTGAATCAGCTGCAGTGGATTGGTCAGTCCTTCACAGTGAAATCTCATCTGTGTTCAATCACTCAGATGCTTGGCTTCCTCCCCTGACAGTAATTTTCAATGTTTTATTTCAGTGCCTCTTTCCCCCATAAACAGGTCAGGATACAATGAGGAACATCCACATCTTAATGAATCTAAACTAATTACAAAAGATTTTTCCTGAATATGAGATCCATTTAAAAATGCCGAGCATTGGCTGTGGCTTGTTGGCATTTCATTTCGTGCAGAGTTGATGCATGTAGAGAAACGACTCGGCTGTTCTCCATGCGATAGCAGTACTAGTCTGTAAATCTTTATATACTCAACTTTCTTCAAGGTCAGCACTACAGTATATATGTTTGATTTCCACTCATTATGTTTTCACAAAATCTTAAACTATATATCTTTAGGGATACATACATCTGTAGCATACATAAACACACGTGCATACATACACACAAACATCTATGCATAGAACAAAAATATTCGCTGTGTGACAGAAAACACAACCTAACTTGTACTCTATCTGGATAGTCACAGATAGCAACCATAATATTTGCAAAGGTACTTTCGTAGTGATTTAAAACGAACTAAAACAAATATTTTGTATTGCCTGAAAGTTGTTTCCTTGGAGTGTGAGCACCCATTTGATGAATATGGACTGATGCCCTATGCTTGCACACGCTGTTCATGAATAGGTAGGGACACTACAGTATACCCAGACCAGTAACCGCTTGCTGTAAAACTCTTTGTTATCGACCAAGGACTGTCATGGTGGTTGCATCACCTTAAAAAGCACTCTAGAGTTTGTGTCTCCCAGGTGAAAAAGAGGGTTGAATTTACGACCCCCTGACGAGAGGTTTGTCATGAGAGAAACACACGAGGGACAGAGAAGGATCACTCGCAAAGCACAGCATGCCCTGAACTCTTCAATTATCCCAATCAATACTGCAACAGAGACAGGGCCAGAGGGGCTGTATAAAAGGCACCAAACAGCATTAATCAAACAAGGGAAGTGTCTTCAAAGGAGAACTCTCCCAGGAGCCATGTAAAGCTGCTATAGCAAGAGACCCCAGAAACAAGAGGCCTCTTGGCTATTGCTTATGCTTATCTTTTCTAATCGTCAGAGCACCAGATGGTTGGGCCTTACAAGGATCTCAAACACTAAAGACAACACCCCAGTACATCAGGTAGGAGGCGAGGGGCCAAGTGATTTGTCAGTAGTATTTTCCTTACTCACAGTTTTTTCTGTCTCTCTGAAGGTACCCCCAGCCCTTATAGAAATACGTCTCTCACATCCATGGTGGGACAGAAGTGTCTGTAAAGCGGTCAGGGGGTAGCAAGAAACTGACCAAAACCTGCTGAGGCAGGGTGGCCAGGGATCAGCAGGATAACTCTTGCTTCTCCACACGCCAGTGTGTCCTGTGGCTTCTTGGGCATGTTTATGGGTTTTTGCATACTTGTATTAAATCACATTAAAATATCTGGTAATGATAGAAGGGTTTAATTTCCTTTTACCTGTCAGTGTATTACATTTGTTAAGACCAGGATATGATATGTCTTATTAATGTATTATATAACATTATTATTTGGTTATTTTATTTTAAAATATGTAACACAACATTATAACATTATATAAATGTAGGGTGCACTCAAACGGCACACAAAGCTGGTTTTTATGTAACTTTGACCCTTGTGGCCTGACCTTTATGGGTAGCTATAACGTATCCTATTTTATTATATCTGGAATATTTTGCATTATACATGTAAAGGTACGCTAGGCTACACACGGCTCCAGACTAGCATTTCCCACTGGTGGCACTGGTGCCACTAACCTTTTGGGTGCACCATTTCAAAAATATATTGCAGCATGACGCACATTTATTTTTGTAATTTTAGAAATTAGAAATTACCTTGATCAATATAGTTCATAAGTATATACAAAATAAAATACAAATACTGACTGATTTTATTTTGTATATGCTTATGAACTATATTGATCAAGGTGCTTCCACTCAAGTATGGTCATTCTCAGCTTCTCCAGAAGTGATGTGATAGTGAAGACAGCGCATTCCAGCTAGTCTGTGCTCCTACCTCTGCAAGTTTGTTTCATCTCTGTTCTGTGTGATGATGAGCCAAGGCCTTGGCTTATACCTAATGCCCCAAGCATGATTGAACAGGACCGTAAAACTGCACTTATCTTCCCTTTCTGGGTGCAATTCAACACTACTGACTATATCCATAATGTGGGTTGGTGTCATAGTCATAGTAGTCAGGTGCTGTGTGCGTAATTTTCTGCAAAAACAGAACATGATAGAACAGCATCTTAAGCACTAAAGGAAAATTAAAGTGAAATAAACCATGTTTTTAATCAAATTCATGAATAAAACTTTTTGTTTTCTTAAATGCCCTGCACACATGTTGCAAGGAAATTATGCAAAGTTTGAATATCGGGCCCTTTGTGTATGTAATACTTCCCCGGTATTTAATTTTTTCACGTTAGGAGAAACCGGTGTTACCTTGGCATGACAGTTTGGGTTTTATGACTATGGCTTTGTGTTTCTGCTCAAGTACAGTGCAAGCCAAATTAATTAACTAAGGGAAAGACGCTGCAGTTTTTTTTTAAGCAATGGGACACAATTTCTATTCAGCACAATAGCTCCCATGATTGATTTACTTTCTCCTTTCAGAAAATCCATTAAAATCTAAGGTACCATATAATAATAAAAAATGATGTAGGGATGCAATAAACCATCCCTGCTCAATAGCCCCCTTCTTCATGGAAGTGTTGGACAGAGAGGATCATGCATTTTCTATTAGATCCTGATATAAAAAATATAAAAGAATTGTAATTGATAACCCTTCTACCAGTGCCAAATGTCTTTCACTTTAATTACAAAATTAACAACTTTCCATCCCTGGTACTTTTAAGGTTAATTTTGTTCCCTTCTCTATTTCCCACTGGGTTTTTCTTTGTCACTGTCATGTAACACAGCTGGGGCAAAGTGTGAATTGGTGTCTTGCTGTAATGAAGGGCCTTGCCTGTGAAAACCACAGCTACACATTCAGCACGAGTGTGACATTCATTGGGAGGTACTGGTCTGAGATTTCGTTGTGTCTGTCGAAGTAGTTATGCATTACATACCTTGTTAGGGTAGGTTAGCAGGAGACCAGGGATGGTGTTTAAAGCCCTTTTTACACTAGCACCCTAACCTAGGTTACCAGAAAAATGTTAGCAGTTCGGATGATGATAATGATTAGTCTGAGAGTGTGGGTTAACCTGGGTGAAGAGCTACCTACCTCAGGAGGTGGGTCAGCCAGCACTCAGCCATGCAGAGCAAGAATAAAGGCACTGCGCACTCCTTCAGGGTCCGCAAATCTAATGCAGTTATTGAATCAGTAGTGTGAAAGCACGTGCCCACTTGGCTTGGCACTGTGTCATGTCCAGGGCAGGGTGTAGGGCAGAAGGATGCTGCTGTGAGAGGGGTGGTGTGCTGATGGGAGCCTTCTTCAGCCTATTTTGCTTGTAGGTTGTTCGTTTAATACCGACATAGAAAGTGTACAGTTGTCTTGTTCTTTGGCTGCCCCTCTTGGGAGAGAAAATGGCAGGTGAAGTGAGTGATGGGGGGGATTTGTAGGGAAAGATCAGGTTTAAGTTTCTTGTGCTGGTCCTGACCCACAGACACTGTGTTGGACAAGGTCAATTTAGTCTGGCACTTAAAGGCTTGTCTGTCCATTTGTATATATAAATGGACAGACAAGCCTTGTATATACATATATAAAACTTGATTTCTTAGCAAACACCCTTATCCAGGGTGACTTACAATTGTTACAAGATATCACAATTATTGTCAGCATTTACTGGATTAATCTACGTAAAATACCTTGCTCAAGGGTTCAACAGCAATGCCCCCACCTGGAATTGAGCCCACAGCCCTGTGCTCCGGAGTCCATAGCCCTAACCACTACTCCACACTACTGCCCATATAGCTATTGTAAATAAACTTAAAAAAAAGATACACTTTCCTACAATACATATAGCTAGGAATGAAAACCGCAAACTTGTTTATGATCTGAAGAGAGGGGCAAGAACAATTGAGGTTGCATGAAAAATACAAGTGAGATAAAGACATTTTAATTCAACTCAATTTAGTAATTATTTATTTAATTATTTAGTAGTATAATGTATTTAATATTAGTTTTGGTTTCTCTTTTTTACAGTAAGCATCAACAATTAGAAATGTATATATGGGGCAGCTGACAGAAAATAAAGCCTTTTTAGTTTTATAATGTTTAACTGTTTAGTTTCTATACCTTTTGTCCGAGTACGTCATATTATTCTAACTCTTTGCATATATGTGTATACTTGGCAAGAACTGAAAAGTTCCATTATAAAATGTGAGAGTTTATACATTTAATATATATCGAGAGTCAATCAATAAAATCAGTTTTTATTTAGTATAGTGCCCATCGCAGGGTAGCCACAGAGCGCTTTACAGATTAAAAAAAAAAAAACATTATGCACGGTGGAGAAAGAAACTATAGGATGATAGATTGTTAAAGAAGAAAATTAATCTCTGGGGGTCCACGGCTTAAAGCCAAGGCCTAATGGTTGCCTCCCCTCCTTGCAAATACTATGGGGAGGTGGGGAATGACTTAATGTGAAGGTACATAACACTGTAAAGTATCCTTAAACTCCCTGTTTCAAAACTGGCTTTGAATTGGTAATAAATATCTACCCAATGTTTTCACAGACCACAACACTTTCTAAAGGCTGATCCATTGATAGCTTTTCCTTGGTGGGATTAACCTTGCGCTGAGGCGAGATGACACAAGAAAGTCACTGAAGCTGAGCAAGCCTTTTTCTTTGCGATACAACTACAAAGAGGTTTCAAGCAGAATGGCAGCCCAAAGATTATGCGATATTAATAAAATAAAAAGTGTCAAATACTGACTATCCTTTCATATTGCATTGCATTTGCTAGTATCTGTTACACGAATTAATCTGCAAAATCTACAAATGTGTAACATGTCCAGTGATACAAAGTTATCAAAAGTAAAGACCATAGCAGTTAGTCTTCAAATGTGTTATACAATTTGTAATGAAGGGTTATATTTTTAACAAGAAAGAAAAACATAAATCCTACATTATATCCCAATTGCAAACCTATCTGATTTCAAATGAAACCAAGAACAATACAATACTATAGCAAACAATTTGCTGTAAGAAATCAGATTGGGTTTTCTGGGTATGCAAAGCTATTTTTAACCTTATAATTGGTATTGAGCCAGGTGGAGTGTTTAATTAGGATCCCCAGACTATTTATTAAATCCATGAGACCATAATTCATGGCATACTATTTGTACACTACACATTAACAAATAATTAAAGGAATAATTTGCAGATTTTTACACTGTTTACAGGGTTAAATGTCAACTCGGCACATGAATGTAAGCATGTACACTCCCTCTCTGGCTAATCAGTCTTCATGTCTCATTACTTATTTATTTAAAACATTGCAGCGGTTGACTCCTACAGAGATGATTTATCACATACACAGAGCTGTCCTCAGGGGAGCCTGAATGATGGAGACTAACAGACAACATGCTTCGACATGGAGAAGAAAACAGTCCACTTCCAAAACCTCCTCCCAAATGTAAATCTCTTCTTAGAGCTGCATAGATAGATAATCTGTGTCTGTGTGTAATGATTGTGTTCATATGACATATGAGGGATTTTTACATTCAAACTGAGGTCATACAAGAACTTGGTTGTCAAATAGATCTACTTCAGGTCTAAAGGGTCCTCTTTTGTTCAATGTTTCTAGATTAAGCAGACTGTATTATCGTTTGTGGTTTCGCAGTTTCTGTAGTTAAAGAGTTCATATAAATATGTGAATGAGATATTAAATACCTTTCCTTACTAGGATTTAATATGATTTGCATTCTGGAGGGCAATTTTATTAAATGTATTAATGCAAACTCACGTCTGTCATTTGGAAGTTCTTCCTCTCCATGAAAGCACATGAAGTGTCAGAAAACATGACCATGGGACATCTAGCATGCACACAGCCCTTCTAATTTTACAGACCTTTAAGAAAATATACATTTTAAATGACGATGACTTTTACTGAAGGTGAAGGAAATCCAATCTAAACCACTGTTGCATCTAAGAAGCTCACAAGTTTGCCATGCTTTAGGATTTTTGGTTCTTTCATTTTACATTTGAATCCATTTAAGATTAAACTAAATATTCAAGTCAATCAATCATAATCCTCTAGGGGTTCTGACAAGTAAACAGAAATGTAAAATATTAGAATGCTACACTTATACGAAATGAAAATATTAGAATCTTCTATTATATAAGAAACAACTTCTTTCATTTAACAAATAACTACATAATAAATAACAGAAGCAACCGGGGTCTCATGTCGATCAAAAGTCACAGCATTAAACGACTGCAGGTTGATATTGCTACATAAATAAAATCTTCCATGTGAAATAATGGGAAAGAAAATGTTACAACTGCCATGTCAGTCAAGATATTAATAACATCAAATCATTCTGTGTGATTGAAAGGCTGCAATTTCTAGTGAGATTCCAGTCACACAAGAAGAAGCAACCGTATTGCCTTAAAAGCCAGTCATTATCATGGCACCTTCTCTCACTGCTCTACGTATCCAGAACAGTGCATATTACTCCATTGATACTTGCATACATTGATACTTGATAATGCATTGCACAGAGCTTTCTACATGACATGCGCATTATTTTCTTGTAAGCATGCAGTTATATTTGGCAAATAGTATGGGAGGAAAGGGAAGAAATGTTTTACTATGGCAGGCAAAAAAACAGATTTCTTGATTGCAATGCAATGTACAACATACTGTACAACATTACCAGAGTAACACCAGCAATATAAAGAAATCATGCACACTTCACTGTGAGTAACCCGAGAGGATCAATCAAGACCACAAACAAAACCATAATCGTAACCATAATTTCTCCCTTGGTGCTCTGTTTGTATTTAAGCAGTACATTAATTTGGCTTAAAGCACCTTCATGATGTCATGCCATTGAGACAAGTCAGTGGTGTGAGCAGTCTCCTAAAAGCCATGTAATGGTCTGGGTACTGACATCATGCGCTGAGGTAGGGTATGGACAGTACTGATGTCATGCACTGAGATAGGGTATGGACAGTACTGATATTTTAACATGCACCTTGCTTCAAATCAAAGCAAAACTTCTAACTGTTAATTTACATATAAGTATTGCTATTATATCCAATAGTTGGCTACACTGACCCAACATTTTCCTCCTCTAGTTAATGTCTAGGTAATAGAGAATCAGTCATAAAGGAAAATATCATATAGTTAAAGGTGTCAAATTTTAATACAAATAAGTTCTACCAATTGCACAAGGCACTAGACAAGTCTCATGTAAAACAATGTGCCAACTTTGGTCACCACCACCACCACAACAACATTGCTGCTCTGGATTTGATTAAAAGAAAAGGGGCCAGATAATCTGCTAAAAACATGGATGGTCCTACACAGACAGTGTCAAGGGTCTCTTTGGCCTAGAATAGAGATTATAACAAGGCACCTTGATAAAAGTGGCAAGATCCTGAAAGATATTGAGAAAGTCAAAAATGGAAATTTGGAGGAAGTGCTTTAAGACTGAAAACAGGAAGCACTTCTTTACACAAACAGTTGTGGGAGTCTGGAACAAGTTATCCAACCATGTCGTTGATACCCTAGGTCTCAAAAGACACACGGCTAACTTAAAGTCATGCTTTAATATTTGATTGCAAATAATCTGCAATTCTAAGGGCAATATTAATCACTTATTAATCCAAGTATAGCTAGATGTGTCAAAACGCCTCATAATTATTATTTTTCTTATTGTTCTTAATGTTTTTACATAAAATGTTAATTATTTACAGGTGAATTGTTAACTTGTTAATGAGTTATGTTATTGATTTCTGTAAATCTCTCATAAGCCTTGTAAACAAAAAAAATAAAATCTAGAATATTTTTCTCTACATTCAAAACAAAATCCTTCCTCCACAGCAGCCTGGTCTGATCATCCCAATTGTAAGCTTCATCCCCTATACTAGGATGGCTTTCACAGAAGCGAGAGGTGGGGAGAATAAATAAATAAATGACAAAGCAATTTCTAGTCTGGCCAAATTAAACACGGATATGGAAATGGTATCAGGTTTTGCCAGGTTTGACCGGATGAAAGAACACAGTTAAGCTCACAGAAGTGAGAGTTGGGGCAGAAAGTGCAGGGAAGGAAGCAGCACTACAGCTCCACACGGTTTATAAACCTCAATCACTTTTGGTGTTCAGAGTTAGAGGGTGATTTGCAATCAAGGACATCGCCAATTAGCCTACCATCCAATTATATTATAATGGCCAATAAAACTATAATTTGTGACATTCCCATGCAAACTCACTGTTTATCCTGCATCGCACAGTCGGAGAAATAGAGGTGGTGTCCCACTAATTTGAATGAGATTCAGATGAACTGACGAAAAAGTACTTGAAATATCTTCATATTCAATTTTACTATATACTTATTTAATTCATATACCTTTATATATGTTGCCTGTTTGCACAGTTTTGCCACAGAAGTAAAAACAAAACTTGCACAATAAAAAAAGCTTTTAGGTGCATACATTGTATAATGTATTATTATTATTATTATTATTATTATTATTATTATTATTATTATTATTATTATTATTATTATTTAAAGGGCTCATACAATTTAATTCAGAATTAAAAAAAAAAATATATATATATATATATATATATATATATATATATATATATATATATATATATCGTTATATCGTATTGTTATCGTCTGGACAGTGGAAAATATTGTGAAATTAATTTCATTTCGTATCGCCCACCACTAGTGTAGAGTAGGGACCCGTTCAATGAGCTAGGGTTTTCTTTGTCCTTTTGTTTTGAGCACGGCACACTGTGTACAATAAATCACACTTTGCACCTTAACACTAGAACTGCCATAGCCGCATTTTGAACAGGTTTTGCCAAATTAAAATATCTTTGTGTTTGTTCATATTTTGCGCATGTCCGTTTTTAGGTGTTACTAAATATTTTAATTTTAATATTTTAATGCATGCAGTGTTTCAGCTGCAGAATCATTAAAATAAATATAAGCACATTGAAATCAATGAAATGCAGCTGACAATTTAGTCTGAGCTTTGTAATAAAATCAAACTTACTGTGAAATAATGTATTATAATCCTTTCAAGTGCTAACAAACTGACATACGTCATTCTACACATTATTTGTATTAATAATAATATAATAATTATAATAATGTGGTTATTGTTGTTAATATTATTATTATTATTATTATTATTATTATTAATTTTATTAGCAGCTGTCAACAATCACAATACGGTATATATATCTACCATACTAGTCTGACCACCCTCCGACTAAGCTCATCAAGTTGGTCAAGCGCAACCTTTATACCTTTATCTCATCATGAGAACATTGAAAACCACTTGTAGTGAACAATGCCTCACAAGAAACATCTTTTCTGGTGTATGCTAACTCTTTTGTATCAGGTGTTCATAAATACAAATATTAAGTTATATCTGATATACAGTGCATCCGGAAAGTATTCACAGTGCTTCACTTTTTCCACATTTTGTTATGTTACAGCCTTATTCCAAAATGGATTAAATTCATTATTTTCCTCAAAATTCTACAAACAATACACCATAATGACAACGTGAAAGAAGTGTGTTTGAAATATTTGCAAATGTATTAAAAATAAAAAACAAAAAAAGCACATGTACATAAGTATTCACAGCCTTGTGGCAGTTGTTTGAAATCCTGGCAGTTACATTACTTGTCATTTAGCTGATGCTCTTATGCAGGGTGACTTACATTCATACCCATTTACACAACTGGAGCAATCTAAGTGAAGTACCTTGCTCAAGGGTACAACAGCACTGCCCCACCTGGGATTTGAACCCACAAACTTCTGGTTATGAATCCAGAGCC
Source organism: Amia ocellicauda (assembly GCF_036373705.1). Classification (NCBI taxonomy): domain Eukaryota; kingdom Metazoa; phylum Chordata; class Actinopteri; order Amiiformes; family Amiidae; genus Amia; species Amia ocellicauda. The sequence continues at coordinate 6,602,654 of NC_089850.1, forward strand.
GTAACCACTGTTATGACTAGTAGGTTCACAGTAGTAAAGAATGAGAGCAGTACTGTGAAAGTAAACAATCTTTATTCCTTCATCTTAGTGCAACAACCTCCTACTTCCTGTCAGCAGGAACTTAATAGTAATCTCACTGCGACGTCTATAGACCAACTGTAGAACAGTATTTTTACAACACAACATATTTCCCCTTTTTTAAGTTTTATTTCCTTGAGGTCTCAGTCCATTACAAAGTCCTTAGTCCATTGAGGAGGATTCCTTACCGAACCAATTTATAGGAAACAACAGGAGGTACAGGTTCTCTCAGCTGTGGACCAGGCTGGTTTGTCACACTACCAGTATTCAGCCTTGGCATCATTTCAGGGAAAGCGGACAGATGAGATGCATTCCATGTTTTCCCATCATCCAGCAGGTACGTACTGCAACCTTTCTTTCTCACCACGACCCTTGGAGTGGAGTATTTAGACTCTCCGTTTTTGGTCTTCCAAGGTTTCTTTATCCTCACTTGATCCCCCAACTGAACTTCAGTTCAACTTTGAAAGGCCCAACAATGTCCAATGCAATTTTGTTCCAAGCCACTTCTGGTAACGGCACTGGCTGAAGCGGTACAGTATGGGTTATAGCAGTTTTGTCATGTTGATTGCAGGTGGTACATGCTTTAATCACAGCTTCTATTTGAGAGTCCATCTTAGGCCACCAGTACACTTCCCGCAGCCGCTGTTTTGTGCGTACAATACCCTGGTGACTCTCATGAGCAAGATCTACAGTCTTTTTCTGCAGGGAGACTGGAACTAGAAGACGATGAGTCCCTCGCACAATACAACTGTCCACTACTGCTAGTTCATTCCGAATGTAGTAGAATGGAGACATGTCAGAATCTTGTTTCGTTTGACATGCAGACCAGTGTTTCAACATTAGTGAGCTCAGCTTTGTCAGCACAGGACAGGATAAGTAAGCAGCTTGAAATTCCTCTTTCGAAACAGGCCTTCATAGATAGTTGCAACAGTCTCTACTGTCTCGTGGTAAACACTGTCTGTAACAGGCAATGGTAATCTAGAAAGTCCATCAGTGACAGAGTTTGAGGATCCAGCTCTGTACTGAACATCATAGTTGTATTCCAGCAGACGAGCAGACCATCTCGCAATGCGCATTCCAGCTCGATTGTTTCCCTTTGTGGTCAGTAGAGTAGTCAAGACGTGGTGGTCTGTATGCAGAAGGAACTTCCTGCCCCATAACCATGTTCGCCATTTCTCGACAGCCCAGACACATCCCAATGCTTCTTTTTCTAAAATGGAATATTTCCTTTCAGAGTCTGATAATCTCCCGGAGGCAAAAGCAACAGTTTGTTCGGTACCGGTCTCTGTGAGCTGTGTAAGAACAGCACCAAGTCCATAGTCTGACGCATCTGCAGAGACAACTGTTGGTAACTTTGGGTCAAACAGGGCTAGGGCAGGGCTGTTCACAATCATGTGCTTAACTTGGTCAAAACGTTTTATTCTTGCGCAGAAGAGTTCTCATAGGCTCTACAACCATAGCATAATTTGGCACGAATTTACTGTACCACGCACTGAGCCCAAGAACAGAATGTGAGCTCGTAGCATCAGTTGGCAGTGGAGCCTCCACCATAGCAGTAACATGAGTTTCGTCTGGGTGTAAGCCATCTGGTGAAATAGCGTATCCAAGAAAGCACAGTTTGGTTTTACGAAACTGACATTTAGCAACATTGAGCTTCAATCCTGCTTTGTCAATGCGGAACAAAACAGGATGCAAATTTGCTTCATGTTCCTGTGGTGTCTTCCCATAGATTATGATGTCATCTAGGTAACATTGTACTCCTGTTAAACCACTGAGGATTATGGTCATCATCTTCTGGAAGGCTGCAGGTGCGGAGCTCAGGCCATAAGGCATACGGCAGTATCTAAACAGTCCCTCATGCATAATGAAAGCCGTGAGGTCTCTGCTTTCCTCATGCAGTATGACCTGGTGGTAGGCACTTTTAAGGTCAAGTGTTGAAAACATTTCAAACCCCCTCAACTCTGACAGGATGTCTTCAATAAGAGGTAGAGGGTGACTGTCTATTACAACAACCTTGTTTGGATGTGGATGCCACCAGTTTTTTTCTGGGTCACCACAATTGGAGATACCCATTCAGATGAATCCACTCTTTCAATTATTCCATGCTTTTCCAGCCATTGGAGTTAATCAGAAACAGCATCACGGACTGAAACCGGTAAGCGTCGAAGTTTCTGCTGTAATGGCTTCACATCTGTGCGTACTTTCACTTTGTGTACAAATCCTTTTGCACAGCCAAATTCCGCTGCAGCATTGCTGTTTTGAGTTTTCCATTCAGACCAAGTGGCAGCAGACTGTAGGACAGTACACATGTTTGGAACATCTGGAAGTAGCTGGTCTCCTGAAATTTGTAATTTAAGAGCAGTCACAAGGTCCATTCCAAGTATTGGTGTTCCTGCTTTCACAATGTAGAAATCTGTTTTTGCCTTTTTGTCACGAAGTGTGGCAGTTGCAGGTAAACAGCCTATGACATGCAATTTTTCCTTTGAATATGTCTCCAACTTTACTTTGGGTATTGTCAAGTCACAGTTGGTGAAATACTGCTGGTAAAGACGCTCAGGCAAAATAGAAACTGCAGAGCCTGTGTCTACAAGTAGATCTAGTGTACATGTCTTCTGTGGTATTACACTAATGGTAATTTTGCACAGCAGTCTTCCGCCACTGATATCACAGCTTTCCACACTAAGCACAGTAACTTCAGGTAAAGCAAGCTCATTTACTGAAAGTGAGCCAGTTCGGCAGACTTTAGCAAAGTGTCCCACTTTTCCACATGATCTGCACTTTGAGGTTTTAGCAGGGCAGGTCTGGTAATTTGCTAAATGACTAGCAGATCCACAACGGAAACAGTGTGACACATTTATTTTTTAACTGTAGCTGCAATTGTTTCTCTCTTTATTGTTTTCCTGTCTGCTCTTAATGATTTTTTTATGTACAGCACCCACGTGTCTTGTCTCCCCATCAGTGATAGCTTTTGCTTCTGTAATTGCCGCTTCGATTTGTCTGGCCAGCGTAAGAGCTTTATCAAGGGTTAAATCCATTTCCAGTAGCAACCTTTCCCGAATAGGAGGAATGCATGTCTTTTCAACGATTTGATCGCGTACCATTTCATCAGTCATTTCTCCAAACGCGCATGAGACAACGAGTTCCCTTAAATCAGCAACATAATGATCGGTAGACTCACCAACATGCTGAGCTCGTTGTCTGAAGCGGTAGTGTTCGGCAACCACATTTACTTTGGGCGTGAAGAACGTTTCCAATACCAGCACAGTACCACCATAAGTGTCCGCAGAAAGTGGTAACGTATTGTATATCCTCTGGCTCTCTGTTCCTAGACAGTGTATTAGCAAGGCTCTCTTCCTTTCGGCAGAAAAGTCACTGCCACCCATAGCAAGCAAGTAGTTATCAAATCCCCGCTTCCAAGCTTTAAAAGTGATTTTCAGTTCACCCGGGCATTCCAGGAAAAAACCAGGAGGGTGCAGCGAAAGGAAAGCCATCCTCGTCACCAATTTGTTATGACTAGTAGGTTCACAGTATTAAAGAATGAGAGCAGTACTGTGAAAGTAAACAATCTTCATTCCTTCATCTTAGTGCAACAACCTCCTTCTTCCTGTCAGCAGGAACTTAATAGTAATCTCACTGCGACGTCTACAGTATAGGTCAACTGTAGAACGGTACTTTTACAACACAACAACCACTACTCCATAGTGCTGCCTAGTTCTAGTGTTAAAACTGCCTCTGTGTGTCCTAAGCTCCTGCCCGAGATCCCCGGTACCAGGTTCAAACCACCACAGTACCATATACATATATTGTTTTTGTGACACACTGTGGGGTGTCGAGTAGGGTGTCCCGGGAGCTTGGTTGCAAGCCACAGACTTTGAGGGTCCATCACTCCACAGTGTGTCAACATTGGTGGAGAATGCGGGCAGAGAGCCAGCAGACGATATACATATATAGGAACTAATCGGACAACTGGTGGAGTCCAACATCGCCCAATGGGAGATGACCCAAGAGATGTACATACTGCTGTTAAAGGACTTTTTCAGTGCAGAAAATGTCTACATCTGTGTATCTGTTTAATTTGCTCTGATAATATGTTATTAATTGACAGCATTTGGTTTGCTTCAATTATATATAAGAGAGTATTGTTTGCTGATAGCCAGTTGTAGCGAGATGTATCAGGAATGGGGGGGAAATCCTTTAGTCTGGAGACTCCAGTTACCCACATGCCATTCCCTGTGTCACGCTCATTTTTCTATTAAGAGCGAAACATGCTTAAGATATTAAAAATGAGCACACATATAAAAGAGGAATATTTAAATATTTGAAATGCCTGTGGGGTTTTAAGAAAAAATACATGTTAATTACTTTTCTGCCACATATCGCAGGCATGGAGATTATAATGTGCTGTCAACCCAAGCAATAGCTTCGCAAACTGAAGTAAATTCAAGCTTCCAGGAAGGAGAAAAGGAGCATCGATAAACAGATATGAGCAAACTTTGGCTAATAGCTTTCAAATGAAAATAATAAAATACAAATTAAAATGTTTAAATATATTCATTGTCCTTTGAAATGTTTTTTCCCCTACTCAACTTCACAGATTTCTCTTTAAATGGTACATAATTTCGTTAATGAAAGAAAGAAAATAAAAGCTTGATCTATGCAGTTTGCCATGCAGATGGGATTGTCAAACTGTAGTTGCCCAGTCCTGTATTGGACTCTGAAGTGGTAAAATTCCATTCCTGTTTATTTTTAAAATGTCTGGTTTTAATGAGCTGCATTTAAAGGCACTTATCTCCCATTTCTCCAAATGGGAAATGCCACATACGCTACGGTCATGGCAGCCATTTGTCTTTCTATTGTTTCTGTAATCTGTGATAGACTGCAAAACTCAGCATTTGGAAGAAATGCAAACCTCATCTATGGTGGCTAGCTTCCCATCATAGGAATATGCACATACACAAAATAGTTTTTTTTGTGCTGGCACTGGCATACTGTATATTGGTTATTCAACCTAGAAGTGTCTCATATTCCCCTCTCTAAATAGCAGACAGTTAACCTCAGTCACGGCACAAGGTGAGAGGATGCTGACTTTGTCATCCCTTTACTTTTTCAAAGCAAAGGGCTATTTATCTAGTGTCAAACACACTGTTCTGTCCCTTCCTGTTTCATATGCCCCGAGGGAGAAGGGTGGCCCTGTCAAGCCAGATGTGACATTAGCAGGGAGAACACATTTGTCAAGGAAAGTTAGTACAAGCAGATTGAGAATTTGACACAGAATTTCATCAGACTCAAATGTAGTTGTCTTTAACAAACTACTGAAGAGTATTTCTACTAACTATTCAATTTCTGTAGTAGTTGTAAGATTATGTGCAATGTTTTTGTGTCATCATTTAATGATTAAGAATTATAAAAAGTCAGACACCTGAGCTGTTCTTGGATGTGTAATGTGTTAACTGGAAGCATAATCAACATCGGAGATAATATTAATTCAACACGAATATCTCAGGGATTGGGAAGTCTACACATCTGAATCAATACATTTCCTTTCATAAAAACATATTTTTCAATCTCATTTTACATATGAAGCAAGCTGGTGGAAAATAAAGAGCAGGTCAGACATATTATGTTTGCCCCTCTAAAACAGAAGTGCTCTTTGCCTTACACTGCAGTTTAGCTGAAAGGGCAGAACTGAGTACCTGCATTGTAAGCTTTCTGTGTAAAGCAAGGCAATAGAATAAGGCATTGAGAACTCCAAGGATGACTTCGCTGTTGATCACGAAAAAAAAAAAAACATCAGTACATCCCTCCGTTGAAACATCCCAAATCAGTAAATGATGTATCTTTTCATTTAATCTTTGACATTCTGAGCGTCTAGGCCAAGAAAAAGTCCATTCAGCTAGTATGTGGAAGTGGCAGAGATTAACGTTGTATAACAAACCCTAATCTGATTATCTGCAGGTTACTCTTCACAAGTGGCCACCATTTCCATTGATACAGATGAGAAGTAGAGGTAGAGGTGAGACCAGGTGGTCTAGTAGGTCACCCAAGCATGTTACAGAATCACTTTACACTCCACTCCTTAGATGAAAAGTACAGAGCAAAGTGCCAACTGAAAGTAATGTAATTGTTTTCTACAACCTTCAGTGTCACAATCCTGTTATTCTGAGATCATTTTAAAGTGGGATCATTTTGCAAGCTGTGGCATCTTCTGCTTTTTTTTCTTTTGAGAAACTGTGTAGAAATTGTTTAGAAGATTTTCAATTATTTGCCTATCTTATACACTTAATCCATTTGGGCCTCTAAGACATGTTACGGATTTCCTTACTGATTTCAAGCTATTGTGATTGAGAATTGAGAAACAACAACTTTTGAACAGTTTTACCCCCTAAAAATACTGTATTTCTTTCTCTCTTGGCTCCCTTGCAATGTAGTGTAATTTTGGACAATCTTTGATTATTTTGTTGTCTAATATTTGTATTAATGTTCTAGCCTTAGAGTACTTGCTTATTTTTTTGGGGGAAAAAAAACAATTTTTGTACATATGTTTTTTGAATATCTAATTTCTCCTAAATGTTATTACCCAATTAGTCTGCTCTTTTAAAACTGTAAATCATTGTTTTATACTCTACTAGTAGGGCTTTTGGATAAATATATCTAATGTAATGAGATTGTGGTTGTCATTTCCTGTGTTTACCTCCAATTCTCTTTGTTATTTGAAAAATGACAAAAGCAAGTACCTTACTGGGACATTGATAATCTCACTGAGAAAGAAATTGCTCATATAAAATCTGTCACAATCAATGTGAGGAACATTTCATTCTTTGCTACTTTCCCATTTGAACCATACATGCTCCAACAATTTTTTGTCATTAGTTGAATACACAAAATCACTATGACGTGTCTTAATTTTGCTCCCCATATTAAGTTATTTTCTCATACTTTGAAGGCTTTTGTCAATTTATTTTCAGTTGCTTTCTTGGCATCCTTTTGAACAGCGTTCCCCAATTTAGAGAGATAACCCTACCCTTTTTCACACATGAATAATTACAAGGAAGGAATCTTACAAGGAATCTGAAACCTGTGCCGAGTGATTATACAGCTCAGCAACTACTCCATCTCTAGTGGTATGCCATATTCCTCATATCCAGAGAGTGACAAAGACTATAAAATAACCTGATAACAAGCCATTAAGCACACCTCTCAAGATGAACCTGAACAGCAGTGTTCAGTGAGTTACATTTTATGGCCACAGATTACATTTATCCTCTGCACATTTCAATGAGAAGGGGTGTAAAACAGGGCCAATGTGGCATTTTAAAATGAGCAGCCGAGTCATACATGAAACTATGGCGAGCACAGAAACAGAGCAGTTTTAAACGCATAGAAACACCTACTTCACACAGGGCCAGAGGCAGATGCTCATGCAGAAGTGTGACTGTTAGCTCGGAAGCACTGAAGGAAAAGGCTTTTCACCCAATTTGTTTCTCTTAATGAATGTTACCCCTCTCTCCCACTCTAACTGACACAAAACAGCATCTCTTACCATTTTATCCATGAAGGTCACCAAATCCTAAAAAAAGAGAAAGCAACACAAATAGATTACAGTTCTATCAATTCAACACGTTCACAGAAACCCAGCACATTCTCACGGAACAAGGTGGCTCCACACTTAACACAGAGGCTGCAGTAAAAGTCAACCTTGCATAAAATAGTGGTGTCTTATGCAAAAGGATGATAAAGCAGCTCTGCCTCCAACATGGGCTGAAGCAGAAGTTAAAACATCTTCAGGTCTGATCGCTCCTTGTCTTTTATCAACATAAATCATCTTGATCCACATCCCTGGACACACCATGTGTCGGGGCCTGGAGATGATTCAATTGATGACAACAGGAAGCAATTCTGCCGGACAACTTGACAGGGCTTTTACAGTACTGCTGTTTTGGAGAGAGGCAGAGTGGAAAGATAAGATAAGCCTCTGAAAAATGAATAAAACATGGTACATGTCACACCCCCTGAGGAAACAAAACTGCAGAACTTGCCAATTGGCCAATCCCAGGCAGGTGCAGCACTTTGCTTTGTCTTTGAACTGATGTAAGTGTAAAGCTACACCAGGTATTTGCAAACAAAAGTGGACTGTATTGCAATTATAATGCCAATGCGGTGAAAGTCTTTTTGTTCTCTCTACATGTATGATTTAAACCTGGAGTTAGGATATTTAGAGGCACAGGATTAACCATAATAAATAAATGTCTTTTAAAACAGGGTGTCCACTGAAGTTATTCATTTGAACATTTTAACTGTCCAGCACACCTCACCGCTTGACAAAACCTCAGCCATGGGTAGAGACTCCTGCAAATAACATGTATGTTTCTAAAAAATGCAAGGTCGGACTAAGTCATTGATCATCCGTTGTACAAATGTAATCACAGTGAGTGAAAGAAAAAGTCAGAAGATACATCTTTCCTGATGCCACTGTCTGAAATGATATAAGATCCAAACAACTCGACCATAAACCACTCGGAAGACTATATTAAATGGAGCAGTATGCGGAGCCATACCTTGCAAATCTGTTCCTGACAGTACTCCTCTATGTCTGCAGAGAAAAACAAAAGAAAAATAATGACAATCACTCTCAGCTTGATTCAGGTTTCTCAAACACAATGACGGAAATCCACAGAAAGCACTAAAAAGGATGGTCACAGACAGGTGACAAATTAAAAGAAAAACCTGAATAAATGAGTGGAGGAACATAACGAATGCAGATGCCTCCAAACAGGTGTACTGCATGATACAATTAAGCAATTAACATCCTGTCATGCTGTGTGGCATGTATACAAATTCTGAACAGGCCAGTTGATCTCGATCTTGGATCAACATGGCAAGAGGAAAGGATCTAAAACCCCATTCACACTGAAACAATTGCCGGCAATTAGGTGGTCTGTGTCTGTGTGAATGGGTTATTGCCCACAAATCGTTGCCGGCAATTTTTTGGCAAGGTTCCTAGTCTAACTTCTGGCAATTTTCCGGCAACGTGTCTGTGTGAATGGAGCAGGAAAATGATTGCCAGCAAATGACGCATGGACGACGCAGTGCTCATCTAACTGACGTAACCAATTAGAATAGGGCCGAATTTTTGCGACTGCAACACCAAGCCACCTTTGACCAAGAACTTGTGACCGTAACGAGAAACAGCCCAGGTTGTTAGAAATGGTTGAAAATAATATAGTCGCAGCAATTCTGTGTTAGTGATGAACCAACAGGTTGGCGTATGTAATGTTAACTATTGTCACACATATGTCAGATGTTATATACCAATAAATCATGCAAAATATACTATCTCTATACAGGCAAACGTGTTACCCCATCACACTGGGTTAGTTCCAAAATAAATTGTTTCGGTTCATTGCTTTGAAACAATGTATCAATGAGCTTGCTGTTCACACTTGAGTACAAACATGCTCAGTTCACAAACTCAGGTTCATTTTTGTGGTTCATTTTCGTGTTTTCTCAGGACTCAATGGGATCCCAAACAGGCCATAATACATTGGTTTGTGTGTGTACTATATTGTTTTTTGTTTGTACTTGAGCATACTATATTGGTTTGCGTGTATTAGATCGGTTTAAATGTGCACTATATTGGTTTACATGTACACTATATTGGTTTGTGTGTGTACTTGTGCATACTATATTGGGTTGTATACTATAGTGGTTTGTGTGCGTAACTATATTGGTTTGCCAGTTCGCTACTGAAGGTGGGGCAAACTGACTGAACCCCCAGATTTTGAATACAGTCCCAATAAAGATCCAGGTCAACTTGTTCAAAGATTAAAAAATAAGCAACTTGAGAGTCTTCCCATCAGGTCCAATTGTATTGCATCCTTGTGAAGAGCAACACAATTATAACACACAGGAAATGAAGCACAAGTAGCAACATGCTTTGTGTCAGATCTCCACTTCACAGGTGACGTCAGAGCGGCTCCAAAGTGTCTGAGGAGCCCAAGGCAGGACACATTGTAAAACTCTTTCGTTTGAATAAGGGCTTGATTATACAGGTTACATATACAGTGGGGGAAAAAAGTATTTGATCCCCTGCTGATTTTGTACGTTTGCCCACTGACAAAGAAATGATAAGTCTATAATTTTAATCGTAGGTGTATTTTAACAGTGAGAGACAGAATAACAGCAAAAAAATCCAGAAAAACGCATTTCAAAAAAGTTATACATTGATTTGTGTGTTAATGAGGGAAATAAGTATTTGATCCCCTATCAATCAGCAAGATTTCTGGCTCCCAGGTGTCTTTTATACAGGTAACGAGCTGAGATTAGGAGCACTCTCTTAAAGGGAGTGCTCCTAATCTCAGCTCGTTACCTGTATAAAAGACACCTGTCCACAGAAGCAATCAATCAATCAGATTCCAAACTCTCCACCATGGCCAAGACCAAAGAGCTGTCCAGGGATGTCAGGGACAAGATTGTAGACCTACACAAGGCTGGAATGGGCTACAAGACCATCGCCAAGCAGCTTGGTGAGAAGGTTACAACAGTTGGTGCGATTATTCGCAAATTGAAGAAACACAAAATAACTGTCAGACTCCCTCGGTCTGGGTTTCCATGCAATATCCCACCTCGTGGAGTTTCAATGATCATGAGAACGGTGAGGAATCAGCCCAGAACTACACGGGAGGATCTTGTTAATGATCTCAAGGCAGCTGGGACCATAGTCACCAAGAAAATAATTGGTAACACACTATGCCGTGAAGGACTGAAATCCTGCCCGCAAGGCCCCCCTGTTCAAGAAAGCACATGTACAGGCCCGTCTGAAGTTTGCCAATGAACATCTGAATGATTCAGAGGAGAACTAGGTGAAAGTGTTGTGGTCAGATGAGACCAAAATCGAGCTCTTTGGCATCAACTCAACTCGCCGTGTTTGGAGGAGGAGGAATGACCCCAAGAACACCATCCCCACCGTCAAATATGGAGGTGGAAACATTATGCTTTGGGGGTGTTTTTCTACTAAGGGGACAGGATGCACCGCATCAAAGGGACGATGGACGGGGCCATGTACCGTCAAATCTTGGGTGAGAACCTCCTTCCCTCAGCCAGGGCATTGAAAATGGGTCGTGGATGGGTATTCCAGCATGACAATGACCCAAAACACACAGCCAAGGCAACAAAGGAGTGGCTCAAGAAGAAGCACATTAATGTCCTGGAGTGGCCTAGCCAGTCTCCAGACCTTAATCCCACAGAAAATCTGTGGAGGGAACTGAAGGTTCGAGTTGCCAAACGTCAGCCTCGAAACCTTAATGACTTGGAGAGGATCTGCAAAGAGGAGTGGGACAAAATCCCTCCTGAGATGTGGGCAAACCTGGTGGCCAACTACAAGAAACCTCTGACCTCTGTGATTGCCAACAAGGGTTTTGCCACCAAGTACTAAGTCGAAGGGGTCAAATACTTATTTCCCTCATTAACATGCAAATCAATGTATAACTTTTTTGAAATGCATTTTTCTGGATTTTTTTGTTGTTATTCGGTCTGTCACTGTTAAAATACACCTACCTTTAAAATTATAGACTGATCATTTCTTTGTCAGTGGGCAAACATACAAAATCAGCAGGGGATCAAATACTTTTTTCCCTAACTGTATGTTAATATATTTTGCATTAATTGCTTTGATTGAAAATTGCTCTTCCTCAGCGTAAAAATGGTCATCAAAAAGTCAAGGCCTGGATTTGTGTTGAAGTTTATTTCACAATATATTATGTACCAATCAGGTCAATGTCTATATTCATGGAGAACTCAGTCTCTCCTACAGATGCCTTTTTGATACAGAAGCAGACGGTGCTCCAAAGTTTGCTTGTTTTCTTTAGGAGTTGTTCATGTTTATTCTGAGGCATTGGTAATCAAGGGAAGGAAGCCAAAAATGCTGTTATTATGGCAGAATTAATTCAATAGGAGATCAATGGAGACTCATTTTTTCTCTCTCTCCCTCTCCCGCTCTCCACCCTTAAAGAGGAATCTAATCAATCACAGTTAACCTGCTGTTGAAAGTGGGGACACCAGCTTCTGACAAGCAAAGCAGATGAGGAACAGCTTCTATTTGCAACTCCTGAAACTGGCAGAGAGTCAAGAACTTTAAGTGACCTTTTACAAGTCTGGGGGACCTGAGACACTTTGATTGCTTGAACCCCAAGACCTGCAGCCCTGAAGCTTTTCAATAGTCTATCCAGAAAATAGTAATAGAAATAGCTGTACAGAAGGTCTCCCAGGTATCTGCAGAAAATGTTAACTGTTTCATGTTTTAGAGTGGTCGATTTATGTCACTTTAATGAGAAGTGCTGTGCATAGTCTGATAAACTCTGCAATTTACTCTCTGGCTGATACTAAAGATTAAGCATTTCCTGACTCCCTGGGCAATCTCTCTAAAACATTTCATATACTATGTAGTATTAAAAAATAAAGAAATGAACACTGGACTGTTCCATCCAAAGATGCAATAATTTCCTGAACCTCAGCTGGGATTTTCAATCATGAATAAGGTGCCGTGAAACTCATAGATTCAATACTTCAAATCCTGGCCTATTTGTCAGAAACCACAAGTTCACAAATCAAGACACTCCAATGAAATTTATATAAATACATTTTTTAAATAAATCTAAACTCACCCACTGGCTACAAATGACATATCCTCCAACAGTGAGGGACAATTTTATTGTTAATATATGTTAGGATTATCAAAAATGCATATTTAATATGAGGTATTTGCAATGAGGAGACAGACATATAGAGCAATACAGGCCCATCATACAGCTGTGATCACTGATTTGACAGAGACATTTGTAAATTGTTGTAAGTCAATGGAAAGTGACAAACACAACACAACATGAGCAGAGCACTGTCACATGTTAAAATTAATCCCAGGTGTATCTTGATTGTGTCAGGGTTTCATGTGGGTCAGTGGTCTTTGAGGCAGTTTTTCAAACGTATTGCCACGGAGTTAACTTGACTGGACTCCAGGATCAGAAACCAATACGTTTCTCAAAACGTTATACAGCTGCCTAAATACATCAATAGCAGTGGAATAAGGCTTATGAAGCACAGATGCAGGAAAAAGAAAATCAACTTACAATGGCTGGATTGAAAGCACAAGGATTCTGACTGCCAGGCAAATACAGCATTTCCATAAACTGAATGTCTCAGTCTAGGATGTTTAAACCTTCTTCTCCTGCAGCACTTACAACACAATGGATAATAACCTTGAATCTCCCTGACATCCCACTCAAAGGGTTAAACATTGCATTTCCTCTCTGCCGCCCAGCAGATTGCAGATTGCTGATTGACATCATCTGGATTCATTTATTCAACTGCTTAACAGACGGAAGTCTGTTTTTAATGATCCTCTGGTTTCAGTTTTGTGTAGCTGCTGATGAAATTGAACTCACCAGGGGGCGCTGTCGATTCCCCATAACCCTTCATGTCCAAAGCCAGAACCCTGAATCCTGCCTCTGCCAGGGCCGGGATCTGCAAAACAGTGTGTGGAGCCCCAGCTTGGTTACAGAGACAAAAAATCTGCATTGCGTAGATGCATTATGACAATCACTACCTTCACGTGCAAGCTATATTTGGGTTACTAACTACAACATTACAAATATAATTGTCCTAGCTATCTATTCAAAGTTATAGTTTTACATGCAAGTGGAATTACATTTTCAGAAGGACTTATAAACAAGACCTCAAGGGTCCTCATCTGAGATAAACACCATTACATAAGGGAAACCTGCTTCAAACATGGCAATCAGGTAAGGTGGTAAACTTCAGAAATCAGTAAACAACAATTACAAATAATCACCGAAATGCAAAAAGCAGCAGTCACTTTATGCAGTACACTACAGAGCAGTGTACAGTATTCCCTGATAAGTATTACTGTCAATGCAATAAAGGGAGTTAAAATGGGAGCAGATGCATCTACAGTGTGATCTTCAAAACATAAAAATATATATTATGTGATTGAGCTCCATAAATCCAGCTTTAAAAATCCCTTCTGCACAAACTGCAGATCCCGCCCCTTTTGAAAACCATGTGGTTGGTTCTGTGGCGAGATGAATGAGGTCCCAGAGGAAGCCACGGTCTCGGTAAGGCCCCTTTGTAATTTGGCTGCTGTGATTGTCATACGGCAGTGAGAGATTCCTCTCTCAGCAGGTGTGAGAAGCTCAGGTGTACCTGGTATCTCCAGGAGTACCAGTTCTCAGGGAATCCATGGCAAAGTAGGACAGGTGGCCCATCTCCTTTTTCAACATAATGGGTCCTCACTCCAGGCTGAAGAAAAGAGCAACAGTGATTAGACAGTGAAAAATTAGGTCTTCATCTCTATGGACAGGAAAAGGTTTGGGGGATGTCTAGTGCCATGTCTGGGAATCTGTGATTCTGATTAACACAACACCTGCCATCATTCAGAGGCAGTTATACTGATGACCCACTGAACCAGTCAATTCCCTCGGACAGCTGCCATGTCACACTGGCGTGGCGAGGTGCTGTCAGCTATCATTTACCATCCATCTCACTCAAATGGTAATATACAGAATTAGGCCAGAATGATTATCACATGATTAGAGGTACAAAAAAAGAGAAAGACTCAGCTCCAGGTCTTTACCTTAATGGATACAAACCCATGAGAGACATCATCAGGATGGCAGGAAGAGGGAAGCATGTCTTCTGGCTTCAGCAGCTTGGAGACACAAAGAAACACAGAAAGGTGTAAACGGATGTAACAGACACCTATACACATCCAAAAGCTGTACACAAATATGTATCCAGAGTGAGGGAATGGGAACTGAGAGAGAGAGGGAGAGCGAGGGAGGGGAAGGGCAAGAGACAGTGAGAGAGAGAGAGAGGAAGGGGAAGGTGATAGACAGAGGGAGTCTTCATCTGTGCAAACTCTTGGGTCTCCACATCACAGTGGGCTCACATTTGATTCTCTGGGGAGATACATGTGGTCGTAGTCCAAAGTGTAGGAACAACCTCCATTTGAGGGAATGTCAATGGGTGACACATTCAACTGAATTAATGCTGTTCATTACTCAGCTTATACTATTTATTGTGGAGCACAGATTCATCCCAGAGACGATGAAAGATTCCAGTCAACCAAGTGCAGAAAGGGGGCGACTGCAACTTCATCGAGGTTTCATTTTAATTAGGATTGGTTCAATCAAGACACACTGGTGTGGTGAGTTTGAAGGGCCCCCTTTTCAGTAGTTGTTTTTATGATGAGTCGTCGGCAATCTGATTTGTATTCTGTAAGTCAACATTCTAACGGTGTTGCCAATTAAGCACAAATGTAAAGATTATAAAGCTGTCCCGGGATCTATTTGTCGTGACTGATTACCTGGACAGGACATAAATCAACATTAGAATCAAAAGCATGTGTAAGCAACAACATATACTACATGTATTCTGTACATAATAAAGTGTCATCTTAAAGTAAAAGCAGGAAACCCATGCAGGTTTTTAAACGCTAATGCTCCATTCAACACAGTAACATTTTTATTTTTATTTATTTTACAATGACAACCACTTCCAATTTGCTGAAAACCCATTTTATAATACACGACAAAGGCTTTTAACAGATGGGTATTGATGCTAGAGGTCATGTTTTTAAGGAAGAATACAGGGGTAACTCAGGTGCCAATCCAGTTCACTCCTGTTTGTCCAAGATAATAGTAATGAAGCGGTATTAAAGCAGGGGTATTAAAGTCAATGTTTAAGATATGTTTAAAGGCAGTAATACATTAAGGTATTGACAGATTCATATTCAGATTCCGATCATAAATCACTATAAACAGACATTTGATCTCACTAAAGCCTGACTTAATAAATAAAATCAATAAATAAACTAAGAAAAACATTTAAAAATGCTGCTATTGAATGGTTTACTCTGCGTTGGGCAATGGTTGAAATCAGTATTGGTTTTGTGTATATTAGGATTTAGAATAAGCTTAAAATATAGAATTTGTTCCTTCAGTATGAAATACTTTAATAGGCAACACTGTTGTTTTCTTCAGCAACATAAAAAATATATTACAAATAATACATGTAACAGTCATGTTATACAGTACAACACTGACAAATATATAATTATTCCACATGTGCAATATACCATGTAGAATAATGAGCTAGGGATTCCTCATTTCAAAAACAGTGAATTGGCCAATTGGAAACTTTTTTATCTTTCTCTAACCTCAGGGAATTTCAGTTTAAAATTAATTAATTAGATTCATAAACTTTGATCTATCAATATGCAACCAGTATCGAGAAAAAAAGAAAAGGAAAATACAGGCCTTTTCCCATTAAGAACCCAGCGTGACATATATGTTACACATAAACGTCTGGTAAATTGGAAAACTATATTCTGCCAAGCGTGTTAAATGTTTGTGACATATATATTCACACTGAATTCTTCACAGTTCTTCACTCTACTTCTCCTCATGGTTAACTCTGCACACGTGGTCCACTGCAGGTTCTTAAAAAGCTCTGCAGCTGCATTGTAAGTTCACAGTAGATTCATAATGCTATTTCCTCTCAGCACTTCTGTATGCATATCTAGAGGGACAGTGGCTCAAACCGCCGAGCTACAAAGAGGAACTGAACTCTATGTCAGTTCTATATGCTGAGCTATATTCAGCTCAGAGTTTAGTGGTCATAGAAAGCAATTCTGCATGAAGAAAACTATGTGCAGATTTTGTTTAGCTATGCATTTCAATCTTCTCTACTGTGCCTCCATTAAATGTGAGCAAAATAATTAGTTGACTGTTAATTGAATGATAATACCTCAAAATGAATCCTTCATTAAGCTTTGCATACAAGACACATCTATGATCTGCAATCAGACAGCAGAAATAGGTTTTTCAAGTTCAAATCACATATTCTAAGTAATATAGTATTCCAATAAGATAGATCTAATTGCGTCTTCTCATAAGCTGTGTTAATTGTGCTCTCATTTTTCTTGACATGTGATGTTCTGCCAAAACACATGCATTACCCAGACCACACTACCATTGACATGGCTCCCTCAATGTGCTGATGTAATTACTGGAATTCATGTAATAACATATCATAGCTCAATTTCAATACATATCAAATGCAAATCCAATTCATTTAACATAAACATTTAATTGTGTATTATTTGTTTTGATGATATGTTTCTCTAGAATGTAGTTACCTACAGTACATGCAATTTTATAGTATTATTATACAAATGTTGTATAATTTGCCACTTTTTTAAAAATGTTGCTGAGCATGGTTTAAAGCCCTCAATCACATTAGAAAATCAATGATTAACCTATTTTGACACTTGTCAGGGATTTTACCAATCCTAATAGACTTTGTATGTAAACTAATGTAAACTACAGAAGATGCAGCAATAGGAAATGTAAATTAATGTGCATTCCACTATACAATAGTCTACAGAGCAATAAGAGGTTTGATAATGGTAGAACAGATGTGATATGAAAGGGATCTACTAACAGTTTGATTAAGGAATATAATAAGTTACTATTTATTGATCACAAACAACTAGGAAGGAAGTTACCCCTGTAAATGGCCTGTAATGTTTTGTATGCCCACAGACATTGGATGATGATACCTCGATAACAATGTTGTCTTGCTCAGAGACAGCCAACGTTACAGAGTCCCCCATACTCTACCTCCACTCCCGAAAGAGTCTGCAGCTCCATCAGAGCCTCGTGGGTGTCCCTGACCCGAATGGTGGCCATGCCCATGTCGCGAGCAACCTTCAGGTTGGCTCCTATGTCATCCAGAAAGATGGTCTGCAACATCAAACACATACAGTAGTTGTTACTCTGAGAGTGAATCATGCAAAGTCACTCCAATGCTGGTCTTACAGATATTAACTGAATTAAAATGGAACACTGACAGATATGGGGGAATCAACCAGTCGTAGAAGTGGTGCTCAAGAGAGAAAACTCTGAGCAACCTGCCACATATGTTGAAATAGAAGAATATCCCTGTTTCTCATGCACCAAACAAATTACTGACTTGTATACATAAAACAATGAAAAATATGTATACAAGTATACATTATACACAAACAAAGAATGTGTGTATCTGGTTTTTCATACTATAACAACTTTTAATTTGTTTTTCTCAGCATTAAGATGAGACAAGAACCTATTTTTAGCAGTACTATTCTATTATTTTTCCTCAGGACATGAGCTTGTGTGTTACATTTAAAATATGCATTCTGCAGCCTTTATAGATGATATACAATGCATTTGACCACTCTGTTAAAGCAGTTTGCCACCTCAAAGTGTCTGCATAGCAGAAACAAACATGCATTCAATCGTTTAAGTTTGATCTGCATCTGCACTTTACATCTTTATTTAGGAAGCAAGATACCAGTTCTCATGGAAACATTCAATATTATCACTAATACCTGCTTTTTTAGAATTTCTTTCTTGTGTATTTTTTCACATTCTGAAGTTTGTTTTGGGCGACTAATAAACTCACTAAATAAAAACGATATTTTAGATTTCATGAGAAACTGGCAATAAGGAAACAAAGTGCCATACTGAGATCAAAAGGAAGTTTATACCTTTAGCTTCTCTTTACATTTCAATGACATCGAGTGAGTGGCCAGTTTACTAAATACATTCTCAGTGTTTTGGGTGTTCAGACTCCTCAGGAAGCAGAACGCTCAGGGACTGCCGTGAAGGTTCATAGGGCTGAGGTAGTGCTCATAATTCATATAAATACCAAGATATGTTAAAAAAATCTCAGGGGCAACTATAGTAGAGCTTAACAAAACAATGAAACGATGTTGTTGACAAGAAAAATGATAGGTGGAAGGGGATCTATATAAAGCTGACCTATTTGAAGGGCCAATTCACTCCCATCACTCTGTATCATTCAATACATTCACCCAATCATGAAGAGTCCTGATTAACGAGCGGACAATATTTCAGCGCAGGGCTCATAGCTTTCACCCTGCTGTGTCAATGAGGTCCTGACCTCCTGGGGTTTGGTCTTCAGGTTGTCCAGGGTGTAGGAGTAGATGGAGGCCTCAGGTTTCCTCATGCGCACACGGCAGGATTCCACAATCAGATCAAAGTGTCCGCTGAGAGTGGACAATATCTGCGCCGTTCGCTCTCGCTGAGCCGAGTCATCCACCCAGTTGTTGGTCAGCACACAAGTGGCAAACCCTGCAGGGTTCAAATGATAGTCATTAGAGCTGTACTATTTCAGCTGAAGGTTAAATCATGTGATTACACTCTGCTGTATCTGTAGTTTCCTGTATAGAATATATATGGTTTAACTGACAGAAGGTGCCTTTAGCATTTTGTTTGCACGCAGACACACATTATACACACACTCTTAGGGCTTAAAACACAAAAACATTAAAATGTTCCCTTGTTTCCATTTGCAGTTACTACATATTATATTTTTGTATTTTATGATACATGAAAGCAGATAGCAGAGTATGTTTTCCAATTTTTTCCCTTCTTTTTCTGTGTTTAAACCAATGCAGAAACTAACACTGCCTACCAAGTACCATATAAAGACTAAAGTAATTTCAGGGTGATTGCATTAATGCAGCACCTTCTTAAGAGATAAAAGGGTAATACAATAAAAACCCATACTTTCAGAAACTGAAAGTCATATTTTCTTATATAAGTATTTTATTATACAGTTAGGTCCATAAATATTTGGACAGTGACACAAATGTCATCATTTTGGCTCTGTACGCCACCACAATGGATTTGAAAGGAAACAATTACACACATTTTTATATGTGGTCCCCCCCATTTTAGGAGCTCAAAAATATTTGGACAAACTAACATAATCATTAATTAAATTGTGAGTTTCAATACTTGGTTGCAAATCCTTTGCAGTCAATGACTGCCTGAAGCCTGGAACCCATAGACATCACCAGATGCTGGGTTTCTTCCCTGGTGATGCTCTGTCATGCTGTACTGTAGCTTTCTTTAGTTCCTGCTTGTTCTTGGGGCGTTTTTCCTTCAGTTTTTCCTTCAGCAAGTGAAACGCTGCTCAATTGGATTCAGGTCAGGTGATTGACTTGGCCATTGCAGAACATTCCACTTCTTTGCCTTAAAAAAGTCTTGGGTTGCTTTCGCAATATGCTTCAGGTCATTGTCCACCTGCACTGTGAAGCACCGTCCAATGAGTTTTGAAGCATTTGGCTAAATCTGAGCAGATCATATAGCCCTAAACACTTCAGAATTCATCCTGCTGCTTTTGTCAGCAGTCACATCATCAGTAAATACAAAGGAACCAGTTCCCTTGGCAGCCATACATGCCCATGCCATAATATGCTTCACAGATGAGGTGGTCTGCTTCAGATCAATGAGCAGTTCCTTCCCTTCTCCATACTCTTCACAGTTGATAGGATGTTGTTCCAGAACTGTACAGGGTTCTTTAGATGTTTTTTGAAAAACTCTAATCTGGTCTTCCTGTTTCCTGTTTACATCTGGTGAAGTCTTCTCTTGATTGTTGACTTTGACACAGATATGCCAACCTCCTGGAGGGTTTTCTTGATCTGGCCAACTGTTGTGAAGGAATTTTTCTTCACCAGGGAAATAATTCTTCTGTCATCCACCACAATTGTTGTCCATGGTCTTCCGGGCCTTTTGGTGTTCCTGAGCTCACCAGTGCATTCTTTCTTTTTATGAATTTACCAAATAGTTGATTAGGCCATACCTAATGTTTTTGTTATCTCTCTGATTGGTTTGTTTGATTTCTAATGCAAAACTTAAGGCAAAACGCCCCGAAGAACAAGCAGGAACTACAGACAGCTACAGTACAGACCTGGCAGAGCATCACCAGGGAAGAAACACAGCATCTGGTGATGTCTATGGGTACCAGACTTGGATTTGCAACCAAGTACTGAAATTCACAATTTAATTCATGATTATGTTAGTTTGTCCAATTACTTTTGAGCCCCTAAAATTGGGGGTACCACATATAAAAATGGTTGTAAGTTCTACACCATTCACCCAATTTGGATGTAACTACCCTCAAATTAAAGATGAAAGTCTACACTTAAAGCACATATTGATTTGTTTCCATTTAAATCCATTGTGGTGGTGTACAGAGCCAAAATTATGGCAATTGTCACTATTATCACTATTATCACTGTCTAAATACATATGGACCTAACTGTACACTGTATCACAGATTTCTAATCTAGTCAACGTTAATAGGTTTGTTTTGAAAATAATACAAATAAATTGATTAAGCTAGACATATAGAGCCAGCATGAAACAGCTGGATGAAATGATTGGGTCAAGAAATCAAACAAGTTGGTCATGTGACCTTCCTGACAGCCTTATCTAGCTTTCTGTGGGTTTAGCGCATACCATGATCTCGGAGCTTCACTGCTGCGTCCAACATGGGCTGATTGACTTTCAACGCAGCACTGAGCTGCTTAAAGAGCTTCTGGATGGAGAACTGAGCTGGCAGAGAGAATCCCTCATTTCTGGCACTCTTATGGCACTCCGCCTCAAACTGTGAAACCATCTGAAAAACAGGCCGATACACACATTTAAGCAATATGTTCAATAAAGACACAGCTCAAACAGAGTGAAATGAAGGGTTTACCAAAATACAGCTCTGGAACAGACCACTCCAAGTTCAGAAATCAATGTTAAGTCTCTTAATTATTTCCAGAGCTGTACAGTATGTGTGTGTGGGGGGGGGGGAGGGTCAGGGAATAGCATGCTAACATGGAAGGAACCATATGTCCCTGTCCAATTTCACTGAAATTCAGGCATGGATTAACGACCAACATAAATGTTGAAAAGTACCAAGCCTGAGTACATGTCATAAGTGGATATGCTGCAGTAAAAGGCAGTGTTCTTCAAAACAACCCTGATGGACTTCAATCCATCAGGTTTTAATAGGAATCTGTAAATCATCAACCTAGGCAAGGAGTTAAATTGCTTAGCATTAAAACAATTAATACAATTAGCACACTTAACTAATCAGACCGACAGTAACAGTTACATAATGGGCTATGAAAAGACTCTCTTTAAATTAAAAATTACAGCACAGAAAGCTTGCACCCATAGCTAGAAAGCGCACCACTGAGAGAAGATAGTTGAGCTAGTCATTCAAGTTTTTCAAAATGTAAAAATGACAAAATTAATAATAGGTTGATCCATTTTAGGTGTTTGATTTAATTAATAATAAGAGTTCTGAATATGAGATTCCTTCTAGACACGGCAAAGGGAAAGTAATGTTCATGTAGAGCCTTAGTGGTTTGTCTGTTTATAGGTGGCTCACATTTCACTGTTTTATAGCATAATGGGGGCAAATGCACAAGTAGCAACCACAAATAGGCTGTAGTTCACAAGGATTAAAAAAGGCCCGGTGTTCCCAAGAACTGTAAATCAAAAGGGTGGGGATGAAGTAGTGGTTTTGCAAGAAATGTTCAGGCAAAAACAACAGCAGAAGCACCACAGCAGCAATGACTGTCTTGGTGCAAGTAATCCAGGCAGATAAATGAGGAAATGTGAGGGAGATTCATTTTAAGAACTGAAAAATTTATTCAAAGATCCAAAGTCCAAAATCTGTGTTGTTCTGGTAGTATGATAGCATGGCATTGGTGTATTTAAAACTGTAAGCAGGGATTTGGAGCAGAATTTTTTTTTTTAACTGCTCCGCTCCGGGCAGTTCGTGCAGCACCAGAACCACTCCGAGTTCCAGCTCAAATTAAATAATTACCTGTATAGTAATTATTTGAAAGAAAGGGATATCGCTGATTTGCAAAGAATATTACCCATATGAACGCTTGTTGTATTAGATTATATTATGAATCAGAATGAGTTAATGTTCAGTGCACACGCTCCTCTTGGTCTGCTCTGATGTAGCTGGCTCATTCGAAAACATGGCGGCGGCGGTGAACAGACCCGAATCGCACACTTGCTCCCTCATTCCCTGCCCATGCGAGGCGGAATCCTTGAGGAACAGGCAGAGGAACAGTGCAAATGCTATAGCAGTCTCCATTCTTTAAAACTATAATCTGACAACACAAGATTGCATAGGTACTTTCTCGGTTAAAAATTAAAAGGCCCTGTGTCCCATTGAATGCGTTTAGCTTTGCCCTACACCTGCACCCTCTCACTCAAGTACACACTCTGAGGGTGTAGGGAGCAAGTGTGCAACTTAGGACACAGAACCCAGTGCCCCATTCCTCGTAGCTGGCTAACCGAGTTAGCCAGATTACTTTGAGGATAACTTTATAAGTCTGGCTTTTTCCATTCCTCAAAGCAAGTTTAAAGTCCTGCTGAGTAAGTTACTATAGCAACACATCCTTAATCATAAAGCTTCTCCAATGCAGGCTAACTGTGAGTAAGCCAGATGTGTGCAGAAATGCTTGTGCTTCTACCCAGTTAAAGCACTCAACACACCCCTCTAAAGTGGCAACACCCTTCCTTAGAGACCAAGGAGCAATTTTAAGTAGATCAAAGATTGCAAATATAGTTTGCATAATTCACATATTGTTCTATTTGAGCACAATAGATTCAGTTGGCAAGGTATAATTAACATAATAAATCTACTTGAGCATTACCAAACCACCCAGCACAGCCGTTCATTGACAGGAATGCAGACTATATGCACAGTGCTGCACTTTTCCACTAGTGGCACATTCCTATACTCAGTTCAAAATATTGGCTAAGCGGCTGCTACAAGGTTATATGCAATTCAATGAATAGGTAATCCTATCGTTATTGTATTACAGACTACATTAATTAATTTGTGCTGTACAGTCAGATCCCCATCAAGGCATCCTCAGCACCAGATGTGGCACATTTTGTGAACAGGAAATCATTCCACAACATGTTCAGGTAATTATGGCCATAGGCATAGGTATAAAATAAAACACATTACCATGTACAATTACTCATTACTTAGTACAATATAATAGTGCAATTAATGTGAGTTTAGTTTTCTGTTTGCACAATGTTTATTTTTGATCTCAAAATTGCATTTTTGCATTCTATATTAAGTGGGTCTTGTTTGGGATATTAAATTAGCCCCCCAATATTGATAGCATTTCCGTCCACTCGATATGAATGATGATGAATCTGATCATGCTCGGCAACTACGCACAAACCACGCCCCCCCCCGAAATCCATGTCCCTCCCAATCTTGAAACCAAACTTACGACCAGGCTTATAGCATTAATGATGATTTTAATGAGAATTATAGAATGCATTTTAAACAGTAGGGTATCAGATAACACTTTACATCATCCATGACTTGACCTCAGTTATTCCCATATGATCTGTGACTCCACCTGCCTCATTTCAAGAAGAGAAGTGTTTAGGAGTTACCCAAGTCAGACACAGGACAGGTGAGAGAAGGAGCTATTTTGTTGTGTTTCTACTTTCAGCTGTGCTGTTTCTTGGTAACAAAAGAAGGTCAAGCAGTTAAATTAGGAGACAAAAACCAAGAGACAGTGTTTAGGGCACCAACAACTTAATACATTTAGAAGCATGTGACCAATACAGTGTCAGGTTTGCAGAATGGTTGCCTTCTTGGATTAATTTATCCAGGAAGATTTCATCTGTGAACGTTGTCAGCATGTTGAGGTCCTAGAGATCAGTCAGTGATCTTGAGGCTCAACTTGCTGTTCAGCATTGTACTAGTAATATGGAAGAATTGGTCAATCAGCCCATTAGAGAAATGATGTGCACACCAAAACTTAGGAAGGTTGAGCCCTTAGAGCAGGAAAGTGTGGAGAACTGCTGGGTTACACTAGGTCATAACTGCAGAAAAGGGCGAGCACACCCCTTAGGAGAGACAACCCATGAGCTAGAAATGCCCAACAGGTTTGAACTGCTGGACACCGAGTTTGGACAGTGACGGCTCAGAGGATGATGGGAGGGCAGTTGAGCACCAGAGCACCATGGTGCCCACTCCCCCCAAGAACAGGGAGGTAGTTATAGTAGGAGATGCAATTATTTCTGAGATGGAAAACTACTGCTTTCTAACTTAATTTGTCAGGGAACCAACCATGCATTGATTTGATCTTTTCAAATGACCAATATAGAGTCAGAGGGACACTAGTTAGAGAACCAATGGCAAACTGTGATCACAACATGGTTAGCTTTGAGGCAGACTTTCAAAAAACAAGGACCAAGTCTAAAGCAATGGTCTACAATTTTAGAAAAGCAAACCTTGAAGGTATGAGGCGGCACTTAGAAGAGTTAGACTGGAGCACACTGGATACAGATTCAGTTGAAAATTGATGGTTATATTTTAAGAATATACTACTTGAGGCTGAGGACAAATACGTACCAAAACCAAATTGTGGACCAAGAAACATTGGCCAAAATGGTTTAATAGAAGTAAGCAAAAAAAAGAGAAAGAAAATGTTTATTGGACATACAAAAAGGATAGAGACAAAATACAAAGAATATGTTGAACTGCAAAGAGATGTTAAGCGAGGGATCAGTAAAGCAAAGAGGGAAATAGAAAGAAACATAGCTCTTAGAGATAAAACTAATGCAAAGAGCTTTTTTCAATACTACAACAGCAAGAGGTCAATAAAGGAGCAAGTGAAACAGATAAAGTGCAACATTGGAAGTATGTTCCTAGAACAAGATGTTGCAAATGTTCTAAATTAGTATTTCACAGAGGTTTTTACAAAATAAATAAACAGATAACATGCCACAGGTTAACAATCAGTCCAGGCAAATCCTAAAAGAGATTAGGATAAATGAGGAGGAGGTACTAAAGGGACAAGCAGAATTGAAAACAAACAAATCACCTGGACTAGATGATATATTTCCAACAGTACTTAAAGAAAGGAAGGGAATTATTTATAGATCATTAACTAAAATATTCCAAATGACACTTAGAACAGGGGATATACCAACTAACTGGAAGACGGTAAATGTCATACCAATCCATAAGAAAGGAGACAAAACTGAGCCAGGAAATTACAGACCAATCAGTCTCACCTGCATTACCTGTAAAATTTTGGAAAAAATGTAGGAGCATCTTAATGAAAACCATATTCTTGGAGATAGTCAATGGGTTTAAATGAGGCAGATCATGTCATTGAACATGTAACCGCAGCTGAAGATCACAAGAAAGCATATGATATGATATGATATGATATGATATGATATAGTTGATAATGTTCCACACCAAAGACTGATCCTCAAATTGGAAGCTGTAGGCGTTCAGGGTAATATAAGTAGATGGATTATGAACTGGTTGATGTAGAGAAAACAGAGGGTGTCGATTATAGAGGAGTTGCTTGTAACTGGAGTGAGGTTGTTAGTGGAGATCCACAGGGATCAGTATTAGGGCCTGTGCTTTTTCTAATCTATATTAATGATCTGGACTCTGGGATAGTTAGAAAACTTTGCAGACGATACTAAAATAGGTGGCTCATCAGATTCAGTTCAATGTGGACAAGTGCAAGGTATTACATGCAGCTAATAAAAATGTCCACTATAATTAAACTATGGGAGGAATAGAACTAGATGAAGTAATGCATGAGAAAGACCTAGGAGTATATGTGGACTCCTCACTTTCTCCAGCCAAACAATGTGGAGTTAAAAAGGCAAACAAAATGCTAGGGTATTTTGTCAAAAGTGTAGAATTGAGAACAAGGGCAGTGATGTTCAGACTGTACAATGCACTAGTTAGAGCTCATCTGGATACTGTGGACAGTTCTGGGCTCCACACTTCAAGAAAGATATCGCTGCTCTAGAGGCAGTTCAGAGGAGAGCAACCAGACTTATTCCAGGTCTGAAGGGAATGTCCTACTGAGAGACTGAGGGAAGTGAACTTTTTCACCCTGGAACAGAGGAGACTACATGGGGACTTGATTCAAGTCTTCAAAATCATGAAAGACATCGACCACATCAAACCAGAGGAGCTTTTCCAGATCAACAGGGACACATGGACCAAATGGAAATTGGGCTACAAGGCATTCAAGACAAAAACAGGAGACACTTCTTCACACAGAGTGTTGTCACAATCTGGAACAAACTCCCCAGCGATGTGGTTGAAGCGACAATTGGGGAACATTTAAAAATAGACTGGATAGGATCCTTCGATCACTTATTAATGGACACCAAATGAGCACAATGGGGCGAATGGCCTCCACTCGATTGTAAACTTTCTTATGTTCTTAAGTGTTGAAGCGAAGTGGCCATGCTCAGTCAGGCTGACACAAGTTGCTCTGTTGTGCCGTCATCTCTGGTGTGGATCAGCGTTTCTGTGCTCCACAATCCTCTCTTTTGAGACAGCATGAGCATGGGCACACACCCGGATTTCTTAAATCGGGACCGAATTAACGAGACAAGTTTATCCTCTATTCAGCTTCGAGCAACAGAGATAGCCGAACTTATATTATCGGAAGAACTGAATACGGCTAACGTCTGATTAGCCTAAACCAGGTATGAGGAAAGGGGCCCTGGTCTAATGAAGATATGATGTATTTAATATGGATGGATTTATTGATCTCTGTACATGGTCATGACATTTGAAATAAATACCTCTGCTTCATGTCGTCGCCATCTGAATAGTTGGATGAGAGTTTGCAATTGCTGCGTCTGTCTTAATGTGACTAAAGCCAGCAAGAATGCGAAGTAACATGTCTCTTATGTGAGAAAAATCAAACTGTCTGACAAACCAAATAGGCACAAGTCACAAAGTAGCCTATTTATTTGGGTTATATGTTTGACATGTAAACAGATGGTTCGGAATGTCTATTCAGAATTAATCGATTCCGTATGACCACATATTGCGCATGTCATTTAGCAGATCTACCTTTGTCAACATGGTATCCAAGAGGAGGGGCATCGGTCTCACTGCAGCTAAGTGCTTTGTCTGATTTTTGATTCACTTTGTGGATTTGAATAGTTTTTACATGACATAACACACACCTGCACATTTTTTAACTGCTATGTCATCTATCTAATTGTATCACTTTGTAAATATTGTTGAAATGTATGTTTATTAAATGAAGTCTGCACAGCCTGAGAGTTGTGAGAGACTTTAGAGCACGCCTGTAAGGAGCATAATATTTAAACAACAGTCTTCTGATTGTCAACCTTTTTTAAGTTTCAGAGATGGAATTCATATGTTCAGATCATGTCATCACCTTTGGGATTTTCAGTGCAATGCATACTGGCAAAATGTATGCATAGGTCTGGAGATTACAATGGCAAAATAATATGAAGGTGTGGTTTATTTATAGTTTCCTATTAGCCAATATTTAAAGGAAACACAAAAATATACAGAAATCACACAAATATACAGTAAGAATAGAGATTAAAATAATGTCCCAGAACATAAACACCCCAAACACAAATTATACATTCAAAAATATATATTTACCAAAAGGAAAGAAATAAAAAATAAAAGTTAAAAGAAATACAACATAACACCTCCAATGAATAATAATGCTTCTGCTTATAGCTTTTCACTCTGCTTCTACACAGCACTATTCTCCCCCAATACACACCACCACCCCTACAGACCAAATGGACTCTTTCTACCACATTTTAAACTCTCACCCCACCCCTGGACTAAACCATTACATTTTTACACACAATCAGTCACTCTCTATTTCTACAATAAAGGCAACATTTACAATAAATGCAACGAATACATTTATAATAAACCATAATCATACATTTAATACCGGTATTTCTCATTGATATGATTTCACAGAGGTTTTCTTATCTTATTTAATTACATTTGTCAAAGTTATTTCGCCCTTTTTACCCAAACAGTCTAACCTGGGTGAGAGTCAGCTGTCCTTTCTCAGCTTGGACAAACACGTTCTCTGGACCCCCACTGAGAATGGTCTTCTGGAGGAAATCCCTGGGAAGGGAAAATAAGACAGCAGTTGAGGTCTGACACAGTTCTCAGCACCACAACACACTGATACAGACATCAGGAAGAAGGAAAGAAGTGGAAGCAGACAGCTGAGAAAAGTGGAGCAAACATCCACTGTTTTCAACAGTGGGGTTTGGAGAAGAAATCTGTTGAAAACACTTCCCAAGGAACAAATCAGCCAAGTCCAAAACACATCAGATAAATGCATGATAGCAGTGGGCCAAAGACAGAGAAAACACAGTCATCCAGCAGGGTCAGTTTGGTTAAGTGAGACCCAGACACTTCAATGGCCCTGTAATGACCTTCAAATCCCACATCTGGAGTTGTGGATAAATGTTTGGTCCCAAACAATCTCTTATTGCTACATAATGATTACTTAACCTATTGGATCTTAACCAGTTTTTTCAATTGATTGCATCACAGTAAAAAACAAAAGCTTCAATTATTTAATGCAAAGTCAGTTCTAGTCTTCTTTGTTCAATCTGGAATATGTAGTGCAGCTGCTGGACATGACCCACCCTGAGGGGTTTTACAATGGATGTCTTCTTTTCAATCAAGGTGGCATATAAAATAAAGATGCTGCTTGGAGAGACGCTCATATGCACTGTGCATATTCCATAAGAGCCATCTTAAAACGCTGCATGTGCAGCAACAGATAAGGAAACATCAGGCAGTCATTTTTAGAAAGGAGGAGGGACTATAACTTTCATGGGGAAGCAGCTTCCAGGACTTGGTCTTTCATCTCTATGTATCCAGATCAAGGATATTTCCATCTCACCTCTCCCCTAATGCTAGTCAGAAATGTGTTGAAAGACAACTGTGTCAATACGCTAACCAGACTACTCCCACCAGAGTTCACCTTTGGACTGGTTTACTAGCCCTTACGAAAGAAAGATTGTTTGCCCAAATAAAACAGGTACATGGTCATTTATTCACTGCAGTTTACTAGAGACTTGTGTGCTATGCTAGAAAGGGCAGCAAATCCTTGCAAAATGTATCTATTTCTTCACATTTATGAATCTGCTTTCAAACTGCAAGTTGATAAACATCTCTCGTTGAAAAAACTATTAAATAAATGAACAAATAAAACAAACAATCAAACACACAACACAAGATTTCGAAGCAGCAATGGTTGTTTACAGCTTTGTGGTTGCAGGCTAGTTGATGCCTAGAATGCCTGTGGTTTCAAGTGGTGCACAGTCCAGAGGAAGCATTTGGGTTGCTTTGATCTCTATCTGCTCAATTCAGACAAGGGTTGTGGCAGCAAGATGAGTTTATCAACTGGACATTCAAAGTTAAAAAATCTCATTAAACAGGAGCCAGTGATTTCAAAACTGAATGATAGAATATAAGAACATTTCTTGCATTATATCTGAATTTGGGCTTTGCAAAAGACATTAGCTTTCAGCATTGTTTCACTAAGGGGTTCCTCTGAGCTGGTTATTAATCGTTTAATGTAGTTGTCAAGTCCTGTGCTCCTAATCTACTGTTCATTTGGTATCATCATTTAACCACTGACGATTGAAAAACTTGATTCATTTTGACAAATTAAGCAAATAGTAACTTTAATTAAGTAACTGAGAGGCCAGATGGAATGAAACTTAAATTAATACATTTCAAAATTCTGCTGAATATCACAGCTCAAAATATAGAATTATATATTTATTTTATTTTTTTCTTTACTTTGTAATCTGTTGATGAAACCATTTTAGTCTGGCCCCAGATCTGGAACAGAGGCATTGTAAGTGGTTAACAAGGCATTCTGTGTTATAAAACGGCATTCCTTGAACTGCTGAAAATGCTGTATAACTGAACCTTGTGTTATTCACCCTCAGAAATGTATAAAACTAAAATGGCACCACACTGTATTCCTCTATGACTGGGGATAACTCATTTAGATATAAAGATGATCTTAGTGTCTTTTCTTACATTTTAGACTTCTAGAAACCCCTTAAAAGTAAAGTAGAAATATATGATCAATTGTTTAGTGTTGCCAGCTATGATGACTATTTTCAAAATGGCAGCCAAAACATTGCCATTTCGGAGCAGAAAACACATTCAATCATTATAGTGAATAGATTTTCTTGTGCAAGCGTGTTAAATACATATTGCTCTATGTGATAAAAAAAACACTCCACAATGTTGTGAATCATATTTCAAATATATATATACACTCACCTAAAGGATTATTAGGAACACCATACTAATAATGTGTTTGACCCCCTTTCGCCTTCAGAACTGCCTTAATTCTACGTGGCATTGATTCAACAAGGTACTGAAAGCATTCTTTAGAAATGTTGGCCCATATTGATAGGATAGCATCTTGCAGTTGATGGAGATTTGTGGGATGCACATCCAGGGCACGAAGCTCCCGTTCCACCACATCCCAAAGATGCTCTATTGGCTTGAGATCTGGTGACTGTGGGGCCAGTTTAGTACAGTGAACTCATTGTCATGTTCAAGAAACCAATTTGAAATTATTCGACCTTTGTGACATGGTGCATTATCCTGCTGGAAGTAGCCATCAGAGGATGGGTACATGGTGGTCATAAAGGGATGGACATGGTCAGAAACAATGCTCAGGTAGGCCATGGCATTTAAACGATGCCCAATTGGCACTGAGGGGCCTAAAGTGTGCCAAGAAAACATCCCCCACACCATTACACCACCACCACCAGCCTGCACAGTGGTAACAAGGCATGATGGATCCATGTTCTCATTCTGTTTACGCCAAATTCTGACTCTACCATCTGAATGTCTCAACAGAAATCCAGACTCATCAGACCAGGCAACATTTTTCCAGTCTTCAACTGTCCAATTTTGGTGAGCTTGTGCAAATTGTAGCCTCTTTTTCCTATTTGTAGTGGAGATGAGTGGTACCCGGTGGGGTCTTCTGCTGTTGTAGCCCATCCGCCTCAAGGTTGTACATGTTGTGGCTTCACAAATGCTTTGCTGCATACCTGGGTTGTAACGAGTGGTTATTTCAGTCAAAGTTGCTCTTCTATCAGCTTGAATCAGTCGGCCCATTCTCCTCTGACCTCTAGCATCAACAAGGCATTTTCGCCCACAGGACTGCCACATACTGGATGTTTTTCCCTTTTCACACCATTCTTTGTAAACCCTAGAAATGGTTGTGCGTGAAAATCCCAGTAACTGAGCAGATTGTGAAATACTCAGACCGGCCCGTCTGGCACCAACAACCATGCCACGCTCAAAATTGCTTAAATCACCTTTCTTTCCCATTCAGACATTCAGTTTGGAGTTCAGGAGATTGTCTTGACCAGGACCACACCCCTAAATGCATTGAAGCAACTGCCATGTGATTGGTTGTTTAGATAATTGCATTAATGAGAAATTGAACAGGTGTTCCTAATAATCCTTTAGGTGAGTGTATATATATATATATATATATATATATATATATATATATATATATATATATATATATATATAGTCCTTATTATGTGGCACTAGGCTAGGCAGTTTAAAATACACAACCAAATAAATAAGACACAAAACAACAGCAACAGACTGAACTAGTCAAATTAAACAGGAAATTATGATTTGGAACTGTCAAAGTAACGTGTAGCCGTTTTGACGCTGCTAAAAATATTTTCTGCACACAACAATGTGTTGGTGTATGTTCCATATTGCTCAGAGACTACTTTTTGTCACTGCATACCATAGGAGTAGATTCATGTGTTTGTGGCTGTATATAAAGAAAAGCCTTATTCTTTTATGCAGATAGAGTTTTCTGGAAAGAACAAAGCTAATATAGAGCAAACTAGTTGAGGCGATTTAGACCTAAAATTAAAAAACGGGTGCAAGAGTGTGGGGAGCCGGTTCATCAAATGAGAGGAGGTGAACTTAACTACACCTTCGAAGTGTGTTTCACTTTCTTGCCATGTGAATCTCACGATTTCCCCATTGTCACTCACTCAGTCATATCAGTCGTTTTAGTCAGTGTGTAATTTCAAAACAGCCCCTGAAAACACCAACCAAATTGCTGCAGTATCGTTCTGTACAGCAGTAGTATCAGACTTAATAACCCAGACTATCATTGACACGGCCCCCCTTGTAAAGCACTAGTCCCTACTAGCACTGACTTGATGGCTCACATAGCTGCCTAGTATTCTGTATAGTACATATTGACATTAAACCCACACATCCAAAAGCTACCAGGAGCAGGGTTTCCCACCACTGGTTTAAAGGAAAAGATAATTTGGGAAGGGCAGAATCAACTGCATTACAACTGCCAAGATGTTCTTGCAACAGTGGCTCTTCTAAGTGATTTCTTTATTTTTGCAGTTACCTCTTTCAGTATACATACACTGTGTAGCTGTATTATACATCATATATTTGTTAATTAAATGTCATCACCCTAACCTGGAGATACTTTCCAACAACAGATAATACTGCCTGGTACCTCAATTCCACAGAAGTAATCAGCTGATCAGCATTCATAATTTGATCAGGCAGCCTCAGTTGAAATGAAGCTTATACTAATAAAACAAAGAACACATGTAAAATAAGAACTAGAAATGTGTAATAAATTATATATTTTGAAAATGTCAGGCAAACAATACAAATTATTTAACTTTAGTTAGAAGATTATTTGTTT
Organism: Amia ocellicauda; assembly: GCF_036373705.1. Lineage (NCBI taxonomy): Eukaryota > Metazoa > Chordata > Actinopteri > Amiiformes > Amiidae > Amia > Amia ocellicauda. Next base: position 6,636,246 of record NC_089850.1, read on the forward strand.
ATTGAATTCCCTTCAACTTTAGGTCAATAAACTACACTGTACATTCACAAAAATACATGACTTATTTTATTATTATTATTATTATTATTATTATTATTATTATTATTATTATTATTATTATTATTATTTATCAAAACTGCTAGTTTTGAGTGCAGGTTAGAAAGCCAGAAGCAACTGGGGTGTTATACACAGCAGGTCATGGCGCTGGTTGTCAATGCTCAGCTCACTGTGGATCAGGGTCCTACCTGGGCAGCCCCACGGACTCCTCATACTGCCGAAACAGCACCGGCACCGCGGGGGTCAGCAGGACGCCCCCCACATCGAAGACCACCGCTTTTCTCGCCGACATCACTGCAACGGTGCTTTGAGACACGTCTAGGATGACTGAACATCAAAGTCAAACTAACTCAGCTACTCTATAAAGTAGCTTCTCTATCTCCTCCCCACTTGTTTCCTTTCCTGGTAAAGGCAGGGTGGTCTGTGAAAGCTGCGTGTGCGCAGAACTCGGGAGGGAGGCGCTTGTTATATATATCAAACTACAATTACACGGTACATTGTATTCCTTAATGTTCTCTACTCATTACTTTTCATCACGATTATTAACAGAGCATAACTATCAAAACTGGCTCGACGAGGACCTTCTGTCTTGATATGACAGCCGACATATCAAACAGGGAGAGCAGGTTTAAATAGATAACATTTTATGACCCGCAGGCTGAAGGGATCTGTTCGCCAGTATAAGACAATAAAGTGTAAGATTAGTTGTTAAGAAAGGGTATGTGGGAAACCATATAGTAGTTAAAGTGGAGCCATTTTTGGTCGCTGTGGTGAGATCTGAAGTTATGGAGGTCAAAAACCACAGGATAGTTTAATTAAAATACCAGACCATAATAATGCACAGGAAGCAGGATGTATGTTTTATTTGATTTGATTTGATTTGATTGACTGTGCCACTGATAGCTACCCATTGCCCAAGAAAAGGGCTGTAGAGCAGAACATCCATGACAGAAGTGGCTGCCAACATCCTGTTTTCTGTCCAAAAACGGCTGAGCGTCCCATGCTGACGATTTGAGAAGACACAGACTCCAGTGGATTAGTAGCTGGCTCCAGCTGCTGCATCTCACTGGACCCTGCACAGCAACTGTTGGCAAGTAGCGCTCACCCCAGAAGTCATGTCCAAGATGCTGTCTCTGCAGGGGTGGCCTTCTGCTGCAGCCCACACATTTGATACAGTTCCCAGTTCTCTCCAATCAGTGCTGCAGAAATGAACAAGCAAATGGACAGTAAGTGACAGAGATGTGTTATCCGGCTGCTGGGCCGTAAACTCCTGGGGCCTCATGTATCAACGCTGCGTACGCACAAAAACTTTGCGTACGCCATCTTTCACGCTCACGGTCGAATGTACTAACAGTGAAATGAACGCAAGAATGTGCATTCCTCCACGCCAACTTCATGTCTGGTGTACATACATTTCTCATGGTTTTTGTCCGTTGGCGACTCTTACAGGCAATGAAGTGAAGTTGCAAACATTACACTACGAATTGTTGTACAAGTCTATCGCACCACCACCTGTGAGAAGCAATTTATAAAATAATTAAAATACTATTGTCACACGAGCCTTATGGGAATATTCTATCAATTATGCAAGTAAGTAAGAACATATAAAAGCATGTGCAGATTGATACAACCCTTAGTCTATGGCAATGGCAGCCTTGGCCTTATTAGAGGACTTTGCTAATGGCAGAATCCGAGGAGAATGAGTTTTTAGGGACCACAATGATTTTCTGGCCAACGATGCTGACTGGCTTATCAGCTGTTTCAGATTTCCAAGGGCTATCCTCTTGGAGCTCTGTGCTGAGTGGTCTGAATTTGGAGAGAGAGACAGCGAGGAGCCACGCAATACCCGTTCCCCTACAGGGGCTGACAACACTAGGTTTCCTGGCAACTGGTTCTTTCCAAAGGGAACTGGCAGACCGCTCAGGAATAAGCCAGTCGTCTTTGAGCCGCGCAAAACCAGCTGTATGGGACGGGATCATCCACATGTCTACCAGGTATACAAGGTTCCCATACGATGCAGTTGACCAGCCAAACATTAAAGCGCAATTTGCAGCGTTAGCCGGTTTTCCTAATGTAATCGGAGCGATCGACTGCACACACATTGCTATAAAGTCGCCATCTGAAGAAGAATTTGCATATGTGAATCGGAAACATTTCCATTCAATAAATGTGCAGATAGTATGTGATGCACAAATGCGCCTAACAAATATTGTGGCAAGGTGACCTGGGTCAACCCATGATTCACACATCCTTACAAACAGCATGGTTGGGTTGAGGTTCCAAGCTGGCAGGGTGCGCGATGGGTGGCTTCTTGGTGAGTGATGCATTTAAAGTTATGGTTCTATCTAATTTTATTTATATTATTGTTTTTGCTGTTTAATTATTCAACTGCCCATCAGGAGACCGCAGTTATCCACTAAAGACATGGCTGTTAACCCCCCTCACCAACCCACAAACTGACCAACAGCACAGCTACAATGATGCCCATTCTCGCACTCGGTCAGTTGTAGAGCGGGCGATTGGGCAGCTGAAATGTCGGTGGTGCTGCCTGGACAGGACCGGGGGGATGCTGTTATACCGGCCTGACAAGGTGTGCCGGATCATGCTGGCCTGTGGTGTGCTGCACAATGTCGCGCACAGGCACGGCATACCACTTGGTGAGGTGGCGGCACCGCCAGATGACACTGACCCAGGACCAATGTATGTGCAGCCCAACCAACAAGCCATTCAGGCCCGTCAACATATGATTGCTACAATATAAATGGTAATCAGAGACAAAGTTCATTTTTTGACCAATTGTACCACTGCCTGTTCTGCCCACACTTTGTCGGTGTGCAGCAGTTCTCCGCTTAACTTCCACCTTTATATCAGACCATTTCTCTTTAAGGTCATTTACAGTGCGATTTTCAGATCCCACCGCATCTGCCACTCTTTTTTTTTCCTTTTGTTATTAATTCCACAGGACAGAGTTCCAAATAAAATATTTTTTCTCTTTTCTACCTCCAATAGTAGCACCTCCAATTCACTTTCCATAAAGTTTAGTTTCTTGCTGCTGGCTTTTGCCATTTTCTTGCTGCTTGACATCATCCTGTGAATGAGGGAAACTCCAACACCCCAGGGTGCGTCTCTTTCCGTGTACTAACTTGGATATCCTGGTATACTGTCTTTGTCAGCAGCTGTGGCAAATCCTTTGTTCAGGAAAACATTCTCAGCCTAATCACTGGACAATGTTTAATTTAGTTTCTAAAGCCAGTGGAAGGAGGTTCAGTTGAACAGATGAATATTTGAGAATTATGGATTATATTATGTTTGTTCTGTAACTGAAACATTACCCCCACTAAAACAGACAAAAGCAAAGATCTCCAGCATTAAACTATAAATAAACTGCATGAGGGAAAATTGTCAACAGGAACAGGCTGGCCATGTTTCCTGAGCTGATGTGTGTATGTCCCTTTCTGCAGATGAATACACCTGTAACTGATTTAGGAAAAGTTGGAGACATACAAATGGCTTAATGTGTTACTTGATTTTATTGAATTACTAACTTTCCTCTGTTACTTTTGATTACCTGTTTTTTTCTGCTCAACTTGGCCTCCATTTTGAACAGTATCTATAGAATTGTACTTTACCCAGTGTCTCCTAAACAAACAAGAGTGGAGGAGGACCAAACTGAACCTGAGGTACTGTAAGACCAACGATTAGCCCCATCGCTGGCAAAAGATAGGATTGGCATAATGGTGTCCAAGGACATGTCTGTATGTGAATACCTACATGGGAAATTTAAAAATGTTAAACTTAAAATGGAAAAGGCAGAGTGGGATCCTGATTGGACTCCCAGGTAAAAACTAAATAAAACCGACAAAATTTCTATAATTCTTTGTCCAAATAATAAGAATTTAGAAAAGAAATTGATCACTATGGATCAAGAAAACACAGAAGTAGTGAAATAATTGAGAGATTATTTTACAGTTTATTCAAAATAATAAGAAGCTTCATAAATAAATAAATAACACAATAATAAATAAATAAATAAATTATAAGGGCTGTTTGAGACACTGCCGGATCAATAAAACACACCACAAATCTGATATCTGAATTATCTTTTCGATATCAATGTGTGCATGCTTTGTGTGTACACTCACCTAAAGGATTATTAGGAACACCTGTTCAATTTCTCATTAATGCAATTATCTAACCAACCAATCACATGGCAGTTGCTTCAATGCATTTAGGGTTGTGGTCCTGGTCAAGACAATCTCCTGAACTCCAAACTGAATGTCTGAATGGGAACGAAAGGTGATTTAAGCAATTTTGAGCGTGGCATGGTTGTTGGTGCCAGACGGGCCGGTCTGAGTATTTCACAATCTGCTCAGTTACTGGGATTTTCATGCACACCCATTTCTAGGGTTTACAAAGAATGGTGTGAAAAGGGAAAAACATCCAGTATGCGGCAGTCCTGTGGGCGAAAATGCCTTGTTGATGCTAGAGGTCAGAGGAGAATGGGCCGACTGATTCAAGCTGATAGAAGAGCAACTTTGACTGAAATAACCACTCGTTACAACCCAGGTATGCAGTACAACCTTGAGGCGGATGGGCTACAACAGCAGAAGACCCCACCAGGTACCACTCATCTCCACTACAAATAGGAAAAAGAGGCTACAATTTGCACAAGCTCACCAAAATTGGACAGTTGAAGACTGGAAAAATGTTGCCTGGTCTGATGAGTCTCGATTTCTGTTGAGACATTCAGATGGTAGAGTCAGAATTTGGCATAAACAGAATGAGAACATGGATCCATCATGCCTTGTTACCACTGTGCAGGCTGGTGGTGGTGGTGTAATGATGTGGGGGATGTTTTCTTGGCACACTTTAGGCCCCTCAGTGCCAATTGGGCATCGTTTAAATGCCACGGCCTACCTGAGCATTGTTTCTGACCATGTCCATCCCTTTATGACCACCATGTACCCATCCTCTGATGGCTACTTCCAGCAGGATAATGCACCATGTCACAAAGGTCGAATCATTTCAAATTGGTTTCTTGAACATGACAATGAGTTCACTGTACTAAACTGGCCTCCACAGTCACCAGATCTCAACCCAATAGAGCATCTTTGGGATGTGGTGGAACGGGAGCTTCGTGCCCTGGATGTGCATCCCACAAATCTCCATCAACTGCAAGATGCTATCCTATCAATATGGGCCAACATTTCTAAAGAATGCTTTCAGCACCTTGTTGAATCAATGCCACGTAGAATTAAGGCAGTTCTGAAGGCGAAAGGGGGTCAAACACAGTATTAGTATGGTGTTCCTAATAATCCTTTAGGTGAGTGTATATGTATAATCTGAAGGTTATGTAAGGTAAATGTCTATGTTTGGTATGCATTGTATTTTTAATATTGTGCATAGCCCAGAATAAGACTAAGAACAGAAGTAACCAATAATTTCAGAATAATATTTAAAAATACAGTTATTGATGTTGTAACAACAGATTAATGAGGATCTAAACATTGAACTGCGTACAGAGTGCCCAAGGCATCAGAAATAAGTAAGAAAGAATATATTATAAGAATAATGTTAAAGTAATACAAAATCAACAAACACTAAATAAACAGATCAATAATAAATAAATAAATACATACATACATACATACATACATACATAGTCAAAATAAAGGAAACGAAAAGCTAGATTCCACATGAGCAGCACTGAGCAGAGAGACTGGTGCAGCCCTGGCAGCCTGTGAAAACAGAAAATATGAGACAGACAGCCTGATGTAAAATCCTGGCAGGAGAATGCAAACAAAATAGTGACATATTTTACTGTCTTACTTTGAAAAATGTTTGGTTATTGGTGCCTAGCATAAAATACCTGAAATAAAAGTTTGGATTTAAGATGAGTGAAGTAGGGAAAGGGTAAGAATTTTAAGGATGCTATAGAAGCATAAGATTACAAGCATTGAATAAGTGAGCTAAATCAATATTGAATTTGCTCTAATTAAATTTTCAACATTTTATTTTTATTTCTGATTTGTAAAACCTATTCTAATAGTAGGGTTTGTAAAACTTATTCTAATCGTATTAGAATAGGTTTTACAAATCAGAAATAAAAATAAAATGTTGAAAATTTAATTAGAGCAAATTTTTGAAATAGGAATCTGAGGAAACAGCAAAAATGTGCTGAAGGTTTCCTAGATATGGATAAATAGATAACCAGGTGCTCCAGGAAATTAAAAATGTGGTCATTTGGTAGCTGTGAGGTCCACAATGAAGAGTTTTGAAATCCCCAGAAATAAGATCCCTAAATACACTGAGTAGGTAAGAAAAAAACTATTGATCAGTTCAATCTGGCTTTGGGAACAGTTCTTCTGAATCTGTACCGGTGTAGATTGGACTTCAGTAGGAGGAAGCTGACACAATGAGCCACGCAGGCGGACAGTCTTAGTGCCCACGCAAGATCTTTGTTGGGGAAATCATTGACTGAACGCATTTTTGTTTTCCTGAGGTACCTGGGAATCATTACTGACATCAATGAAAAGGCTTATTTTCCTTAAATATTTTAATTCATTAACTAAAATAATGGATAATTATAAATAATACATATTGATACAAAACCTGAATACATTTCTAATAAGAAAGAACAGCTGTTGGGATGACAGAGCGATGTTAACCATGCCGTTTAAGAGGGTTTGAGAGTCGAAAAGGCTTAAAAGGCTGAGAAAGGAGAATTTGTTATGTGTGAGACAAATGTGCTGCTGCTTTCAGCACAAGAGTTTCTGATGGTGATTGAATGGAATATGAGGAAACAAGGAAATTACTTAAGGTATAACTTAATGTAAAATAAATAAATAAATGAATGAGACATAGTCATAGTTTAAAGTCATGAAACTGTATGGAAATAGTCCTTTCACCAACAGAAATACCCGATCAATTAGGAAAGGATCCACCCCCAGGAAGGGGGGGGTAGGGGTGTGAAACTGTCCGTGGCCTGAGCTCCCACTGCTCGCCTGTCAGACAGCTCTCTCAAAAAAAAAGTTTAAAGGACTGAGAGAGAGATAAGAGAGCTGCCTTATAAGTAAATGCAAGTGTTCTACTACAAACAAGCAAAAGTGTCGACCAACAGTAATGTCCAGAAATAAATAATAATGGTTGCATTGCTAATGCTAATAATATTGATGTTGATACAGATTAATAGACAGGTAGAGTAGGTAGGTTCCCTACCCACATGCCGTGACACAGCATAGTGCATATTTTCCCCTCTCACATGGGCCTCCGCTCTTAGTGGTGCAGCCCAGATACTGTCCTCATGGCCACTGATACCAGTGTCTGTGTGGATGGACAGGAGGGAGGGGGATGGTGGAAGCATACTATGCTTACCATACTCAGTGCTGAAGAATAACATAATTTTATCTTTCAGGAAAATGTGTGGAAATGTGAAATGATATGTAATGTTTCAATGTAACTGTAAGTGGGTACACACTGAATAATACTGCTATGGTGTGTTGTATTATTGTATGTGAAAAAAAAAACTAAAAACTAGTTCTATAATTGTATGTGGTAACAAAGCCAATGCTTTGTAATGAATGAATAATACATATTTGCTCTAGTCAAAAAGGTTTATAGCATAATAAGTTTATTGGGCGATAGGCGGCAGACTGGGATGGATGAGAGCTGAAAACACATCACCATACCACAGGAGGAAGAAATGACTGTAACTTCTTTCCGCTTTGCTCTATTGCCAACAGGTGGGACTGAAGAGACTGTATAATGTTTTATATTAATAATAGTATGCAAACCGAGCAAATTAGATTTATCAAGCTAGCGACAGCAACTAAAGCTGTTGTTCTGGGCATACCGTCCAGAGATTACTCTCTCCACTTTAACTTCTGTTTATTATGATAAGAGGAACACCCAAACAGATAAATAGCCCACAGTTGCCAGTTTTCTTAGTATCTGTAGATTTGTTGTTTCTCCAGACAGGCAGGAGCTGTGTCACGTACGCCACCCCCGTTTAATTATGGTGAGGAGGAGGGCCTCATAATCCCTCTACCCGCACAGGCTCAGCTTGAATCTCGGACACACATACACCAGGAGCAGCAACTGGTTTCAAAAAGAAAGATTACAGCGACGTTACACAAGTATTTCAGGGGGGCAAAAAGCCCAGAAGGGGCTATCCTAAAAACAGTGCAAACTATTTAAAATGCCTTTAATCTATGGGCGATGGAGAAGACAAAAAAAATAAATAGAATAGAACAAAATAAAATAAAACAATGGGCAATTGATTATTCTAATTATCTATAAAACCAGCACTATTAAATAAAACAAATTACAGTCTCACACGTACTCTGATTGCCTTCCTCCTTGTCCGATCACAGTTGGCGCCCTCTAATGCCTACTGGCGAGGGGAACTCAAGCCAGGGCTGTTTTCCCCCCCTTCAAAGCCAGTGGAATGGACCCCTCTTGGTATATGGCTCCACACTCTGTCTTCGCTCCAACAGCTGGTTGGAGATGGGGAGAGAAAAAGAAAGAAGCAGAATCAGGAGCACAGGAAAGTTAGTTGAATCACATCTGCACACCTAATGATGACTAATTTGTTTCTCCTCTATTCTACTTCCTTTTCTTTAATCACATTACATTATTTGTCATTTAGCAGAAGCTCTTATCCAGGGTGATTACATTTATACCCATTTATACAGCTGGGCATTTTACTGGAGCAATCTAAGTGAAGTATCTTGCTCAAGGGTCCAACAGCACTACCCCACCTGGGACTGGAACCCATAACCTTCCAGTTATGAACCTAAACACTACTCCACAGAGCTGCACATAACCACAATACCTGGGACAGGTGAGCAACAGTCCAGTCCCTGACACTGGGAGCCAAGGAATTGGAAGCCGGAGGGAGACAGCGGAGGTCTGAGGATGGGAGAAAAGATCCAGGACCAGTGCCAGATGGCCGGGGAGAGAACCAGGAGTAGGGCTCACGGTGCCAACGGATCCAGAGACAGAGACACGCAGGGAAGTAAGGGAGAGGAGATCCAAGGAACGACGTCCATAAATTTGGGATTGGCGGTCACGGTATGGCGAGAAAGCGATGGAGGAACAGCAGGTTCCTGGTGGAAAAAGGCAAAAGTGAAGAATCCATTGCAGTAAGCAATCTTCTAGCCAAAAGGCAGGATAGTGGAGGATGAAACGCAGGTAAAGGCTGAATTATGATTCTGCGTGTGTATCTCTGCAAACATGCATGGGTGTTGTACGCAGATGTTCGCATAGGTGTCTGCCAACATACTTGCACATTTATGAAATCAGAATCTACAGAAAACCAAGAAGAAACACAGAAACAGAAACCCATTTTCTATGGTGCATCATTTGTGTCATACATAGTTTCGTGCACAATATCTGTAATTAATTTTATGGACGAAATTATGAAAGAGGGTTTTCATTTAGACCATGAAATTAAATGCAACTTTTACATTTTGTGCACAAAATGTATTTTTCATGGCCATGATACATACCCGGGTGTTAATTCCGTCCACGGAAGGCAAAGTATATTTTATTTTTCATCCACAAAATTGCTAAGTATGAAATAGCTATTTTGTAGGACAAAATACTCGTTATGTGCACGAAATTTGAATTATATGCACAGAATGTGAAAAATGTCCACGAAATGTGCATTTCAAGAGACAAAATACTCATTGTGTGCACAAAATGATGTATGACACAAATGGCATCCCATGGTTTGGTGAGACCTCTGCACATGTCCAGAGTAGCTGACAGTCTGTTAGTGAGTTTCGTCAATGAGGAGATGCTTTTTAAATACTTTTGTTTGTCACAACATCATTTTTCTGACCTGGGGCCTGTTTCAGAAAGCGGGTTTAGTGAAAACTCAGAGTTAGTTGACTCGGAGTTGAGGGAAACTCTGGGTTGTCGGATTCACAGCCAGTTCAGCTCAAGTCTGAGTCACTTGCTATGGTGACATACTCCATGAAGCTGACCTGCTCGCTGGCAGGTTTTCTTCAACTAACCCGGAGTTCCTCCTGCTCACAGCAGGCTTGCAGACTGAAGGAGGGGTCAGACATGGCGTGTCCTTTCCTTGAAGAGCCAGCTGATATTGAAGCACAAATACTCTGCTGAAATCTCCGTCGGGAGAGGGTGATCAGAATCCGCCTGGATGTTTTCACTGGTCTTTGAATCCTGTGTTCTCGGAAACAGTGCTCCAGCTCCACAGGCCCTACGAAGGGGTAATGGAAAGCCTAGCGAGAGACCTGTACAACTTTCTTGAACTTGTGGCCAAGGACATGACAATACCTTATTGAGAGGAAGTGATTAATAGAGTAGACTTGTTGAGAGGCATTCACATCAGTACCTGATAGCAATGCATTACAAATCCATCTTTTTAATATTTCCAGGATTGTATAACCCATGGCTGGACTAACCCTGTTTTAAACATGAAAAAATATCTGGCTCATGATCTAATGTATATTCATGAATACATTCTAACTTCTTTTGATTATTAATGGAAGGGACCCACTTCAATGGGCAGTATTAAATGTGTGTCTGTAGATTTTTCAAACCCATTTTTAGTTTCCTGCAGCATATATTATGATTGAAGTATAAGTATAAGTATAAAGTGAAAAACAAATGCTGCAAGAAATGCCACAGTTTTGGTTTAGCATGAAATATACATGGTATAAAACTCTGAAATGTCTTCTTTTAAATGCATGAGAGGGTGCCTCTTTAATAGGCTTCCCCAGTCTCAAACCCCTAAGTCTCATCTGTCATTCATTAGCCCTGTACAGATGTGAATTAGATTAGCAGTTCCCCCCCCTTCTACCACAAATAAAGAGACCATTGACTGGCAGTCAAAGCATCGCCTCCCTGCAGCTCCAGACAGGGGCAGAGACAGACTTTCTCAGCAAAACTTTTGCTGCTAGGGAGACAAGACAAAAAGAAGCATGCTACACACAGAGTGCTTCTTTCTGGGCTTTCTGAAATCTAGGACACATTTGTAAATCCTAAATCCTCACCAGAAATCCTCACTGGGAATCAGCCAGTTGGTGAGTGTGTTATTTTACTCTTTCCTTGATCTTTATTGATGTTTTTTTTCTGCAGAGCACTCCTGTAGCCCCAGGAGATTATAAAGCATTGCTCTCTGTGTGTCTTATTCATTTTCATATATTATGATTTAAGAGATATTTTCCCCTTTGAAGAGGGAAAATCATCTATATATTTTTAGGGTGTTTAAAATGTATATGCTTTTGTTGTGTTACTTTTTTGTTAAGTGCTGTGCTGAAATACGGATTCATATATTTTAAGTTATTCATACCCACTTGGTTTTCAATTAACTTGGAACATTAAAAAGTGATAGATTACTTCTTAAAATAGATGGCAAAATATGACATGATGGATATCTATCTGTTCACGACATCTAACTAAATAAGGGGTCTCAGTTATTATTTATTTATTTATTTATTTATTTATTTATTTATTAGCAGATGCCCTTACCCAGCGGACACATCCCTGGCACAGTTAGTAGTAACGATCAGAAGTATCTCTCACCTGTACAGTTTCACTCAAGAAAACAGGTTAAATTCAAAATGGTTGTCTGACAGGGTACTTACATGATCCAAAGCTATGTGGCACATTCAATTCATTAGAATCTCTGACTGTGTAGCTTGGGGTTGTCAGGCTGAAGGCTGCTTAGCACCGCAGTGTAACCACATCTGTTTAATAGGAATGACATTGATTGAATTCATGTTGAGATCTACACTGAGGGGCTGAGTTGGTGTGCAGTGTCTAACAGACAACAATAGACGTTTCCCTGGCACAGTCAGGAGCCCCAGAAATGCATCGCAGTCTTTTTGTTCATGTCTGCTGAACTGAACAGAAAGTTAAGTTCTTTGTTTCAGTGACCTTTATGGTACATCAAATTCAGCATTTTACACATTGTGCCAAGAGAGCACTTTCTGGAGAAATAAATGTTAATTAACTGACTCTTCCACACGATTAACCTTTTCATTTTGAGGGAGTAGTTTAGGTCCTGTGATTTGATTTCCATTGGTCATCTTAAGATTTGCGACTGTTACAGCCGTTTCCTTCTGATAGCTATCCAGTATGTCATACCCACTGAGCAAGTATAGCACCTGTAGCAGTAGGGAAGACACCAACATACATGTAATGTGTGATTTAGCAATCTCCACATACTATGAACTGCATTCAAGATTTTGTGAATTAACTTCAAAGTCCGATGTACTATATTATGAAAGACAGCTCAAAAGTAGGCCTCCTTCCATGCGAACACTGGAAGTGGTGCTGACAAAACCACATCAGTCCCAGACCTACACCTCAGCTGAAAATTTAAAACATGATAACAGGACACAAGTCTGGACTATTCCCACAATGGCCACCAACTTTTCAACGATAGATCTGTCTCCAAAGTTTTCAAACTTGACTAAGAATACCAGTCAGAAATCCCAGTATTTATATCTGCACAATATTTGGATGCATTTGACACTACCCACCAACTATAAGAGAATTAAGAGACCACTCCAAGTTCAGAAATCAATGTTAAGTGGTCTCTTAATTTTTTCCAGAGCTGTATATGTGTAAATACTCGCTTCCTTACCAGACAATGGGTTTCCTAGAAATTGAGACAATTCCTGATAAACTCCCAGTTCTTCACTTTTCTCTGCGTCTTCCAGCCAAAGCTAAAATCTGCTTCCACCAGCTCATATGCTGGCTTTGCTTTTGTTTTCAGCACTGCAGCACAGGAATTTCAAAATCATTCCCAGTCAATGAGTGTGATCTGCGGTGTCTCTCAACCCCCTTGACCTGAGCAAGGCCATTATTATTATTATAGGTGGGGGATGGGGGGAGGCATTTGAGAATTATTCAGTGTCCAATAGGAAACCAGGATGATTACACTGGGGAGGTATGCAGGATGTAAACATTAGCAGAGAATTTGAAACTACTCCATCTAACAGCATTTCGCTTTTTTTGGTCTCTAGTAAGAATGTCACAACAGTTACAATTTCCAACTTTCCATCCCTTGTTCATATTCTTCACTGTTGTATTTAGTTTCTATCTTGTATTCTTATAAATTCAAATTCCAAGCCTTAAAATATAGCCAGACACGACCAGTTCCACAATTTGAGGTGAGGCTTGGGACGATAGCAGCCCTAAACTATCAATGATTGTTTTGGTTGTTTTGTCTTAACACTTTTGTATCGATCTATATGATTTAAATATCAAAAATAAATATTGCATGTCTTACCTTCCAAGTGTATCGACAGCAGAGTTTGAAAAAAAATTATAATAATTTAACTGCAATAAAGTCCAATATATTTACAGTCAGCCCTCTGCATTTTAGAGATGAATTCATGTTGTTATTGAGAAAGACAATGATATCCACATTATATGGGTTTATAGAACAGAGTTTGTTGTCTGTATTTTAAATTATTAATTATTCCCATTTTCATGAACAGTCGTTGCACAGAGGTTTCAGGAATCAATCAATCAATTAAATGAATGAATCAATCAGTGGCAGTCTTACTTATGTTATGCGGCAGTGAAGGAGTATACTATATGAGTATGACTACTGTATACAATGGAAAAATCAATAGTGGTTTCATTAACTTAAAATATATCTGATACCAAAACAATGGCAGCAAAATCTAGTTCCAGATATCCACCAGTCCTTCGCAAATGAGCTATTCTTCCACTGGTGCTCGTGGGTGATTTTTTAATGATGCAGACACATGCTATTCATTGATCTAGCTAACGTTGTTTCAAGACCTACCTGGGCAAACTTAGCCAGAAATAATGCAAACAAAGTTTTACAAGTGGGGCAGAAAAATTAAGAAAATACAAGTGGAGAAGAAATTACATGAAAGTTTACAAAACTACTTTCCTCTCAATTCAAATGAGAAAGAAGCAGCAGTGGATTGAAAGCGCCAGCAGCAGCGGCGGTAACAGGTAAAACAAGCTGTATCTTACTGGCTTCATTCTGTCCTAGTTATAGCTAGAGAATATTGTTTTTCGAGACCAATGCAAAGCAATCACACTGAGAAGTCAAGTGAATTTAGTCTTTACATTCCTAATACCACTACTATTACTACTCACAGTAACAATTATAATAATGATAAAGTTCACAAAAAAATATATTATAAAGTCTTCTTTCTACTTGATATTATAATCATCACCATAATCAGCACACACATCTTTCATCAAAGCCTCTGGCAGGGTCTAAAGGGAGGTATCATGAACCGCAGCTGGTGCACAGTTACACAGTACAGATATTCATATTACAGCTGGCATGAGCAGGTAAAGTCACTTTCATGGGGTTACGCACAGACAGTCAGGGACAGAGCTAGAATCGGGAGATGGAATCGGCCACCTTGCCTCCTTGATGAAATCTCCCAAAGGCTGCACTGGCTGGAGTCGACATCTAAAAATACTGAGTTCAGCAAACAAGCTTAAATTCACACAATTATTGTTTCTTTTCATAAAATATATAATTGCTTAAACAGGTTAATTATTTTCAGTGACAGAGCCCCCTGGACCACAGTCTCTGTCTGAACTGCCCAAACCCACCAGCCACCCTTGCTCCCTGGACTTTCTGCCACCCCTTCCGGAGAAGAGCTGTCTGTCAGAGCCTCCCCCTTTAGTCTGCCCATGGATTATTTTGAAAAGATCTGAAGCATTGACCCATCGTTCCAGGCCCAACTGTGATGTACAGAGCAATTTCAATGGACTTCAGAGCATTAAGAGATACTACTATTTTTCCTCATTACCAGGGCTTAATTTGTGCAGAAATTTAGACTGTCCACTCCGGTACCTCTAAGCACAGCTCTGGCACCTCATTGTGATATGAAAAATGTGCATACAATTTAAAAACCAAAGACAGTAGTGGTTAAGATGACATCTCAGATTTGTATCATCAACCCCCCTGGTCAACAATTCTACTTCAACCCCTGATTGGCAATGCGACACCGCCTCCCCGGTCAATAGCTCGGTTGCACTTCACAAACTTAGCGCTCTGATTCCTCTGCCACACCTTGTACATCCACTCTCTCACAGACATATTTAGCTCTGGTACATCTTGATATGCTCATTACATATGAGTGTTCACATGAACTTTAATTTTTTATAAATGTTTGGTGGGATTTGTGTTTGGCACGATTTTTAACTAATTAAGTAACAGCAATAGGAAATAAAGTACACAAGCAAATTAATCCCAAACTGGGAGAAATGCCATAACTATAAATGTGAATATAATAAAGTATAAAACTGGAACTTTAACTATGTGAATTATATTGTATGTACCAATGTCATGTGACATTTGTTTGCTACACAATGGACAATTTCCACCTCTAACTTTCATTTAACTTTTTCAATTCGCATTTATTACTGAATGCAAATCTTATTAAAAGTTTCAGCCAACTGCAGCAAAATGTATCATTCCAGTCAAATGCTTCTTAATATTTTTCCTGGAACCAATCTCATATGCTCCACATTGACGGTGACACATCAAGTATAGGCATATTTCAGAAATTCATTTGGAATGAGCTCCTGTGATTCCTCACTAGATACACTTGCAGTGGATACATTGTACTCTGACGGCAAATATGTGAATCTTCTAAATTAAGGAGATTGTAAGTGAAATAAACAATTACCTTCAATAGGAAAACATTTACTATTGCACATTTACCATTTCCCAATGAGGGAAAACAGCAGAGACATACCACACAAAACTGAGTGCTAACTTAAGTTGTTTTCTGCCACAGGGTGTTTGTTTTTCATCTTAAAACTAGGGGTGGTGAATTTAAAATGATGGGAAAATGTTATAATTATAGGCCCTTGATAGATAGATAGATATTTTGAAACATCAACTTTTTATGTAAATGTCCACTTGATCATGTATGATACAACTCTAAAGAATGGAGACAACAGTGAAAGAGATTTCTGACCTTAAATATAGACTTCGCCAGCTGATAAAACATTGAAATTAAACACACTGTGAATGAAATGGAGAACCTCTTAACCATATATTTCACTGTAAGAAAACAAAAAACAAAGTTGGCCATGCAGACCATAAGCATTCCTCAGTACAAAATACACTCTCTATCATTTAATTTAGTCATATATTAGACACATTTAGATGTATTTCGATTTACTTAGGTTTGGCAATTTAATGTATATACCATCTAGCTTTATTGTTAAATGTGAAATACAGCATTGCAATTCTGTATTGAAATTAAACTAAAGCATTGGAAAAAAATGATTTTCTGATTATTTGCTTTGCTGTTTTCCTGAAGAATAAAATTAAAACTTGGCAGCATGTATACAGTACCTAATCTTAATACTCAAGAACTGGACCAGATACCAATTCAATCAAGATTTTCCTCAAATGTGCAAAATAACATTTGTGTGGCTGAATGAAAATCCCCCTCCCAGTGCCAGTAGCCCTCAGTGAAGTGTTTATATAAGTGAGTCTGGGGACATTTGGCAGTTGTTTAGTTTGCTTCCTGAGCCATTGAAATGCAGGGTCACGTTAAAGGTCAGTTTGGAGACTGTTCCACGGGAAGGAAGGTTGTAACATACTTTTGATTTTACTAGCAAAGTGCCCTGCCCTGCCCTGTGCAACAGTGAGGCCCAGACAGAGGAAAGGGCAATCCAGTCTCTTTAATGACAAGGATACATGTGACTTTAAAGTGAGACATTGTTGACCTTCTTTCCTGACCTCAGTCAATGTAGGTGTTTGCTCATGTGATAAATGCATGGGGATATACTTTCACTTCTGTAAACTTTGGAGAACGCAGGAGCAGCGTATACATTCAGAAAGCTTACAAATTAATTTTGAGTTCAGCATTAAACCAGGCTTTACAATAACCACAAGTCCAAATATGCTGGCAGAGCAGAAAAACTATAGCAGCAGCTTCCTTCACCCCACTCATTATAGGGATAATATTTTAAAAATCTATACACAGAAACTTCTGAATGTTTTTGGTCATATGTAGCGTGATGGAAGAGCATGGGCTTTTCTGCTGTGCTACTGCATAGAAAGTAAACCAAAACAATGTTTACAAAAAGCTTTGATTTTGTATAATTGTTTTGTTGTTTCCCACCATACCCACTGTGTTTCTAATTGTTTACAGCTCTACACTGCAACGCTGAAGAAGCTGTCAAGCAGATGTCTGTCTGAATGTAATTTGCATGTATAAACATAAAGAAAGCTGGTAATAATAACAATATGTGCCATTTAAAGTGTAGGTTTTACAGAAGAGGCAGGAGGCCTAGGGTAAAACAAAAAGGGTCAAGTCAGTAGTTCACACACATACTATCACCCTTCCTTCTCCTTGCCACTAGCCAATCTCTCACACTGATTGACTACCAGAGGACACATGCCCACTCACAGTAGGAAGAGGTCTGGCTCACTCCTTGTCTTTCAGTCATATGCCTAACACGTGATATGAAATCGAAGTCAACCTTTGTCATCCCACATTATTGCTAGATGTGCAATAGAGTATATTTTATTCCCCCACCCCCAATGACAAAACAATGTAATATCCCTATATAATCTTGAACATAAATACTGGCTACTGTGTACATTAACCTTTGTTCCTTTCAATTGTCGCTGTGTTTCTTCCACTAAATCAAGAACATAAGAACGTGTTAGCGTCCCC
Source organism: Amia ocellicauda (assembly GCF_036373705.1). Taxonomy (NCBI): domain Eukaryota; kingdom Metazoa; phylum Chordata; class Actinopteri; order Amiiformes; family Amiidae; genus Amia; species Amia ocellicauda. The sequence continues at coordinate 6,653,981 of NC_089850.1, forward strand.
ACAATTTATTTTGGATTGATCAGCTTCTTTTTAAAGTTTTCATTGCCTGGAAACCTTACCGAAAACAATTTCAACAATGTGAAACCTGCTTTTATTAATTCTCCATGTGTGCTTTTGTGTTTTGTTCTATGTAATTAACCTCTAGGACAGATACCGCTATCACTGTAGTCCCGGTTCCCTCACTTAGACCAGACCAAAAGCATTTTGTCTTCACAAGATATTAGTCTAATCATGCCAACATCAGTCATCACTAGATCCCCCAAAACGTGCTCCACACAAGCGTACTGCAAACCACTATCCAAAAAACTTGACTTGCTCTCTGTGCCCATATACAACAGAACAACAACAAACTGTGGTAATGTTTCAGTCTCAGATGTCACCCTATCATCATCAGTCAAAACGAATTTATACCATCTTAATTCTTCATTCCTAGCTCTGAACTGCTCATTTTAGCTTTTGCTGAACTTCTTTCAATACAATCTAAAGGGAAGGGAATTCAAGGCTTTGGTTGAAATAAAACCTAGTAATCCATCTCATGTTCCCACTGAAGTCAAAACAGCAGACCTTTCAGACAGTACCTGTAATTTAGTAATGTATTCTCCTGTAAGATTGCACTTATGCAACAGTTGTCATACTCTCGCCTTGCTTTAGTATCACTTGTATTGTTTATTTTGATTTCCCCTATGCTCCTTTTCCCTTAGCTCTTAACTTTGACTTAACATCTTGTCTTATCAGAATTGCACTGTATTATTGCACTTTGTATTGCCCTTATATTTTGCAAGTTGCCCTGGACAAGGGCATTCGGTAATAAATAAATAAAAACATAAAAAATAAATAATAATAATAATAATAATAATAATAATAATAATAATAATAATAATAATAATAATAATAATAATAATAATAATAAAGGAATTCAGCGAGCCTTTTATCGTTTTACAATCATACCTCTATACTGTGTTATACTGTGACCCAGGGTCCCTTCTGGAGGACGCATTAGTCACTGTAGTTCACATTTTGTCTTCCCCACAAATTCCTTGGAAAAGGTTTTTTTTTTCTGTTTATTCAGCCATGCCTAGTGAGGGAGAGCTGAGTTCGGCTGGGGGTGTTTATAATGCTGAATACAAGCCAAGGAGAGTTCAAGGAAACTATTAAAGACTTTGCCATACTTACTGTTGACATTTCAGGCTGTGAGTACAACACATTTAATAAAGCATTCAAAAACAGTCCCAGCTGACACCCTGGCCCGAAGCTCTGAAGAGCCATGCTTACCATGTGAATATAGGGGCTGATATACACTCACCTAAAGGATTATTAGGAACACCTGTTCAATTTCTCATTAATGCAATTATCTAACCAACCAATCACATGGCAGTTGCTTCAATGCATTTAGGGGTGTGGTCCTGGTCAAGACAATCTCCTGAACTCCAAACTGAATGTCTGAATGGGAAAGAAAGGTGATTTAAGCAATTTTGAGCGTGGCATGGTTGTTGGTGCCAGACGGGCCGGTCTGAGTATTTCACAATCTGCTCAGTTACTGGGATTTTCACGCACAACCATTTCTAGGGTTTACAAAGAATGGTGTGAAAAGGGAAAAACATCCAGTATGCGGCAGTCCTGTGGGCGAAAATGCCTTGTTGATGCTAGAGGTCAGAGGAGAATGGGCCGACTGATTCAAGCTGATAGAAGAGCAACTTTGACTGAAATAACCACTCGTTACAACCGAGGTATGCAGCAAAGCATTTGTGAAGCCACAACACGTACAACCTTGAGGCGGATGGGCTACAACAGCAGAAGACCCCACTGGGTACCACTCATCTCCAATACAAATAGGAAAAAGAGGCTACAATTTGCACAAGCTCACCAAAATTGGACAGTTGAAGACTGGAAAAATGTTGCCTGGTCTGATGAGTCTCGATTTCTGTTGAGGCATTCAGATGGTAGAGTCAGAATTTGGCGTAAACAGAATGAGAACATGGATCCATCATGCCTTGTTACCACTGTGCAGGCTGGTGGTGGTGGTGGTGTAATGGTGTGGGGGATGTTTTCTTGGCACACTTTAGGCCCCTTAGTGCCAATTGGGCATCGTTTAAATGCCACGGCCTACCTGAGCATTGTTTCTGACCATGTCCATCCCTTTATGACCACCATGTACCCATCCTCTGATGGCTACTTCCAGCAGGATAATGCACCATGTCACAAAGGTCGAATCATTTCAAATTGGTTTCTTGAACATGACAATGAGTTCACTGTACTAAACTGGCCCCCACAGTCACCAGATCTCAACCCAATAGAGCATCTTTGGGATGTGGTGGAACGGGAGCTTCGTGCCCTGGATGTGCTTACCACAAATCTCCATCAACTGCAAGATGCTATCCTATCAATATGGGCCAACATTTCTAAAGAATGCTTTCAGCACCTTGTTGAATCAATGCCACGTAGAATTAAGGCAGTTCTGAAGGCGAAAGGGGGTCAAACACAGTATTAGTATGGTGTTCCTAATAATCCTTTAGGTGAGTGTATAAAGACAAGCCACTCATAATGCAAGCATAATGCAGCTTGGCATTCCACTGCATCAGTTTGCAAAGTATGGTAAATATTTTTTATATTTACTAAGAAACATTTTTTTTGAAGGGAGCCGCCATGCACGAATTGAAATATTTGTTGAGATCTATGCAATATATATATTTGTCTTATAAAACCAACGAAGCTGAGGGCTCATTGTTTGTGGTATGAGTATGCGTGCTTAAAAGACAACCTATCCAAACCACGGAACAAATAGAAAGAGATTGCAGGCTGGACAATAGTTAGGCTACTGCAGGGTTTATATGGCATCTCTGGTGAAAGGAGTTTATACACATATTATAAACATTTTATATATGTACATAACAACTTGCACAGCCTTTCCCAAAATGTTGCCAAGAGCATTGCGCTTGTTAACTACATTTCAAGTCCAGATTTCCAACTCTTTTGCAACCAGTTCAAAACTATTGCAACAGTTGCCACGAAGTCTTATCTAGCAATGATGTCATACCTTATTGCAACATATTCACCTCTATCGGTGCTTTGCCAGTTGTTGTGAATGAATGCTAGAATATTGCATTGTATTTTTTTGTTTTGTTTTGTTTTGTTTTCTTCATGTCATTAAGTTTCTAAGCATTTATTTTCAATTTAGATCATCATGCCACGTTGGTGGGTCCTCTGCGTGGTGCTGGGGAGTTCCTGGGTGCTACGCAGCCTCTCCCAAAGTGGGAATGGGGATATAGACGTTGGCTCAGGTGATCCATTTAAAAGCCTGAGGAGCAACCACACTGAAGAGCTGGAAAAGGAGCCAGAGAGAGCTGTGAGATACGAGTCTGATATAAGCAGCTGCTCTGTGAACTTTCACACTGCCCAGTCCAGGCTTTGGGGGTCTTCCAGACAGGAGGTCAAGGCCTGGGAGGAGGAACTCAAATATCTCAAGGAGATCCTGCATGGCAACCAGGTCTCTATGGACAGTCTGATCCACACAATCAGCACAGAGGTTGGGGAGCTGAGGTACCAGGAAGTGATCGAGGAAAGCATCACTGGGATCAAGGAGGAGAACCTAAATTGTGACAGGGTTGTGAATAAAGTCATGGAGGAGTTTAAAACACAGCTGGAGGGAGAGGAGCCAAGTTCAGCGGAAGGAGCTTTGAAGTGAGTTGGTCACCTTCTTTAGCAGGTCAATGAACGGTATTTCTTGTAAAACTAATGATTAACAACAACAACAACAACATAAAAAACATATTTCAAATTATAATGAGATTATGTACCATTTGGGTGCTTTATCACAGCATCTCCAAAAATGGCATCTCGTCTCCCCAAGAGTACCCCTGGTTAAAACAACCTACTCAATCCCCAGTCTGTCTAGTGAGTGAAAGCTTGTTCATCCAAGCCTGGGTGAAAAAAGAGAAATGTTAATATTGGTGCTAAAGTTAACTATTTGTACATGCTGGTTGGACTTTAATTGTGTGTCTCTGACTCTTCACAGAGTTAAGGAGGAGTACCTGAGCATTGAAGGGATGCTGCACACAGCAGAAACCATTGCTCAGAAACTGGAGAGTGCATCGCAAGCCCTGTATTCTTCTCTGAAAAGACAATTGGGAAAGTCTCACTCCTTTCACTGAAATATAATTTATTTTAATACATGCATGAGCACAGCACTATTGTAAAGTCAGCAGAGGCCAGGGGATCCTACAAACAGTGTTCCCTTTCACAAATCACCTTGAATTGTGTTTAGTTGTGCTAAATGAAGGTTTGTGCCATTTCAGCACTAAAAGGTTCACGTATTATGTGGTCACTTTTCAGTAATGGTGTATGCATATTCATAAAGTGAAGCTCTTGAACACCAAAGTCATGCACCATTTATATTAAAAATGTAAAGTAAATACACAAACAAACAATTAATAAAATGTTCTTTATGTTATGTCAACTTTTTCTTATTGAATTCCAAAGACATCTTAAAACATACCTTTTTTATTGTGAATCTAGTGAATCCACTTTTTCACTGCCAACGATGGTTTACAAATGCAAAGACATTGTATAGTTTCACTGGTTATTATATCAACTGACAATCTAACTTAATTTTCAGACACAAACATATTGTTTATTACTCACTACCAAAATGTTTGTTGTTGTTATTGTTTTGTATTTTAACCCATATAGTAATGTATAATAATATATTATTATAATCATAATGTTTTACATGTCCAATTTACTTTTTTCTTCTCATACAGTACATGTACAATGCATTAACTGGACCATGTCCTGAATACTGCGTTCAGTCTGTGTACTACCGTGCAAACAGGGTATACACCACGTGGAGAAGATCCATCGATAACTCCCAGGCTGGAGCGCATGGCTTATCATAATGAACTGAAAGACCAAAATAACCCTAACCTACATAAGTCATGATTTGGTCAAAATCTTTAAAGTAACAAAACAAACAAGCAATTATAATATCTGTGCAGAAGAGATCAAACAAAATGTGATATTACAGTGTTTTCTAGCTGTTTCTTAAGAAATCAAATAAAATCCAATGAACAAGGAACCTTCTTATTTCAAATCCCATAGTTTCTATCTGTTCTTTTCTATTTCCAAATGTACTCTTATGAAAGTTTACCAGTTTAACTCTGCTTGGTAATTTGTCTGTTTCTCCGTGCTTTTAAAGTGCATGTACTTTACTTTGCTGTGGTTTTCCATAGCTTGTTTCATGGTTTAATATACCTCTCTACCACCATCCTTTTACACCTCTACCTTTCTTTACATATTCATACACTCTGTGTATTTGAACAAATAGCACAGGAAAAGTAATGCTGGATCCAAGGTGCTTCATAGAAAATGCTGACATTGAAAGCTGGGTGAGAACAGTGAACAATTGGTTCAAAGACAAACAGCTTCCTAATTAGCTAAAGAGTTTGCTCCATGATTGAGTGATTTATAAACATCAGTTTTTGCTTATATGTGGCACAGTTTAATCTGAGACCCACATTGTAAGGATGTGACTTGTCTGCAACATACTGCAGTCCCCAATTGTGTAACAGACTTTTATAACAGTGGTCTATTACAATCATCATGGGAAAATAAAGTCATTACAGAACCATTACAGAAGCATAAAGGAAATTGAGGATGCATTTTACCCATGTTCATCCTGGCAAGATATTAGGTTATTTTTGCTGCTCAGTAAGTTGTCCTATTCCCCACAATCTCTAACAAAATACCTTCTGTATCCTGTCTTGAATGCACTTCCTCTGAATTCTCTGATGATTTGCTCTGAATTGAATTTGGAGTAGAGGCTGGGGCCACGTTAATCCTTTGATGAATATGAAAAGAGCATGTGGGTTCCTGATTCGGGGCAGTTCTAACACATAAAGGTTCAGAAGTGTTTAGGAGTTGCCAAAGTCAGACACAGGACAGGTGAGAGAGCTATCTTGTTGTGTTTCTACTTTCACACAGTTTTAGCATTTTTAATCTTGTTTTAATTTTGCCTTAATTTAAGTTAATTCAGTACAGCTGCTGTGTGGTTACAGTATAATAGATTGAAGGAATTTGGAGGAATTCCAGTGATTGCATTGTGCCAGGTCTAGTCAGTCAGGTGTCAATTGGTGGCAAAGAGATACTTTTTGAAAAACAAAAAGTCAATAGAAGTGCCAGTTAGCATTTCTCATCTTGCTTTTACTGTGCTGTTTCTCTGTAACAAGAAAGTCAAGCAGTTGAATTGGGGACAAAAACCAAGAGACAGTTTTCAGGGCACCAACAACTTGCTAAATTTAGAAGCATATGGCCACTGCAGTGTCAATATTGCAAAATGATTTCATCTGTGAACGTTGTGAGCATGTTGAGGTCCTAGAGATCCATGATCTTGAGACTCTAGGAACGTTGAGCCCTTAGAGCAGGAAAGTGTGGAGAACTGCTGGGTCCACATTGGAACCAATGACATAGGAAAAGGAAGGGCAGAGGTTCTGCAAAACAAATTTAAAGAGTTAGGAAAGAAAATAAAGAACAGAACCTCCACAGTAGTTTTCTCTGAAATACTTCCCGTACCACGTGCATTGCCAGGGAGACAGGCAGAGATTACGTGTGGTTGAAATCCTGGTGTAGGGAAGAGGGTTTTAGATTTATGGAGCACTGGTCTTTCTTCTGGGATAGATGGGACCTGTACAAACCAGATGGTCTACATCTAAACAGAAGGGGGGCTAATGCATTGGGAGAGCGTATGTGCAGAGTAATTGAGAATCTTTTAAACTAGGGATCAGGGGGGCAGGGAGCTCTGACAATGGGAGATGTTCCACTAAGGAAAGAAAACCAAGGGAAACTGCTAGTAGGAAAGTCCTGACATGTTTGTACCTCAATGTCAGGAGATAAGGAACAAGATGTCAGACCTAGAAGCCACAGTGCTGGCGTGTGACTATGATGTTGTAGAAGTGACAGAAACATGGCTTACAGAAAATGATGGGGATGAATACAAGCTGAAAGGATACACACAGTTTAGGAGAGACAGGAAAAATCAAAGAGGTGGTGGGGTAGCATTATATGTCAGAAATGACATTGAGGCAGAATAACTCAGATTAGATCCTTTTAACGAAACACAATCTTTGTGGGTTCAACTTTTGAATAAAAGATCCAGCAGATTAGTGGTAGGAGGGTGTTACAGACCACCCAACTCAGATATTCAGAAAGATGTTGCATTGTACAATGTAATCAGGACTGCATGTAGTGAGGATGTGGCTGTTATAATGGGGGATTTCAATTTCCCAAACATAGACTGGGAAAGCTCAGTTGGGACTACAGAGGCAGAAATAGAAATGGTTGAGATGGTAAATTACTGCTTTCTAACTCAATTTGTCAGGGAACCAACCAGGGAGAGTGCATGTATTGACTTGATATTTTCAAATGACCAAGATAGAGTCAGAGGGACACTATTTAGAGAACCAATGGCAAACTGTGATCACAACATGGTTAGCTTTGAGGCAGACTTTCAAAAAACAAGGAACAAGTCTAAAACAATGGTCTACAATAAGCAAACCTTGAAGGTATGAGGCGACACTTAGAAGGGTTAGACTGGAGCACACTGGATACAGATTCAGTTGAAAATGGATGGTTATATTTTAAGAATATACTACTTGAGGCTCAGGTGAAATTTGTACCGAAACTTAGCAAACTGAGGACCAAAGAACATTGGCCAAAATGGTTTAATAGAAGTATGCAAACAAATATCAAGAGAAAGAAAATGTTGTATAGCGCATACAAGAAAGATAGAGATGAAACAAAATACAAAGAATATATTGAACTGCAAAGCGATGTTAAGAGAGGGATCAGGAAAGCAGAGAGAAATAGAAAGAAAGCTTTTTTCAATACTATAACAGAAAGCACCCCTTTCAACACATTATTTACAGTATTCTGAATGAGGCTGCAATGCACACACTGAACTTTACCTCATGTAGTTTGATGTTATCTGTATAATTTATTTTAATTTATTATTTTTAATTTCACTTCCAATAAGATTTGTCAAGTGTGATCAGATGAATAGGACTCAGGCAGGAAACAAACCTTAACCGTAATGTGAATCAAGGTGACTATCATTATTATTTCTATGAATTGAAGCAATTGGCAGATGTTAGGTAAATCACATTTCACAGCCTGATTTTGGAGATGGCCATGACACCCCACTGTTGGGAAAATTGCTATGAGAAACTAGAAACTGACGTGGACGTTGTGGTCCAGAGGGAATATTGATTTGTACTGATTAACTTACAGCACCGCCAGTAGCAACCTGCTGTTTCTCTGATGTCTCCTATTAAAATGAGTGAGGCCTTCACACCTGTGACAAATCTTATCGCTTCTGAGATCTGATACAGTTCGACCTCAAAGTGCTGTAACTGCCAGCTTTATTTTTTTGTCAGTGTTGCATTTTATAACATATAACTTGTCTGAACTTGTGACAAACCAAAACCAGTTACATTTAAAGTGACTATACATGATACATAATACCTCACCTTTTATTTAAACACCTTTCTTCATACCAGTATGTTGACTTCACTTCACTGTCTGGGCGAAGATCATTAGAAAAAGAAATCACGAGCACACCCAAATTCTTGGAAGATACAAAGTGACACTGAAAGAAAATCATGCAGAGCTTTACAATAATGTATGATGCTCCAAAGGAAAATTCTGTAATCTCATTTGGAGTATATTTCATGGAGGTAATTTCATGCAGTAAGATATACCAGTATCTACTCATTGTTACATTTATTCACAAACATAAGAAACCTAACTGTGAGGATATCTGGTCATCTCCTCCACTTTCCATTCTGATTTAGACACGTGTGTGTGTGAGTGCGTGTGTGCGTGTGTGTGTGTGTGTGTGTGTCGGCTAGTTTATGTGTGTGGTGGTTATTTCGTGCATGTGTGTAGGTTAGTTTGTGTGTGTGTGGGTGTGCGTGTGTGTGTGTGTGTGTGTGTGTGTGTGTGTGTGTGTGTGTGTGTGTGTGTGTACGTAAGTACTGGGTACCTTAATTGATTTGTTGATTTGCTCATACTTATTCATTTATTGGTTTTAATACTCCTCCACAGACTGTAAATGAAGTAGTGCACCTCGAATCAAAGCCATCAACAGTAAAAGACCATAAAATTATGTTATGTGTGTCTCGTTGATGAAAGGACTAGATTAATTAAGTAATTAAGATCTCCAGTTGGAAGGAAAATCTGATGACACTGCAGTCCTCCAGGAACATATTTTGTGGACACTGCTTTACAGGTTATTACCTTTGTTTCACAAACCCAAGGACCTGAAAAAAAGGGGAAAGCAATATATCAAAATGTAAGAAATACAATACAATTTTCATACAGAATTGTAGAAGAAAAATACAATGCAAGTTCAAAAAATATAGGGTGTGAGCTAAGTTTTCTATATTAAAAGCAGTGTGAATTAGCACTGTACTGGTGAGAACACATGGCTGCAAAGCAAATTCATGAAGTGGCAAGCCTGGAAAGAGTTAAAAGAAGGAGTGGTTCTGGGGGTGTCAGAAGGTGTTGAGATGTGTGGCAACCCTGAAGGCTTACCATGGGGGGAGAGGCTGAGGAGAAAGTACGGCTACAGAGCCAGACACAGAACAGCAGACAGGAGGACAGATCCAGTCTGCCAGGGGCACAATCCAACAGGTTGCACAGCTCTCACTGAAGCATTGACTGCCTTTGCACAAAGGATTAAATTGATTCAGTAAAGGAGTTTATTAGTTCAATTAATAGTTGAAGAGCTCCAGCAGAATGAGACCAGAAGCACCAGGTTTGATGAGCACCAGTATAGTGAAAGACACCAGGGACTGCAGGCAGGAAGGGGCAGTCATGGACAGAGAAATGGGGAAGGACAGCTGTGTTTAACTCAGCTGGGTATTCAGTTTCCAGCTTTAACCATGAAGGCGGCGTCTTTATTTTTACTGAGAACAGTCAGGCTGTTCCTGTAAAACGAGATCATAGAAAAGATTATCTCGGCTACAGAAGAAATGGACCAAGAATGGAATCAATGTGTTTTTGCTAACGGCCCACAATCCCTACATGTATTTTTAATTTCTGATTTCAATAAAATTGTTCTTGATCAGTCAGCTGCATATATGGAAATGTAAATCATACATCATTGCGGCAACATCTGGAGTGAGAAACTTATTTCTTTTTGGTCAAAATTAGATGCTAGCTGTTATTTTTTTTAATGACTTAAATTTGAGTGGTGGAGAGGGAGATGAGAAAAGCTTGTAAACCTGAAGCGTTATGTCTTCTCTTAATGCTATCTTTATTTCAGCATAAAGCACTTATTAAAACCCCATAAAGCCGAGGCAATGAGCTGACTATATGCTATTTAAGCACAGTTGAGCTCCTACAAGCAATACCTCGGTGAGAAGATTACTATGATTACCAAACCCACTTGTTAAGCTTTCCACTTTCGTTCAGCCAAGTGCCGATGTTATGGGAGAGTTCGACTCATTTTTGAGGTGTAAAACAAGGTGAACTGAAACAAGGAGCTCAGTATCAGTCATTTTTAGAAGATCCCAAACAGAAATGCAATCACAAAACAAGATGCATTTCCAGTTCTTTGATGCAACAATTTCAACAACACCGTGCACACAAGCAAGATTCTAGCCAGAGACCTGATCCTTTTGATCATAGATATATTATTCATGTCAGTTGTGTTGTGTTTCGAAAGAAAAATAATGCAAAAGCAAGGCAAAAGGACACACACTTTGTCTGAAGCATAGAATGGAATACATATTTTTTTACTGAACACAACTTTAAAAGCAGCTTTGATTCCAGTGTTCTGGCTGTTTACTTTCACATTATGTTTATTACAATTCAGTGTTTACAGTTTAGTTAGTCAAGTATCTTTTTGAACATGAATGGATGTCAACACAGATAACACCCTGACCACACTGTAAAAAATAAATTGTTGAGAAAACGTAAAAATATGAGGCAACTTCATGCAGTAAGACTTTTGAGTTGTCTCAACAATTATTTTTTAGTACTTCTCAGTAAAGATACTTTGTTTAGCTAACGTAAATTTGTTTGTTCATGCAATGTTGATAGTGATATTTTGCTAATAAAAATATTCTTGTCACAGCAACTGAAACAACAATTACTGTTGTTGAGGTAATTAATTTTTGTCTGTTTCCTAGATGGAAAAAAATGAATTTGTAAAATAAAGTGTCACTACACTATCCATTTTGTTTAGTGATTTTATGTCTATTTACAAATGACAAACATGGACTTATTCTTTCATCAGTTTATCTTATATTTTATTATTAATGCAAATGCAAATTGTAACAATTGTATTAAGAATGTAGTGAAATGTTATATAACTCTTAAGGGATAGTTCACCCAAAAGTGTAAATTCTGTCATCATTTACACACCCCATGTTGTTCCAACGATATTTTGAAGAATGTTGGTAACCAGACAGTTGACAATAGCCATTGACTTACATAGTAGGAAAAAAAATACTATGGACATCAATGGTTGTCAACTGTCTGGTTACCAACATTCTTCAAAATATATTTTTTGTGTTCAACACAAGAAAGAAACTCATACAGGTTTGGAACAACATGAGGGTGTGTAAATGTTGACAATTTTAATTTTTTAGTGAACTATCCCTTTAATGTAGCTAAAACGTAGACAACATGGAAACACTTGTCCAAATTTGCTTCAAATGCCTTTAGAACAAAGCATAGACAAACAGGTCAGTCAATGCCAGATCCATAAACATTCAAAACAATATCTTGAGATTTTTGTTTGGATCTTGCTGACAAACAAAAAGAAGAAAAAAAAAGGTGTTTTGTAATATTCACTGGCAATTCCAACATTTTTTACATTGCAGCTTAAACATAAATGCTTACTTTTTTGGTCTCTAAACAGTTTTACTATGTAGATGAGTATCAATAAGAGAGTGCAGCTTGTTTAATTTGCTTGAAATCTGTTTTAACTGGAAATTAAAAACAGCAACAAAAAACAAAAACAAAAAACAAAAAAAGCATCCACAACACTGCAAGGCACAGTTTGTAAATATGAACGTATTTTTGTCGTTTGTAACCAACAATAAAATGCATTATGTTTAGTGTCTTGACAATGTAAAATCGTAACCTTTTTCAAAACATTTAAACAACTGGAAACACTGGTCCAATTATGCCTCTCCAACAAACATTTGTTTTTAAAAGAAAGGACATGGAAGGTGCATCCACATTCCAAACTGTACTTTGTCTTTTTTGGCGACAAGGTATGCCACCACACTGTTCCATTTTTTCTTATAACAGTTTGTTTTTAAGATAAAGCACACGTTGGGTGCACCCAGACCCTTGCTCCATGAACACATTCTGAATCATATCAAAAGTGTACTTGAGGTTTTTAGGATAGGAAAAGTTAAGAGCATAGAGAAGCCCAAACAGGTATGCCAGACCAGTAAAGGGATCAGGAAGATCTTCCAGAACAACAACCTCCTCCAGTACAACAGCAATGTTCTTGATCATTGGTGGTGTTGTTTGGGTGTTATCTTCCAACACATAGAGATTGCCAACAGAGACCCCTTTTGTCCCATCTTCAGTTTCCTGTGACACAAACACAATAGGAAAATATTTAGTTGTTAATGTTTTATTCTCAAAGAAATAGAAAAAAAAGTAAAAAGCAAGTGGTATTTTAATGTTTTAAGACTATGAATAGACTATGCATTAGACTAGTTTTCAACTTTGTAGTGGTAAATAGTTTTATAATGTGAAATCATTAATCAAAAGTGAATATTATAATAAAACAGATAAAGAATTGCATGACCAGGTCTAGAACAAGTTCATAATGAGCAGAAAACACCAAATCTGGAAACTGTTTAAACTAGGGGTGTCCAATCCTGCTCTATGGGTCACTGTGCTGCTGAGTTCAGCTTTAACTCCAATTAAACTACCACTTTCAAGACCCAGAAAGGTAGTAAAGACATCATTAAAGTAACCCATGTGACTCCAGTGCTTTAACCTCAATTTGATAAGCAATGCGAGTGCTCTATGTGTAAAAAACTAAAACAAAAATGACATCTTTATTTGCAAAATATCACCACAAGATCACCATGACGCATGTGTGTTGTGTTGACAAGAGAGCAGACGTTTTCACCCAGAAACGCTGCACTGTTTAAAAGCAGGGGAAGAGTGATGCTGTATGCAAGCTTTGTTTATTAAATTCTACATTGATGTTGCTTTAGGTCTTGGTTCTTTTTCTAAAAATGGTGCTTCCATGATATGTCTTTTAATGTATAATTATAATTATGCCAACATATGAGTTAAGACTTAGTTTAAAAAAAACTATACATTAATTATTCGCTGTTTAACAATTTGCATTTTTAGCCTTACACAATAATTCCTATATCTAATAACACACTGTCAGCTCAGAAATATGCAATTCATTGTAGTGGTAAATAGTTTTATAATGTGAAATCATTAATCAAAAGTGAATATTATAATAAAACAGATAAAGAATTGCATGACCAGGTCTAGAACAAGTTCATAATGAGCAGAAAACACCAAATCTGGAAACTGTTTAAACTAGGGGTGTCCAATCCTGCTCTATGGGTCACTGTGCTGCTGAGTTCAGCTTTAACTCCAATTAAACTACCACTTTCAAGACCCAGAAAGGTAGTAAAGACATCATTAAAGTAACCCATGTGACTCCAGTGCTTTAACCTCAATTTGATAAGCAATGCGAGTGCTCTATGTGTAAAAAACTAAAACAAAAATGACATCTTTATTTGCAAAATATCACCACAAGATCACCATGACGCATGTGTGTTGTGTTGACAAGAGAGCAGACGTTTTCACCCAGAAACGCTGCACTGTTTAAAAGCAGGGGAAGAGTGATGCTGTATGCAAGCTTTGTTTATTAAATTCTACATTGATGTTGCTTTAGGTCTTGGTTCTTTTTCTAAAAATGGTGCTTCCAGGATGGGTGAGAACATCTACTCTTGCCTCAACACAACACGCATTTATTGGAGATTTATTTTTGGTGAATAAAGATGTCTTTTTTGTTTTGTTTTGCACATACAGCATTTGTGTCACTTCACAAAATTGAGGTTAAACCACTGGAGTCACATGGGCTACTTTTTTACTGTTTTTACTACCTTTCTTGGGCTTGAAAGTGGTAGTTGTGTAGGCTGTCAATAGAGGGACTGAAATCTCTCAGATTTCATTACAGATATCTTCGTTTGTGTTCTGAAGATGAACAAAAGTCTTACATGTTTAAAATGACATAAGGGTGAATACATTATGACAATTTACATTTTTGGATGAACTAACCCTTTAAGCCAGTGGTCTCAAACTCAATTCCTGGAGGGCCACAGCTCTGCACAGTTTTGCTCCAACCCTAATCAAACACACCTGATCCAGCTAATCAAGGTCTTCAGGATTACTAGAAACTTCCAAGCAGGTGTGAGTTGGAGCTGGTTGGAGCTAAACTCTGCAGAGCTGTGGCCCTCCAGGAATTGAGTTTGAGACCACTGCTAAACTCACTACTAAACACCACTACTAAGCCTTTTGAAGTCTTTGACACATACTTTACACTTCTTGAATAGCTCGGTTGGGTTCTCGCGAAGAAAGACAGGCAGGCCTTCCAAAGCAGCTGTCCTCCTGTGATTAACAATGTCTGTTGTCTTGAAAAACATACAAAAGAAACAACCAAATATCCAAAGTATGAAAAGTGTATTTATTATCAGCCAAAGTAACATAGATAAAACCATCAAAACACTGAAATTGAACTTACCCTTTCATCAAGTCTTTCTAGGAGCGCAGCCATGTCCTGACCGAAAGCTCCTTTTCTGGCTCTGTAAAGTTGCAGGAGCTTAGATGTGTACATGTCAACGGCTGCCATGAAGACTCCCAGAAGGTCTTTGTTGGTGATTCGAAAAAATTCCTCACAAATCTGTTCATAACAAACAATTCAGTTGTATTGATGAAACTTGAAACACTGCATTAAGTCCTTAGATCATCCTGGAAAATAGAAAATTATCAGTTAGAACCTTATATTGTAAAAATCCCAACCTTATATTAATTAAAATTATTATAAAAAATAAAGTTAAAATGTAATGCATTTAAGAACCATATTCTACACTTTTAGAACATATTTTATCTTTATGTCCCCATATTTAAAATCATATGATCTACATCTCTATGAAATCTCTGAATATTTTTTAAATAATTATCTGTTCTATACACACACATATACATATTTACATACATATTCGTACGTGTGAAATTTTTACAATGAAACCGCACATAGAAACGGCTAACATATATTTACATAATAGTTTATCCATCCATACATTGTGTATGTGAGGCTTACACATTTACACATTACACGTTCTACCTCACCGGTTAAATGATTCCCGCAACTCTCCACGTCTTCTTTCTCTCTTACAGCGCCACCTACAGACAAAAAAACCTCAGCGAACAATAAACGACTTAAATAATTGTATGGTAAACAGACATATTACTCACTAATTGTATTGAAACTTTATCATGTGTTCAATAATTTATTTAATTATTTACTTGGCAAGTATTATCGTGTAATATAAGCGGGATAATATACTGAGTGCTGGGATCCTGGTCACTTAAATGAAATGCTTAAAATAAATGATCTAATTATGATAATCTGTCTAGTGAACTTTAATGAGCTAATCTTCCTCTGACCAGTGACACAGACATAAACAATGTTAGGCCACAAGCCGTTTTTTGTGCATTTAGCCTACCTAAAACACAGTGCTTCCATGATATGTCTTTTAATGTATAATTATAATTATGCCAACATATGAGTTAAGACTTAGTTAAAAAAAAAAACTATACACTAATTATTTGCTGTTTAACAATTTGCATTTTTAACCTTACACAATAATTCCTATATCTAATAACACACTGTCAGCTCAGAAATATGCAATTCATTGCATGCATACAATTAAAAGTAATATTAATACTTACCTAAAGCCATATGGCAATATTTAGATTTTCGAAGAATCAGGATGAGCGAACTCCAACACGGCACCGATAAAATGAGGAGCTAAAGCACAATGGAGAAGGAAACCCTGTGCATTCGGCACGATTTTCTGGCTCATCACGCTTGCGCAAACTATTTAGCTCTTACCATTGCTGTTCGACATAAAAATGTTTGTCCAGAAAACTTTGTTAAACATGTAGCAGTGACATTTTGGAGAATGTTGTTGGACTAACATGTATTTTTATGTAGATTCACAGTTATTCACAATTCCTAATATATGTGACTCAAAAAGCACAGTATGCTGGACAAATGGTATTTTCATTTTTTACAGTGCACATGCTTCTGCTGTGCTCCTCGACTACCAAAAACGAGAAATATTAGCATTGCTATTATCTGTCTAAAAAATAGCAAAGTGAAATGCTCATTACAAAATATATCAACTCCTGTAAATGTTCAATCACGACTTGGTATAACATCTTAGGAAAAAACATTAAGAATTAGCTAAAAAATATATGTATCTCAACTGCAAGGCTGGTACCATTTGCATTGCAGAACTTTGCAGAACAAATAACTGGATGAATAGCCTTGAATTATATTAATTCAAATGCTATTTTTTTAAATAAATCTTTATTAATCTATCAGTCTTGTCTCTATGGTTTCCAAAACCACAGATTTGTAATGTAAGATACCTGTAGTATTAATTATGTTGTATCTGTCAAAACTTTCTACACCTACAAGTAAGACATAATACTATGCTCATATACATTCAAGTTTATGCATACAGTTAATAATGTAATTTGCAATAATGAACACTCACATAAATATAAACTTGTTTAAGTTGAAAGATGTATTATTATTATTATTATTGTTGTTGTTGTAGCAACTGATGTGCCCTCTAGCTGTTCAGAATAAAACGATAGGTTGCGTATGCAACCCCGGTTATCTGAAAAAGGAAGCACTGCCCAAGGGGGAGGGGTTTTTGCGCACTTCCGTGGGAACCCGATCGAAACGTCACTATCAAAGCTGCCATTGGCCCCTGCGCTCGTCACTCAGAACAGGTCCCTTCCCACTTCCTGTTCTATAAAACGTGACGTCAGCGCAGGTTCGTCCTCTTTTGCCGGGAGCCTGGACTCCTGCGCGACCTTGCAACCCTTGGGCAGTGCTTCCTTTTTCAGACGCAACCTATCGTTATCTTTCAAGTTGGAAGCACTGCCCAAGGGGGAGGGGTTACTGTATAATAAAACCATCTCAAGGGGGGAGGCAGCGAGCTGATAAGGGAGCCTGCCCCGAGGTGCACCGCTAGGGGACCTCGGCAACACAACTCCAGACAGTAACCTCAGGGGCCCTGTAGGGCCACACCTGAGCCTTACAGGAGCGAGGACCGTACTCATGCTCTACCGGGAACTGTCTGCAATCAGCATATACAAAGCGGGGCTCTTACGCCCTCCGCTTACAAGAGCAAGGCCGGCTGCTCTACTAGTGCAGCTAGGAGCGAGGCCGTAATCTACTTGCACAATGTCTGGCACGGGCAATCAAGCACTTGTGCGGCCTCCGCACAATATCATGGCAGTGGACCCCTGATCCAATAGGAGCGGGGCCACAGAACCAATGAGAAAAATACAATATAATACATAGCTGGCTAATCAACAGAGTAGCCGAGCTGAACAATATACAATATGTACATATCACGTGACAGCAAGACCTTCATTCTCTCGCGCAGCACAAGAGCATCCAACTCAACTAAACAGTACAGAGTGGAAGAGCTCCATTGTGCTGACAAATTAGATTTCGTACAAACGAACTATATACACCACGGGGCGCAGGAACGAACTCATGCGCCGCCTATGGAACACAGGAGCAGTTGACGCCTGCTGGTTAGACTGGCTAATGCAGGGCAACATTAGCTCTACTGTGTTAACAAAGGAACTATATACACAGTGAGGCAGAGAAACTCAAGCGCCATCAGCTGGAAACAGTGGCAGTGAACTCCATTCTACAATTTTATAATGGAGCCACAGTCCTGCTGTTTAACACATAATACATATATACACATATATACATCACAGGGGTACAAGAGCTGGCTCTTGCACCACACATGGAACACAGGAGCAGTTGACACCTGTCGAATAGCGCAGCTAACGCAGGGCAACTACAGCTCTACCGTGTGAATAAATTAACTATGTACACAGCGGGGCACTGGGGAACTCAAGTGCCCTCCGCTGGAGGACAACAGCAACGGTCCCCTGCTCTATGGCGCAATACAGCCAGGGCAGGCCACAGACCTGCTGACCAATACACAGAGCGGGGTACAGGCCAAACGCATGCACCACTATATACAGGGCGGCCTCGTAAGGCAACATGCATGTAGGCCGCACGACAAGCCCCAGGAACACATCGACAGGGCTGTCTGTACATCCAGGAACAGCTCGCGTGGTTGATCGACTGGAAGGCATAGTCCGGTGGAAGGGAAAGACATGGTTCACTAGCTCCCTCAGGATGCACTTACAGGGGCAGACAGGGAGAGGAAAGGCAGGAGCCAGAGCCTGCAGGCTACTGGGGCTCGACTGCAGCCAACACCGGGTTCCCAATGGAAGGGACCGGTCCCGTCACATCCAACCTGTAGAACCAGGCAAATGTAAGCGGCGAGGCCCAAGCTGCAGCCGCACAAATGTCTGTCAAGGGGGCACCTAGAAAAAGGCCCCACGATGTGGCAACACCTCAAGTCGAGTGGGCCACCAGGTGATCAGGCACCGGGGTCACGGTATAAATTGCAATATGACTCCGATGGGGCAATTAATTGGGTCTTGACCGCCGTCTTGGCACCAGGTGCTAAACGTCTGCCAGCGGTAGGAATACTGCAACCTCGTAGAGGGAGCTCTCGCCAACTGAATAGTGGCAACTACCACATCTGACAGACCCCAGGCAATCAATCACTCCCCCTCAGGGGCCAGGCCCGGATTGGGGTGCCAAAGCCTGCGCTGCACATGGGACAACAAGTCCGCTCTCACTGGGAGCTGCCAAGGCTCTCCGTGGAGGAGGGCGATCAGGTCCGCAAACCAGAATCTGCGAGGCCACCGTGGGGCTATCAGCAGAACTGTCACTCATTCTCTCTTGACCTTCTCCAGGACCACCGGGAGAAGGGGGAATGGTGGGAACGCATAACGGAGACAGCGCGGCTACATTTGGGCTAGCACGTCGATCCCTAGGGTTCCTGTGTGATCTTGGACGGAGAACCATAGTGGGCAGTGTGTGGACTCTGCCGCGGCACAGTCGTCTAGATAATTGAGGACGCGGACCCCCTGGCAACACAAGGGGGATAACACGACATCCATGCACTTGGGAAAAAGTGCATGGTGCTAGCGACAGGCCGAAGGGGAGAACAGCAAACTCGAACGCTCGGCCCTCGAAGGCGAATCGGAGAAACTTCCTGTGTGCCTGCGCAATGGGGATGTGAAAGTAAGCATCTTTCAGATCCACCGTGTTGAACCAGTCACCGGGCTTGATGGCCTGGGACATGGTGCGCAGGTTGAGCATCTTGAAGCGCAGCACCTTGAGGTGGCGGTTCAGGCGCCTCAGATCCAAGATGGGGCAGAAACTGCCATCTTTCTTGGGCACAAGGAAGTATGGATAATAAAGTCCCTCGTGCTGCCCCGGTGGGGGCACTTCACAGATTGCTTGCTTCTCCAGGAGAGCGGCGATTTCAACGCGCCGCACACTGCAACAGGCCCCTCACTCGCGTCCACACCACGCCCTGGAAGGGGGGTGGATGTGTCTGAAATTGCAGGGAGTAGCCAACTGATATAATTTGGAGCACCCAAGAGTCTTGGGCGCAGAGTTGCCAATTGGAGAGTTGCTGGGGGGTGTAAGGGTGGGCCAGAGGCTGCTGGAACGCCTCAGGGGCGGGTGGTCGAGGAGGCGGGGTCAGGCCAGGTCCCCTTTTACCACGAGCTGCCGTGGGCCGCCGGGGGTCAGGGCGTCGAGCCTGGGGGGGCGGCTGCCTGCCAGTGAGACGCTGGCGGAAATAGGCAGGTGGGCGGGGCTGTGACCTGGGCTGTGGTCCGGCCTGTGGCCTGGGCTGTGGCCTGGGAGCCATGGTCGGGGGGCCTCCCCGCCAGCGAGCTGCCACAGACGGCCTGCGTTGCTGAGCCAGTGTCACTGGGTACACTCGGGCCAACTGCAGGGACTGCTCCCTCTCCTGAAGAGTGCACGATAGCATCTCCTCCACAGAGGGGCCAAAAGTAAAGCCCGGCTAGATAGGGGTGTCCATGAGACAAGTCCTGTCTGCCTCAGGGACCCGCCGTGCCTGGGACAGCCAAAGCTGGCATCACCATGGCTATCGCTATCTCCGAGATAGGGGGCGGGGTGGGTGATGTGCCATATTGCTCCGAGGACTCCGCCAGCTGAGCCAAGTACAAGGCTTTCCGTATTTTGGAGGCGAGCCACTTGGGCTCCAGCCTCATACGCCCTCCGGAGCAGCGTCTCCGTGACGCGATGCTGCCTGTTGGGGCAGGCCAGGTCGCGTGGCTCCGCGGACAGCAGAGGTAGGGAGACGAGCGCGGCTATGGTGGAATTTACGTGGGGAAAATCGCTGACGCTGACCCCTCTCGAACCTGGAGCACGGCGGGGCAGGATCAGAGGGCCAGGGGAGCTAAAGAGACTCCACAGCCCTCTGGATGACTGCACAGAACTCCCTGTCCTGTCCCATGGGAGCAGGAGGAGCGTCCATGCTCAACAGAGGAGGAGGGGTGGTGAGAGACCAGCTCCTCCTCCATGAGCTCCGCCTTGAGCTCTGGGTCCTCGTGAGGACCCAGAGACAGGCAGTCCTCCTCCTAGGTGGCCCGTCTGCTGCCCTCCTCCTGGGATGGGGCAGACAGACTCCCCTCAGTCTCCACCGGCGTCTCCTCATCGTTTGGTGCGCACCACGGGCACGTCAGGCAGGGGTGGCACGGCTGTCGCGCGGGGGGCAGCTCCCACGGGGGGGGCAGCTGCCGTGGCAGGTGCGGGAGAGACAGCCGGCGCAGGTGCGGGAGTAGGTGGGGACGCCAACGCAGGAGGCACGGCTGTCCCCAGCACTACCATCCTGGAGGAGGGAACGGAGGGGCTTGGGGAGAGGCGGAGATCCAGCGGAGTGGGGAATCGCCGAGCGCAGCAGCGAGTGCGGCGGCGCCCAGTAAGATGGCGGACCTCCGGGCGCGCCATAGCGGACCCGGAAGCCACTCCAGGCGGGCAAGGTGCTCCAGGATTTTACTGCCGCTGCTAGCGCTCCTGCTATGGACGAAAAAGCCCTATGGACAAAAAACCAACACAGCAAGCAGTCGGAATATATATAGCACTATATAAACACGACTATTTTTTTGAAAATGCTCTTCTTGTGAACGAAACTGAAACCGAGAGCGCAGCAGGACCTCTGGTGCCCGGACGGGACAGAATCGGGATTAGCTATCAATAATAACTAAACACACACAAGACAGAGACGATGTGTAGCGAAAACGGTGGTAAACAACACTATGAAGTGAGCCAGCCAGCCGAAATACGCAGTTTGAATGTTTATTACAAACACAGACAGAGAGCTTACGTTCCTGAGTCCAGCGAAGAGGCAAAAGAGGACGAACCTTCGCTGACGTCACATTTTATAGAACAGGAAGTGGGAAGGGACCTGTTCTGAGTGACGAGTGCAGGGGCCAATGGCAGCTTTGATAGAGTGATGTTTCAATCGGGTTCCCGTGGAAGTGCGCAGAAACCCCTCCCCCTTGGGCAGTGCTTCCGACTTGAAAGATAACATTCAGGTTCATGTTCTCCAACATGCCATCCATGGGAGTTTTAAACTGTTAAAGGTCTATTTCTATTTTACTTTTGCCACGGTTACCTCGTGGGAGGACCGTAAAGCTGTTAGAGACAGGACCCAAGTGCAGAGCTACTGCAATGAGCAGACAGAAACCAAGGAGAATCCAAAGGCGAGGTCGAGGTCACAGGCAAAAGGTCGAAATCCAGGAGGTCAAGAGAAACAGATACAGAACAGAAAGAGAGCGATAGAGATAGAGACAAGGACAGGGCATAAAGCGAAAGAGGAAGGACAAGGAGCAAGAGAGAGAGAGACAGGGTTAAAGGGCAAGGAACAAGGAACCAGGAGAACACGGCTTGGTGAAGCAGGGAGAGCTGACAACACTTCACCAAGAGTGAGGGCAGTGAGGGGTGTATAAAGGAGAGCAGAAACTAGGAAGACAAGAGCAGGACCAATGAGAACAAAGGACAGGAGCAGAAGTGCACAAGGGTGAGGAGGAATGTTAATTGATAGAGTGAAAAAAGGAAAGCAGTGAAGGGAGCAGGAAAAGGCAAGGGAACATTGGCGGCCTCTAGTGGGGGAAGAGGGTCAGGGCTAGGGAACTGTGACAGTACCCCCCCCTCCATGCTCGGCGCAGCCGAATGAGACTGGACACAGCGGGGACAGCCACGGGACAGAAGATCAGGAACAAAGGTAGTTGGGAAACAGAAGACAAGAAGGCAGGAAAGGGCAAGATTTCCAGAGAGTGGCAAAAAGGCAAGGTCGGGAGGCCTGGGTGGTGGCCACAAGTCAGAGTCAAAAGGTCTGAAGGACGGCCATGGGATAGGATCGGGTTCTGGAGGTCTTGGAGGTGGCCACAGGCTCGGTGGATGGAGCCAAGGAGGCCTCAGAAGCCAGGGCCTGGGAAGGCGAAGCCACTGAAGCCTTAGGAGACTCCGAGAGAGGAGCCTAGGGAGGCGAAGCCGACTGAGCAGTGGGAAGCAGAGCCGTCGGAGGTGGAGTCTTGGAAGGCTTAGGAGATGGAGACGGTGAAACAGTGGAAGGCAACGCTGCAGAGGTCTCGGGAGGTGGTGCTGTGGAAGCCGCAGGAAGCTGAGCTGTTGAAGCCTCAGAAGTCTTGGGAGGCGGCTGCGCCAAGGGAGGCAGAACCATAGAAGTCTCATAAGGCAGAGCTGAGGGAGGCGCAGTCTCATGAGGCGATACAGAAGATACCTCGGGAGGCAGAATTGCAGGAGCCGTTGACAGCATAATTGCAGGAACCGTGGAAGCCAAGGAGGTCTTGATGGGCGGAGCCATAGAAGCTAGAGAAGACAGAGCCTTAGAAGCTTCAGCCACAGGAGATGGCATCATAGGAGGCGACACAGCCTCAAGGGGCGGAGCCATGGAAGCATCTGCAGGTGGAGCCTCAGGAGACGGAGGCGCGGAAGGTGGAGCTGCAAGAACCTCGGGAGGCGGAGCCTTAGAAGCTTCAGCTACAGGAGCTGGTATCACTGAAGATGGCGCAGTTTCAGGAGGCGGAACAGTAGAAGCATTTGTAGGTGTATCCTCAGGAGGCAGAGCTGCAGAAGGCAGCACCACAGGCACAGGGAAAAGGCAAGGGAACATTGGCGGCCTCTAGTGGGGGAAGAGGGTCAGGGCTAGGGAATTGTGACAACTTTATTGTATTATTTATGTATTCTTTTATATTGCTGTATATTTGTTGTATGTTTACCAGTCTGTAAAGCATTCTGTGGCTACCCTGCGAAGGGCGCTATACAAAGAAAAATTGATTGAAAAACAATTGATTGAATTTGAACAATTACTTTATAAAAATCACCTGTTTCCTGAAGCCTTCCCATTTCTTAATTTCCTAACCCTATTGCCAAACCCTTCAGACTTGTTAGAATTCAATAAAATTTGATATTCAGTTTCATATAATCCATGCAGTAATTAATGTAAGTCCTAGGACTGAACAAAGGCACCATTATCAACACATGCATTTACTTTATTCTCGCTCCTCAGTCAAAATCATATTTCAGTTAATCAGGTGAAGCTAGTGTCAAGAAGAATGTCTCCCCCTCTCACAAGAACAGTGGATATCAAAAGTCTACACACTTATTGAAAATGCACCTTTTGTTGATGTAAAGGCTGAAATCAAGACACATATTGTCAGACCTTTTTTCACCTTTAATAAGGTTCTTGTAACCAACAGTATTTAAGTGAAAAAAAGCATAATTTCATGAAAAAGAACAACTGTCAATGCCTTTATAATGGGGTTGGTAATTGTTAATCAATTGAAGTGATTCTGACTACCCCTAAATAAAATCAGCTGTTCCTGTAGGATTTCCTTGGCATGACATGGACATTGCAAAGATAAGGACGTTCCTTCAAAATTGATGACAGTGCAAGGAGACAGCTCGTTAGGGAGGCTACCAAGAGGCCAACGGCAACCTTAAAGGAGCTGCAGGAATTTCAGGCAGTAACTGGCAACTCTGTGCATATTACAACCATTGTGCATAAGTTTTGACATGAGGGGTAAGGTGGTAAGACGGAAGTCATTTCTCACAAAAAATTACATCCAAGCCCGTCTACATTTTGCAAGAAGACGCATTCAAACTCCAAAAACCATGTGGTAAAAAAATGTCTTATGGTCTGATGAGACCAAGGTAGAACTTTGTGGCCTGAATACCAAAAGATATGTTTGGTGCAAAGCCAGCAAGGCTCATCACTCAAAGAACACAGTGCCTACTGTCAGGCATGCTGGTGGCAGCATCGTGCTATGGGGCTGCTTCTCTTCAGCGGGGACAAGGGCTCTGGTCAGGACAGAGAGGAAAATGAATAGCTCCAAATATCAAGATATTTTTGCACAAACCCTGTTGCCCTTTGCCAGAAAGCTGAAGTTAAAGAAGAATTGCACTTTTCAACATTACAACAAGTCGAAGCACAACGCCAAATAAACCAAGGAAAGGCTTTAAAAAGGAAGATCAATGTCCTGAAATGGCCCAGTCAGAGCCTGGACCTCAATCCTGTAGAGAATCTCTGGACTGACCTAAAGAGGGCTGGGCACAGGAGATCCCCTCGATTGAACTGTGCTGCAAAGAAGAGTGGGATAAAATTGCAAAATCCAGGTGTGCTAAGTTGATACAAGACATATCCAAACAAATCTGCTGCTGTTATCCAAGCAAAAGGTGCTTCCACTAAGTATTAATTAAAGGGTATGCAACCAAGCCATTGACAGTTTTTAATTTGTAATTATTTTTCCAAGGAATTATTTGTTTTTCACTTAAAGATTGTTGGTTACAAGATCTTATTAAAGGTAAAAAAGATCTGACATGATTTGTCTTGATTTCAGCATTTTCATCAACAAAAGCTGTATTTTCAATATGGGTGTGTAGACTTTCGATATCCACTGTATAACAGTGGTTCTATTTTGTTCTTGAGCTGTTTTGCTGTTTCAGCATTCCTGGTGCCCGTTTCAGAATTGTGCGATAGATAGATTCACAGGAACATCAGGATTTCTTAGTCAAGAAAAACCTGTACCATCTGCCAGGAAGAATTATCACAAATTACATTTACATCAGGATAATGGTGCAGAGCCCACATCCAAGGCTATGAGAAAATGACTACGGTTCTTCTTTGGTGATCACAATCCTAAGACCTCAATTCAAAAGCCTCAAACCGGTGAAAGCAGTTCACAAGCACAGGCTGTGTGTCCTGGAGGGACTGGAAAGGCTCTGTACGGAGCAATGGTCAAAACCCCTCCTGGAACCTATTAACCTCCTGGACCTATTAAAAAGCCACAGCAAGCATTTTTTCAGTTTTGTCAAAGCCTGAGGAGGATGTGTGGAATACCAATGGTGTGAAGAAACATGAGCTTTGTGTATTTAGGTATACAGTATATGCAATGCTCTCTGTGGAAAAAACACTTAATATACAGTAGCTCTTTACACTTCACATTTTCACCTGGTTCGAAGTTCTTACATGCGCAAGTTTTTAATATGCAGAACATGTTGTGTGACTCCTATCAAATGAAACTAAACAAATTGTACTATCATTGTCTGCACAGTTGATAACATTTAGACAAACTATATTACAGTACTACCATGTTTTTTTCACAAAGCAGCATTTTTAGAAATGTCTATGGGAATTTCTTAGATGAAATACCACTCAAATTGGAACTTTTGGCTGAAAATAGCATAAGAAATGAAGGAATAATGTGCATTTGAAAGAACCTAGTCTATGAGAAAAGTTGTACCACAAAATGTGCGGTAAAGGGTAATTTCTCCATTCTAAGGGCCACAAGGATGTGAGGCCACTCAAATGAAAGCATACAAACTACAGAATACATTTCTGCATCATGATTATACACACTATATTACAACACAGCATCTTATCATGGGCTGTCTCATTTGGAAGCCCCAAGTCTCTAGTTCCAGGGATATAAAAACGATGTTTCTGACTATAATAATGCCAGAGTTATTAATAGATACAGTTAGGTCCATAAATATTTGGACAGTGACACAATTTTCATCATTTTGGCCCTGTAGGCCACCACAATGTATTTGAAATGAAACAATTAAGAGGTGCTTTAAGTGTAGACTTTCATCTTTAATTTGAGGTTAGTTACATCCAAATTGGGTGAACAGTGTAGGAATTACACCCACTTTTATATGTGTATAGTATAAATTAGCTTTCGGTTTTACCATGGCTAAGGGTGTATAATATCATGTAAGCCCAACTTTGACTTAAATGATGACAACAGACCTTGAAGAGACACTTTCCACCATCTCTCTTCAGCAGCGCAGTCTCTAGCACTAGAAGAAAAGCAGGCATCTGGTCTTCCTGGTTGGCCATGGCATGGGGTTGTATGGAGTAGAAGCCAGGGTGCTGAACAGGCCCTTACATGTTTCCTGTGCAGTTGTACTCCCAGATCTGCAATGGCTGGCCCTCAGAGCCCTGGTATTACAGTGTCGTCCAGTGATGGCACACAATCTGCTTGGTGTTCATGGACCCCTCACAATCAAAACAGCCTGTTTACAAACCATGATAAACGAGCCAGCACTATCACACGGCCACTTCCACACACAGAAGTCCATGAAAAACAAAATAAAACTAAGTCGTGTCCCCATGGTTCTTTGACGATCCAATGTCCAAGCAATATTGTCAGAATGCTGTAACAAGCTGCAAATTGGCTTTGCAGTATGTAATGTTTGGACAGCTACACATGTCCTCTATGTAGCACAAAGTCCTTCCACTCAAGGCGTCATCTTAAGGCTAACACAAAACATAAATTAGTAAGGTAGATCAGTTTTTCTCAAACACTGGAATATAAGCCACAATATCAATTTAGCAAAGTTTCAAATCTCGTTGTACACATTAATTTATTTCACTGTCAAGGCAGATGTAGGCCTGCTCTACCCTACAACAAAAAACTGTAATACGATAGATCTTTTTTCATTACTTATTTTTGGCCAATCCTGTACATTTTAACTGCCTCCTGATTTTTAAGAAAATCTTGAGATGCGTCTCCCTCTAGCGTTCATGCCTCGTTGAAATGCTAAAGAGAAGTTAATCGTTTCAGAATGTATGGGCTTTCATATTGGAAATCTTATGTAAATTTCACACTTAAAACAATCCTTAAGGTTTTAGTTATATATAGCATTCAATTCATGTATTTCTTAGGAATAAGAAGAAAAAATATTGATTTATATATTTCAAAGATTATTACATTAATTGTCATCATTTATTGAGTATTCTCAAGTCATGTCGAGTCGTATATACTTATTTACTTTATAATTTCAGATCATTCAGTAACTAACCTGTAATAATGTCATATCCTGCAACAAAGTCGCCCTGGATACAGGTGTCTGCTAAGGATTAAAGTAATAATAATAAAGTAAAGACACTGATCAAAAGAAACTGAAATCTAACATAATAATGACTTAGACGTATATCCCCCATAGTAAAGAAGTAATTTCACTAGCCAGTAACTAAATTAAATACATACACATATAGAAATCATCAATCAGTTCTCTTTTAGATAAACAAATGTTTGCAAATAACCTTCAATACAGTCAATACAACCCTAAATGTAGTGAGTGGACAGGAGACTGCTGGATCCGATAACGTTTGTGACAGTCAAGCTGGTTTATAAAAGTTGTAGCGACCTGTACACGTTTTAACACATTGCCTACACTGTGCACGTCGGCAGGTTGTGCAAGTCAATACACCTCATAAACAAATTAAACGATTTCTTTATTCAACAGGCTGTTTTATATACCATATGCATAGTTTGTACATAGCATGAACTTCACTGTAGAGTAGCCATCATTTGCTAAAGAGGTGATATGGAATCATTCCCCAGTAGAAACTGTAGTCTTTATGCAAGTGGCTTGATTGACAGCTATGTGGAGGAATGAAATCCAGATCGGGCTGTACGAATTTCCCCAGAGAGGTTCGCATGGTCTCTGTTCTAGGAGCTGCTGTTTCCCGATGCATGCAGATCCAAACAAAATACATAAAGACCTCAGTGAATGATTTGTCGCAGAGGGGCCACTCGGTCTGTACATTTCACCTGGCCCAAAAGCACGCTTCTGAAGTCTGCCCGCTGATTGCAGGCATGCACGGGCAGTTTTGCCGTTTTTGCTCGGCTTGGGCAGGTTGGGTTAAGAGGACCCTCGCCAGCGGTCCCTCCTCCTGGTCTGACATCACGTCCCCAGCGCGTCTGTAGAGCCGGCGGGTCAGTGCGAGGCCGGAGCTGCAGCTGAGCTCTGCGGGACTGGACGCCAAGAAACCCGGCACAACTTTAACCTTGAACCCGCCGTCACCGATACAGAGGATGCACCAACATTAATCAACAAGAAGTTTTAATCGGCTCAGTTCTCCCACGGTCAGCCTTTATCTTCATCCTATGTGGGCTCTTTATGTGCAATTTTGGAAGTTTAAATTACCAACTCGTTTGAACTAGCAAATAGAGTCCTACGAACATATGAAGTATCTTTTGAACACTCAGATGAATGTCCAGTCTGATCTGGTGGCGGACTTTGAACATGTGGACAAGGGTAAAGCGCAGTATATCATGAAACACGTTCACAGCTTCAGGCTTCAGTGATAAGGTAAGATTCCTGGTCTGACTCTACACTTTGTCGCTCTTTTTAAATTGATTTGTGAACGTGTCAGTTACTTTCAAAGCAGTATATTTTACCTGCAACTATGCCTATATTTCAGTAGACTATATTGAAATAGATAGCAGTTTTTATTTTAATTTTGTCATATTTACCCGTTTCTTTCAGTTACAAAACTTGCATTATTAGTATTATTATTGTTGTTGTCGCCACTGTCCATAGTTTCTACACTGACGTTGTAAGGCGATTACTTCAAATTTTGCATTATTTTAAAATATTCATTTATATATATATTTATTTAGACTAAATAATCACTGTGTTTTGGATACGTGTGAAGATGATCAAAAATGACCTTCACGAAAAGTTGGGGTTGTGTGCTTTTGCTTGTTTTGCGTGTTTGAAAATGACCTAGTCAAAGTTCCGCTCACAAAGCAAAACTACATGTCCTTCCTATTAATGTGAGTGACGATAGTGTTATATTAATCAGCGGTAAAGGGGAAACAAACATATTGCAGATGTCAAATGTATTTATTCAGACTAAATGTGAGAGAAAGGCAACCTTTAGCAAAATAATTTAATTTGAGATGATATTTTAGTAAACCCACAAGAGATGAGTTTAGTTACTGTATTTTATTTTATGTTTAATATTTTATTTTTGGAACATTCTTCAACAGCATTATTTTCTCTAGGAATGAAAGGCAAAATACAATTTAATGAAGTAATCCCCCACTTACCATTTGTACTATATACATAGGATTTAGTCTAACATTTGTACTGTATAAATAGGATTTAGTCCACCTTTTGCTGTTGTGAGCTTTTTTCTGCTCCTGATTAAAGTCGTTTGAAATTAGTTCAAACCCAATGTCCTGCACTTTCGCAGCAGGAATTAATATTTCCGCTCATTTCAATCACGTATATTTGCATTTATACCCCAAGGTTTCGGCGCTTCTTCCAGTGCTGTAGGTTTCGGATAATGTTAGGAAGGTTTTGTAATAATACTGTTTAAATTAGAGGCCTTTCACTTTCCTTAATCCTCTTTCATCCCCTCCAATTCCCTTAAGCGCATGGGTTTAAATTTAAAATCGTGCGATGTTCAATCGACGGAGAATTCATCAGGAGCATGTGAACTTGTCACGAATAAAATGCACAGGGACGGTTTATTTTCTCCGCCTGAAGCGCATAGGAAATGTAATCCATGTCAACCAGAGACAGCGGGAGTGAAGTGGCGCTTGTTAGTCCCACACTGATGCGCTCCTGCTGTGGCGTGCTGGTGCATTCACCCAGGTAGCAATTTAACGTTGCAGAAACGTTGTATACATGCTACAGAAATGGTGTGGCAACGTGCATTTGTAGAGTTGTGTTGATGTAGACACAACGTTGTTTTGTCACCAACCACCCAACAACCTTGCAGCAAGGTTGTTAAATGTTGCAGAAACGTGTCTTTCTAGGGCAGATGGTTCATGCTGGGTAAATGAAAAGTACATGTGTTTTTTTCTTCCAGGGCCGCTCGATTGACTCGAGTTTTCCGAGGAGTAATGGATCTTTAAAGCCATACATGTGATGTGATTAAACGTATTGGAGTGATTGGTACTGCGAAACATCTTTACCAAACAGGTATTTTGTTAAGCAATATTTTCGAAATCCCCCCAGATCTCCGCCTCTCTTGTTGCAGCCCGCAGAAACGGACCCGTGTGCCGCCGTGTTTCAGCACCTCTGAAGGAACAGCTCCTTTTGCTGGATCTAATTTGGCACTTTTCAAAGCCCGGCGCAGCAAAAGTCAAGAAGGGAGTTTAAATAGAAAATTGCCATTTGAATTTCAACGGTTTCAACTCAAAATCAGGCGTGAAACCATTGAAGCCTCCCTGCTCTGCCTAACGCCACCCGTGCAGAAGAATGTGAACACGAACTCGACTGGATTCAACTCTTTTCGTAATGTGCGACCTGCCACACCGGGGGAAAGGAGAGGTCCAATCTTGCACCACGGCACGGGAAACATGTTTTCCGCAAAACATGATTTTCAGATAACCATTCCATAATAAATACACTGAATCTCAAATCAATTTGAACTGTACTTCCAAAGACGTATAAGAAGCTAAAAATGGAGCGCGATTTCATGAATTTCTTCTCCTTGAGGACCACGTTGTTCTGTTGTTTCATCTTATGTAAGTCAAGTAAGTGTTTTAAAGTCACTCGCCATCCTTTCATTGCTACTCGTGTGCGATTGTAAAGCATGGTCAATGATGAGAATAGAAAGGAGAGACTAAGCTACTTCTGGCTTCAATCAGAAACCTAATTTCAAATTTGAATTTGAAATGTCCTGATAGCTTATTATTGCCTGACTAATCATCTTTACAATGATTTAGATGGAGAGCTTTAACTTTATACTACTTGTTAAAAAAACAACAACAACAAAACAAAAAAAACCTCCTAACCTTTTAAAGTTAAAGACTGCCTTGCAGAATAGTAGTGGAAACCAACCATAGATAGTGTTTTAACTGTTCTTTCTCTATAGACTCTACTATTGTCTAGTTTTGAAATTACATATTTTAAACATAATTAAATTAATAATAGCTTTTAATGTGCTTTCAAAAATCAAAAAAATAATTTGTCTATGTACAGTTTGGGAAATTGCAAAGCTGAAATTAAACAACATAAGTCTCATACTACGGGGCAAGATACATTCCAGCATTAGCCCCATTTTACTCTTACTTTACTTTAATTTAGCTCTTTGCTCTGTTCCAGATGTCAGTTCATATTTGTCTTTGTTGTCATCTATTTCCACGAGCACCAAATACATCTGTCTGCTGAGTGCAGCAGGTATAGCTCCTACAAGCACTAAATATGACAATTGAACATGACAGAGAACTAAATCCTTACCTTAAGCTCTCAGGAACTGCTGGGAATCCACTTTTTATACTGTGAGAAATGGCTCAGTGACTGGGCTGGAACAGCACTATCTATTAAGGATGTGATGGTGCTGCTAGCTGGCTCATGTTACCTCACTCTCCTCCACTTTGATACTTCACACTGGCAGCTTTCAGCAGCCATGCAGCTGGACTGCAAAGATCAGTCCCAGATGTGCTGACAAATACATTTCAGGCAGCTTTTAATTGAAGTGAAATCCAGAGCCCGTGCCAAGACAGGTCAACAATAGATTTATGCTGCGCTCTGTTTCATTCCTGAGGCATAAATAAATGAATAATCAATGAATAAAAAAAACACAGCTAAGGGTTTCAAGCCTTCATGAAATTCAAACGACATGTGTAGGTTACTTATAAGTTCGTTGCTCTATATAGGCAATGAGAAGAGAAGTACTCAGTTAAACAAAGATGAAACTTAAAAAAAAACACTGTGAGACTAAAAGAACTAAAGATTAATACTGATCTGCTTCAATTCAATTCAAAGGTGCTAAAGCTCCATAGCAGTAATGGATCCAGATATAACATCCTCTTAGTGAAACAGCACTACAGAGCGTAATCAAATCACAGTCAATTCCAGGTGATGATGGTGCTTGTGGTGACAGCTAAAAGTGACTTGCAAGAATATATTCTGTAGCTCTACAGTATGGAGTGACCTGGTTTGTGACTGATTTCCTGTCATGCAGCAGTGTAGGAACTTCTAACAGACAAGCCATTGATTGAAAATGAACCAAACCAGAACAATACCGAATGCAATACCAAAACCCTGTGTGCAAAGATCTCATATTGTTCAATATGTTTTCTGAAACCAACAACAGACGAGACCTATTAGCTCTGCTTACATTGATATTCTACTTTTGTAGCATCCCCCCTCCATACACACACAAATAAACAGTGTGGTATTCCTAAGTTCTTGTTCTGGGTCACTGTACTAGTAGACTAGGGCACATTTATAGGAAAAACAGTTTACTTCCAATGTATATATAGGCATATGTTGAAGTGAGGAAAAAGGAGCATATGTGCCACTGAATATTGAAGCCGAGTGATGCATTGCACTCTAATGATGTGCAAAAGTCCTAAGTGAGTGTAGCTGCAGGATGGCACCCTGCCAACCATAGCAGGGTAAATTAGTAGACTCATTTCAGGCAGCATGCTAGGAGGGTAAAGCTGTGTTTCAGGGCTGCAGGAATCCATGGGCATGGCCCATTTAGTGGCTGACATAAACACTGAACACATATTTTCTGGGATTCATTCTGAATGCCATTTTAGTCTGAGGAGGCAGCTGAATGTCCTGAATTTGAAACTCGAAAGACACGCTTTGTGTGTGTCAAAGATCAGGAAGGTGTTCATTAGGACCATTCAATTCAGGAGAAACATCTAGTTGAGTATCAAGATTGACTGTTGAACCCTGTTGTCAACGGTCGTCCGTTAAATATTGTAAAACGAAAATACAGAGCAGAATTTGCTGTCATAGTCGATATTGTCAGTGTTCGATAACACGTTAAAATGTAAAAATGATGATTATCTTTTGTGGCAGAAAAATTGTGTGTGAGTCCATATAAAATAAATAGTTTATAGCACTATACCTTTCAGAAAGTAAGAATAACAACAATAAAATGATCCTGATTAGATACATAAGCATGAAAAAAATAGGCTACAGTTTTAAAGGCAGAACCCATGGGAAAATCCAACTTAAAAACTACTTCAAATAATGAAAAACAAACACACTGTATCTATCATGATGCATTTTTAGCATTTGCTGTTGTTGTTGTGGTAGTGATAGTAGGACATGTTCTTAGTATACACTCTATTAAATATCTCAAATATCAAAGGCATTTCATGAAATTATATTATTATTATTAATTAAATATTTAACAGGCAATGATAAGAATATATTGTGAGGTCACTCTTACCTGTTGACCACTAAATGAAAATGTTGTTATGCCTTTCCATGTGACGTATAAGCTTGTATTTGCATTAATGACAGCTGATTAGTCCAATATTATGTTGTATCATTAAACCATTTATTAATTTGAAAATGTGTAGCAGCATCACAGCCTTTTTCCAGTAGGGACTAGGGATAGTCAAATTCTGCTGTAAAGATACATTTATTTCTGTGTTCATAGAAATAGTTCAGATGAGGATATTAGCATGCATCACACTGTTTGTATTAGACTAAACCTGAAAGACTGGGTTCAGAATAAGATCGTGGTGACTTGGGCTCTCCACTTTGATTAGACTGTTTGGACTCAAGCTCTTATTCTGAGCACAAGAGATTGATGACCCTGTAAATTAAGAATTGACTGGTTGCAAAACCCCCCCAAAAAACTAACAAATAATCAAAGTGCATTGTGTAGACCCTGAACTCCTGGTTATTAAGTGAAAGAGCAAGTATGAATATCAATATATATTGAAGCATATAATTATACATCCCTAGGTGGTGCTTAGTTTAGTTAACATATGAGTATAAGAGCAGATGTACCAATCTGCGGCCGACATGTGATAAAGAGGGAGTGCAGTAATAATGCAATCAGTCTAGTTTAACCTGGGCACAGTCCCCACATGGATTTCCCCTCACACTGCATTTAGTCAGGCTTCACAGTCAATTAGAAAACACATTTCTACACAGACTGTTGGTTTGGCCTATTGGAAAACAAAATCACCTGAGGGAACAGATTTATCCAAAACATGGAAAACAAAAGCACCAGTGATCAGCTAAAGGGCTTTAACCCTGTTTCCTCCCTTCAGCACAACATCCCAGACATCATTCAAGAGTGCAGCAAGAAAGCAATTGTTAATATTCATGCTAGACCTGCCTTGTATCAGTTCCTTCAATCATTTTTCTCTTCTTTTATCATTCTGTTTATAAGGGTTACCATTGAAAAAGGGGCTTTCATTTCTAGCATTTCATCTACTTTTTAAACTGCAAGAATCATTAAGCCTTTCATTCCACAATGTAGTGTTTTCTACGAATAGCAGTAAAATCAGGGTTTCCAATACATTTTAAGCCTGATGTGCTTCACACCTGTTTTGATAAAAACAATCGAACACATCTTTTAATAATCCCTTCTTTCTCTTATATTTATTTGAAAAACAATGCCACATCAAAGTGTTAAAAATGCAGGTTAATACGTAAAAAAAGCAAATGGCAGAACTAGAGAACTAGTCAGACTCCACTTCTCCACTCTCTTCCATGGTTAAAGATAAGCTGCGCAGCCATAGACAGGGACAGAGAGGACGTCTATGTGAAACGCTGTCTTGTGCTTCTCGTCCGTAGTGTTCTGTCACGAGAGGTCTCACTCCCACGCCGAAGAGGAGCTCTTCAAGAAGCTGTTCATCGGCTACAACAGATGGTCCAGGCCCGTTCCAAACATCTCCGACGTCGTCATTGTCAAGTTTGGCCTCTCCATTGCCCAGCTGATTGATGTGGTGAGTGTTTCCAGCCCATGCTCATGATATAGTGCTTATAGCAACATTTTCCTCCAAAGCAAAGCACGGACAACAGCTTTGTTGCTGCCTGATAAATTAGGTGCGGTCATTCCTCAGGACATTTCTGAGACACTTTAAGCCGGCCAGTAAACTACAGACAGTTCTAAACATTTTTTTTTCAATGCATTTAATCTCTTTCTTATTATCACCCATGACTGACACCATTCCTATGGAAATCATTAATATTAGAGAGCTTACTTAGTAAAGGAGATCAATCAAATGTTTGAAATGATTAACAATGATCATTTATTATATATAATAAAATAATATAATAAAAAAATTTCACTGAACATCCTTTTCTGACAGGATGATGTTGAATTAATTACAGTAATCCTAACAATCAAGGAAAGCAAAGTTCTCAGTAAGGGACAATAACTCACCGAAGTGGCTTGTAGTTTTGAGGTGATTCAAATATTCCAGCACTATGAGCCATGCTGGCCTGCGTGAGTAATGTTAATTTCCATACAAAGCAGTTAAATTTCTTCTAAATTTCTTCTAAAGTTCTATTCTTCTGGAGAAGCACAGGCTGTAACTCCTCACTTCCTGTCCCTCTCTCCACAGGATGAGAAGAACCAGATGATGACCACAAATGTTTGGCTGAAGCAGGTAATGTGACAGGTGTTTCATAACCGATATACTTCCAGTGTGTCAACTCGGGCCAGCTTCAAGCCATGCGAGATCCAGGATAACCAAAGGGAGACTGCATCCCTTACAGGAGCAGAAGGGATGTAATCAGCAAGGCATTGTGATGAGTCAATGAAGGTGACTTCTGCCAAATAAGCAAACTGAGCAGATAATGCTCAAGCTACTGACAACAAGTGCCCTCAAAGAGCCGTGTTTTAATTGGAATCTTACTGTTAGGGCAATCTAACAGTGGCTTTCTGGCTTGTCTCCCTTAATGATGACATTATGCAAGTGTCTATTGGTATTCTCTATCCTTAAAATGGTGGTTAAAGTATTTAAGTCTGTAACTATTCAGAGCTGATCTGAATCAACAAACACTTGTTGCATGATACAGTAATACTCTGTGGATACTCTGGTGTGTGTTTTTTTCTCTATATTCTAACATTCTATTGCACAGAAAAATAATGTTTTAACTGTTTTAAGTGGGATGTGGTTAAGATCATAAAGTACTTCCCACTAGATGTACACAATTCAGAACCGATTGAAGTCCTCCCTGTTTGTTCTTTTTGGTGGCAGATTTGTAATTTGTTTCCCTTTTCCAAATAAGAGTGCAGGTAACACAGTCCAGCATGCAAGAACACCCTCCACATGTGTCCTGAGGTGTCTGAGACAAACCCAGCTGTGTTACACTCTCTCATCCCTAGGAGTGGAATGACTACAAGCTGCAATGGAAACCGTCAGATTATGACAACGTCACGTCCATCCGTGTGCCCTCCGAGATGATCTGGGTGCCGGACATCGTGCTGTATAACAAGTGAGTGGCAGTGTCTACAGGAGCAGTTTCGGCAGAGATCAAACAGTCTATTGTGCAGAAGGGAGTGAAAATATCTTCCAGGGAGAAGAGAACTAAGTAGTCACTGAAAAGCTTCCTGAAGTGAAATACTGTGCTGCAATGGTATGGGTAAATACATACGCTGTATCTTACTTGATCGATTAGCCCATTCAAATCCATGTGTTATGGATGAGAAGCAGAAACTCAAGAGAAGAAATCTATTTTATTTATCTTGGAAAACATGCAAGTCCCTTCCTGTGACGCTGTGGTACTGGTTTCATTATGGTAATCGCAAATCCCAGCACTTGCAAGAAATTAAATTTGAAACACACACATGATGAAATCCAGATTTCCAAAATTCAACTTCTTTAATGCTTGGTGAATCTGTGGAGGTTCACACCTTTAAGCACATCTCCAAATGAACCGATTTACACTGTTAAGGACTGTCTGGATAATGCAGCACTTTTCTAACTTTTTTAACTCTTTCAATTCCCAATTTGTCTGATGGTTTGGGTACCCAGTGTTGGTAGCATGTCTTAATAATGGGAAAATCACACTTAAGTGCAGAAGAATGTCCTGTTTGAAGGTTGACGTAAAAGATTGACTACAGATATTCCTACTATAGACAACTGCGCTATGCGATGCACACATGGTCCGTGAAGAGTTGTAAAAGTAATATTTCCTGCAGACTTCAGGAACATGATGCTACTGTACCACCTAGTGGATTGAATAAAATACTGGTATTTATTAATATATTAAACTGATCCACTCCATAGACCTTATAAATGCATTATTTCTTAACTTTTTTTAATTTACAAGATACTGTTATTTCAAAATATTCATGAAAGGGGAATTTGATTTAGTAATACCCAATCATCTCTCGTCTCATCAGTAACACAGCAAAATATATCTCTCTCTATTTACTCTATGTGTAAATTAGAGTCCAGAAGCCAAGAAAATTCATTAGCTCCTTACATTACCTGGATTGGAGGTATTAAAGGACAACACTTGAACAATAGTGGGACTCTTCATGTCACTACGATCCTTAAATGTTAGGATATGTATTTTGTTTATGAAAAATCCTCTCCAAAACTGTCTTCTATTTATCTCAGAGCCATGTGATTTACATACATTTTTAAATGTTTTGTTTCTTTGTTGTAAAGCAATGTTTACCTGCAGGTGTAGGCAGGGGCGTCGCAAGGGGGTAGGCATCCTAGGCAATTGCCTGGGGCCCCGGGCTGAAGGGGGGCCCCCAAATGGGAACCCCCCCCCCTCGGTCCGCTGCCCCCCGCTCTCAGGGAAGAAAGCTCCCCCCCACCCCCCCCACCCCGCTATCACGGAAGAAAACTCCGCCACCCCCCCCCCACGCGACATCACCGTCAGGAATTATTTTGCCTGGGGCCCCCACATACCCTAGAATCACCTCTGGGTGTAGGTGCATATTTGGTTTTCCAGTTCTTATTGTGCTTGTTCCTAGTGTTGCCGCCTACCACGGTTTACAGGAACTGGTTGTTGTAGTGTGGAAGATTGAACGTAGCACACAGTTTCCTGACCATGGCTCGAATTCATGGAAAAAAAGAGAGAATGACTTCAGGAATTATTTTATTGTTTCTTTTCTCCAAATCGGTTTCTCCAAAACACCTGTTTACAGAAACTATGAAGTATTAAGCATGTCTTACAGTAATCATACATGGTATTATAATTAGTTATAATTAGTTATAATGTTTGAATTGCTCTAGTACTGGAAATTAACTTCTATTAGATAAGTATGTCAAGAGAAAAATGTCTTCACTCCAACCTGGCTTGGATATTGTTTTGCACTACAGTTTTCAACCTATGGCATAGCTCTTTAATGATGTGACATTATGACACATTAGATCTTATTGAAGTTCCCTTACATAGGGTGTCCGTGTGTGATTGTACTTTCAGTGGTGTCATTTCTGTATAGCTGTGATCTCCAACCCTAGTCCTGAAGAGCCCAACCTTGTGAGTTTTAGAGTTCACCATAAATCACCAATTTCTAAAGACGGGGGACATTTGTTACTTATTGACCAATTAGGAAAGTACTACAGTGGGAACTATAGTCTTTGAGAGAATTCAGATGTTTGTTCCAAATTCATCTCCAAATGCTGGGATCTACCGATACAACTGCTGTTTTGACCACAGAATCTGTATTAATGTAACCTTGTTGCTGATGCTGTTGTCTAACCTTGGGCTCTGCATACCATACAGTGCTGATGGCGAGTTCGCAGTGACCCACATGACCAAAGCCCACCTGTTCTACACGGGCATGGTGCAGTGGGTGCCCCCTGCCATCTACAAGAGCTCCTGCAGCATCGACGTCACCTTCTTCCCCTTTGACCAGCAGAACTGCAAGATGAAGTTCGGCTCATGGACCTACGACAAGGCCAAGATCGACCTGGAACGCATCGAAAACACTGTGGACCTCAAGGACTATTGGGAGAGTGGGGAGTGGGCCATCATTAATGCAGTGGGCACCTACAACACTAAAAAGTATGACTGCTGCCATGAGATCTACCCCGACATTACATACTTCTTCATCATCCGTCGGCTGCCCCTCTTCTACACCATCAACCTCATCATCCCCTGCCTGCTCATCTCCTGCCTGACCGTGCTGGTCTTCTACCTGCCCTCAGACTGCGGCGAGAAGATCACCTTGTGCATCTCCGTGTTGCTGTCCCTCACTGTGTTCCTGCTGCTCATCACTGAGATCATCCCCTCCACCTCCCTGGTCATCCCCCTCATCGGCGAGTACCTACTCTTCACCATGATCTTCGTCACGCTGTCCATTGTCATCACCGTCTTCGTGCTCAACGTGCACCATCGCTCGCCCAGCACCCACAAGATGCCCCGCTGGGTGCGCAGCGTCTTCCTCGAGTTCATCCCCCGCTGGCTGTTCATGAAGCGGCCCACCCCGGACGAGAAGCATCGCCGCCTCCTGCAGCAGCAGCAGCAGGACCAGAGCGACACCAAGCTCAGCACCTCTAGGTACTGGCTGGAGACCGACGTGGACCTCAAGTACAGCGACGCCGAGCTGGGCATCCCCTCCTTCTCCCCCCCTCCCGCCGGCGCCGCCTCGGCCCGCCTGCCCACGTCCACCCACAGCCCCCTCCCGCAGAAACACAGCCTGCACCACCGACTAGAAGGAATGGCTCGCCAGCTCGGGGGCCGGGTCAACCCCACCCAGCGCCCTGCCAAGATAGACAACCTGGTGTCCGACCCCAACTTCCCCTTCTCCCCCAGCATCCTGCGGGCCCTGGAGGGAGTGCACTATATCGCAGACCACCTCCGGGCAGAAGACGCAGACTTCTCTGTAAGTGACCTTTTCTTTTTTAACAAATGGATGATAGAACATATAGCCAATCCAATTTTATATTTTAATTTCAACGCAGCGAGTAACATCTACAGAGCGCCACAAAATCATATGAACATGAATGTACTGTTTAGAAAAGTAGACATTTACAAATTACTCAAAAAATGGGAACTCTAGAATATTTCAATACCCACGTTTTCTTTGTTTGTTTCAACAGACATTGAGAGATTTCAAAACAGAGAAGGATGACAGAAAGTTGGATTTAAAACAATGTGTATATCCCCAGTGATCCATGCCCCCTCTTTTGTACTCCATAAGCTCTCCTCAGTGCATCAATACTTCACACTGACCGCTGTGCAAGACCAGTTCCTAATCCTACTCTGCTCACTATGGAGGTGTAATGTAACCCTCAATTCCTATAGTTGTATTTTCTACTGTATTGTTTGTGCTTCTTTCCCAAATCAATTGCATTACAGAGTTCTTAACTTGCAACTGCATTTTGTGCAAAGATAACACAGAGCACACGGGTGAGGGCTGAATCAGAGCCATCATTTAACTTCTACATTTTATGCATTGAATTTCTTGATCAGAAGCTTTAAAGGTTTACTGCCTTGCTGCAAATAGCTGGTGTAAAAAGGATTCTCCTGATCAGATCATCCATTTTAATTGATTTTATTTCTTCATTTCTCATGTCTTGATGAAGTAACCTTTTGAGGCTGTCGTTTTCTTTTTCATGTATTTGCCTTCTCTTATCTGTATTATCGCACATGTAAGCTTATTTTTCTTGGTCTCATTTGCAGGTGAAGGAGGACTGGAAATACGTCGCTATGGTGATTGACCGCATTTTCCTGTGGATGTTCATCATCGTGTGCTTGTTGGGTACGATTGGGCTCTTCCTCCCACCCTGGCTCGCCGGGATGATCTAGGCACGTCTCTCTCGACAGAAAGACGTTCGTGTGAATAGAGGCGGCATGTGAGAATGGCCGAGGCCTGCATGACCTGGATCCTCTGTCTTGATGTCACGATGACACACACCACCAGCTGGAGTGCAGAATGGTTTTCTCAGGATACAAAATGCATATCCTACACGTTTCTTTCTTTTTTTTTTCTCTAAATGAAAACGTCCTGGATCTCTTCCTTTAAAGGAGCCCCTTGATATTCTGGACATTTTCACTCCCTGGTATTGCTGCCATTGAAATGGTTCGATTGTATTTTTAAATGCAATGCTGTACTGTATAATAAAATGTACTCAACACTCTTCTCTGACTTGACTTGACTTTGCTCTGGGCACTGCAGTGATATCCATCACCAATAGGGATCTGTGCAATAGAACGAAGAGAATCTACAGTAATAGCACAGGTGTTTGGTGCACTGAACATTTAAACCTCTGCCAGAGAATCAACATCAAAGGCAAATCAATACCATGCATGCCAAACCAGTACATTTATTTCAAATGATTCTACTCAAGGTACTAGACAGCACCTGCAGCCAATGTAATTGGTTTTCTTCCCCAGCTACACCATTCAAGGTTTGTTTTGTTTTTTTTGGTTTTGGGGGGAGAGAGAGGAGAAGCAACCAAGGTTGCAGATTTGTGTTTTGAACGTTGTTTTGTTTCCCTGTTTTGTTAGGAGAGACTGGCTATGACTTTGGACCAGTTGTTTTATTTCTTTTTCTTTTTCATTTTTCTTTTTTTCTGTATAAACCTCCCCAGCATTTGCCATTAAAAGGACAATTATAAAATAAACCCAGCCACTGTTTCCTTCGCTCTGTTGTCTGCCTCCACTGTGTTCTGCCTGGGAAGCTGTGTGTGCAGTGTGAAAGTTTACATTATTTTAACCAATCCAAAACTATTATTGTGCTACAATTATGAAGAATATCATGTACAAAATCAGTGTGAAAACACAGGCTTGTTCAAAGGCATGGCTAATTGAGTCATAACTCCTAAAGGCTTGGTGCTAAAGGTTGCTGAGCTGGGAGAAATGCTGTACAGCAATCTCATCATTTCCAGGCTTTTGTTTTACACATCCCATTGCATTTAATTCCACCATCCTGAACCAGTGAAACAAAGACCCATCATTGTCATCATCAGCCAGGAACAATGCCAAACAGATATGTAAATCTGGCATTTCCCCGCGAGGGGCTCAGGTGGACTAAAACGCTAAGGTCGCCGTCATTCACTAGGCCCATCATCAGTTTGTCATGATTATTTCCCTCTACAGAGGAGACCCAAATTATAACACTTGTGGCCTGACAGACATCTTTTGGAGGAAGAGTTGCGCTGTGAACTACAAAAAGAGCAAATTAGGGCAGATCACTCACAATGGCGGAGTAGAGGACAGCAGTGCCAAGGTATCTGAGGAGATGTTTAATTGCACCCTTCCCCAGGGTGGACCTCCTCGGTGGTCTCACACAGAAAAAAACCCTGCCTGGCTCTAGCCAATATCTTCAGTGAATTGGTGAGCTCTGATCCCCTTGATAAGCCTTGGCTTGTTCCCTGAGAACAATGCCTGCCTTTTTTCCACAATAAATATTAGGCAGAGATGTGTGAATTTCTTGCCAAAGGGATGAGAAGTGATTCAAGCTCAGGGAAAAGCTGCCCCGCGTCCTCCAATCCTCACTGCGAGAGATGCCCTTTCTCATCCTCAGGGTCACTGTGTACCTCCTGCACATAAGCCATTTTAAAGTGTGTTTTCTCTACACACACTAAAGCACAAACAGCCTGAACAGCTTGGCTAGAAATTTCAACCCAAGGGACACTCCCCAGTACATGCTTCACATTATAACACACAGGCCGGAAGCTGTGGCTTGGTAAAGTGTAGTTCGGTAAGACATTGTAGTGGACCTCTGACTGTATTGTATTGAACTGGTTTCCCTCAGGGAAGGAGGGAGAGGAGCTATTATTATGTAGGATAAACCTAAACTGATCAAACTGGAGTGGGTAAAGATATCAAAAACACAACTTCAATCACTGCATCTCCACAACTGCGAACAATTGGAAATGACTCTACGGAGACGTTGTGTAACAGCATTAACACAGACAGCACTACATCATTCTGATCTACATGGGGGGGGGCTTTAATTGTTATGCAATCGGTACAGGTGTGAGCTTCTCATTCCCAGGAGGAACTGCGAGGGAACGCGTCGTGCCTAAAGTTGCTCCTAACATTTGAAGGATAACGTTACTACAGCCAGTTTTATTTATAGCAAACATTAGCTGGAACACATTTATAGCCATTAAGACAGAAACATTGCAGTAGCAAGTAAATGTGTGCAGCTCAAGTCCTGCTTATTCATAAACTGTATACAATTATTTTAAGTATTTTATGCAGAGAGCTTCTTCCAGCTCTAGGCATTCCCTTTTTAAAACGCACAGTTTTACACTGAGATGTACACTTCAGTATAGCTAAAGAGAAGTGAACTTTCTGAAACTGAGAAACATTTTCACGTAAAACACTAGTACAATGCACTTCACAAATAAATGTTAAATACACATGGACAATACCAACTCAGCAGGCCTTAATCTGGACATCACAGAGGCGTCAGTTATTGCTTTGCTGGCCACTTTTAAAGCAACTGGCACTTCAATTGTTCTAAATATTGCCAACACTATTACTAATAAAATTATTGATCGAATGGTTTGCTTACCTGAAAATAACCACGGAATCGCTTAGTTAGTCAATCAGGCACAGTCAGATGTGTTTTAGATACAGCTTTTGCTCACAGTTGAGCATCTTTCTTGGGTGCCGAGTAACAGGTCCAATAAAAATAAACACTTTATGTGAGAAGAGCTCCATCCAGTGGAGAGATGAAGGATAACATTCCCAGTGTATCGAAAACGAATGCCTATGAAATTGTAGTAGTTTTTTACTCACTGTGTTGCTAAGGAATCATTCTACGCCTGAGATGCATATGAGTTGACAAGGCACACACAACTGTCAGAAGATCACTAAGGGTTACAGTGGTTCTGTGGTTATTAAGATTTTCATTCATCATTAATTATATTTTTTGGAAAGAACATTGTAAAAAACATACTATAGGAATAGTATGTATTCACACACATGGTACATTGCATTAATGCTGCATTTAACATGACCGCACTGACATCTATAACTAAAACAATGTGGATCATGACATGGGATCTACTGTCCTAACTGGGCAGACTCAAGGAGCATAAAACAAATAGACTAAAAATGATGGTTTTTGTTGCTCGTTATCTTTTTAATTCAAATATTTTATTTAAGAACATACAGTAAAAAAACAAAACATTTTTTAGATCTGCAGAAGCACAGCCCTAACAAAGTATTGTGTTTTAAAAAAATGTACATCTCTTTTTATATTTTATTAATTGAACCCTTTGCATTTCATTTCTATTTTTAGCAACCTGTATTCCTCATTGAATACGGTTTTCACATTACGCCTCTACTGAACGTTGAAATAGCTTTGAAAATTCATTAACTATGAAATCCATTTGGGCATATCATTATTATTATTATTATTATTATTATTATTATTATCATATCATCAG
Organism: Amia ocellicauda; assembly: GCF_036373705.1. Taxonomy (NCBI): domain Eukaryota; kingdom Metazoa; phylum Chordata; class Actinopteri; order Amiiformes; family Amiidae; genus Amia; species Amia ocellicauda. The sequence continues at coordinate 6,698,606 of NC_089850.1, forward strand.
CTTTATTAATTAAATGAAATGTGTGGCACTTAAAACTCCTAAAACATGAGGACCTCACTCCAGACAAATATACAGTGAAATGAGAAGCAGCTTGCAAGATTTCCTAATATATAAAATAATATCGGTTTCATTGGGGAGCCAAAGCACGACACCTTCCCTTCCGTACCTGCGTTGTAAAGACGGATGTCTTCAGATGAGGTGTGACTGGGGGCCGGACCAAACCAGAACCGTGACCGACCCGCGGACCGCAGAGTAAAACCCGTACCCTCTCGCAGTGTCACTGATCAGGAGAAGAGACCTCAAACTTCACACAGATGGGTCAGAGTTTTGACTTGGTCTCGCCCCGTGTCACTCTATACAGGACGTGAATGACGGAGTGATCCTGATGCCCCGAGTTCCCCTCCGTGTGTTGGCAGTTCACCGCAGTGACTAAGAGGACACTGGCTTGGCCATGTTGGCGCGGACCCGGGCCTGGTCCACCGCGTCCAGCAGGTTCTTGGAGTCCATGGCCAGCGTGTGGGCAGCGGTCAGCATCTGTCTCTTGCACTCTTCTTTGAGGGAGGTGACGGCGTTCTGCTGGGCCAGTTTCATCTTGTTAATCAGCTCGGCCATGTCCTTGTTCAGCAGCTTCTGGGTGCCTTCGATCTGCGGGGGGGCAGGAGAGTAAAGGCAAAAGGCACGTCAACACAGACAAAAAAAGGTAATCAACCAACACACACTGGACAAACACACATATACACAGATCCCTGTGTCCGAGTCAGCACCACGCCTCCAGTCTGAGCTGGTGGACTGGCAGGCTGGCTGTGATTTTTCTACAGTGTCTGGTGTAACCAATTCAGTATAGATACACCTGTTGATACGTCCCCTTGTCCTGGGGATTTTTATCTCGGACCATCACTGAGCATACACCAATGCCAATGGATGGAAATGACAGAAGATCTAAGACCAAGAAACACAGATCCGTTCTTAGGTGTGTCATTTTTACCCTGGCATATTTACTGTATTAGTAGTGAATTGTATAGTGCCCTGACCCATTTAAAAAAACATAATACATAAGACAAAATTTGTCATAATTAAGATAATTTAACTAAGCAGAAATAAACAATAGTGCATTATTATTTTTTATTCCTATTGTTTTTTAATTTAACTCTTCAAATAAACATGTTCAAATATGAAAATGAACACAGCATGAAACTCATTCAGACTGAGTTTAGGATTACAGTGACAGCTGTCACAAATAAGTTCAACACAAACCCAGGATGTCAGCAAGTGGTTTCAATGAGCTACGGATAGATATCCTGGGAAACGGTCCTCAGGAACGTCTCTGAACACGGGGCTGCGCTCTTACCTCTGTCCGTTTGGAGGAGTGCAGTGTGGGCAAGACATCGTCCACACTGTGGATCAGGCTGCGCAGAGTGAGTCCCACCGACTGCAAGACAGGGTACAAGAAGTGTGTGTTGAGAAGTCTGCAGAGAATGGTAACAGCAACACGAGCGCCTGCATGGACTCCTCGTCAAGACATGTGAGCCCAGAGTGAACTGGCATCATGCAGAGCTTCAATGTGGACTGGGATGTGACCAGCACAGCTACAATTCGCTTTCTATAAATGTGGACAGTATTGATCTGATGCCTGACAGAAGATGCACGTCACAGAGGTACAACAGCGAAACAAACGCTGAATGGATGTTGCATGGCAGGGGCGTAAAACTCCAATCCCCCTATCCAGTCTAGGATCATTAAGCCAGTTGTTTGGGGAAAATCAACAGAGATCATGTGGAAGAAAGAGGACCAGGTTTCCTTTCACTGAACAAGCAAATTTCTTAGTCAATCAAGGACTAACATGCACCCCTAGCCTTTAGAAACTGTCGATCCAGGGAGACCTAGAAAACTTTGTGTGGGTCTCTGCAAGAACCACAACTGTATAGTATTGCAGTTTTTGAGGAACAGGAGGAACATAGAGGTTAGTGAAAACCTCCCAATGGCAAGAGATAGTAAAGATGAAGGTGTTGCTTTTCTCAAGAGGGCAAATATCTATTTCAAATGCACCACAGGAGCAATTTTTGGTCACTACATTTTTAACTTGCCCAAGCTTTTAACTTTTTCCTTAATAAACTGAAACTTAATAATATCTTAAAGTTGGGTCAGGTTTCTTTCATTTACTGCAAACTCCATCCCTGGCAAGTACATAACGTCACAAAGCCCTGTGTTAAATTTACAGTGTGTTCCTTGGCACAGGTAATGCTAGAAAAACACATCTCCTGTTCTCTGAATGACATAGGGATCCAGAAGAAAGCCTTCTGACGCACTTTATGCAGAGTTTTATCTCTTTCGACATGGTGATGGCTCTTGAAATTGAAAAGCTGAAGATGTTTATGACACTCATTGAAGCAGAGGGCCAGAGAAACGGCTGAATCATGAGCGGCTTTACAGATTCACTGCTTCCGAGAAACAAAGAGCGCTTCGGTGCAGAAACACAGCACAGACGTCCCCTGGAGGGATTACAGTTCATCAGCAGGATGACATGTAGACATGATCCCCCAACACACACACTGAGAAGTTTTGGAATATTTTATGACTGACATTGAAGAGTTCTTGGTACAAACCCTCTCTTTTTCTCCCCTGAACAAACCCTAAAACTTTGTGCTACATGCTACTGTAAAGAAAAGCTACACAAGTGTGACAAACTATTCTAAACTGTAGTCACTCTTTTGAACACTGTTGGGCTAACCTGTGAACTCCGAATTGATGTCACTTTGCTGTTTCAGCTGGACATTATCTCACATTTGCATGTATTGTTGCACACCAGTATACATTTAGTTTAACTGAAGGCTCCTGGGGTAGTGAGTTTCAAGCTAGAGATCTACCAGATAGTAAGCCATGTTTCCCCCCCTTCCTCACCTTCTGCTGATCTCTCCATCTTGATCCCCTTGGAATCTACGACACTCTCACCCTCTTCTTCCGCTAAGAACCTAGGAGTCACCCTTGATCCTGCGCTCTCCTACACTCAGCACATCACCACGCTGACACGCACCTGCAGATTCCTCCTGAGCAACATACGCTGAATCCGACCCTTCCTCACCAACTACTCGACTCAGCTGCTCGTCCAGTCACTGGTCCTCTCCCGCCTGGACTACTGCATCTCCCTCCTGGCCGGCCTGCCTGCAACTACTACCCAACGCTCCAGCTCATCCAGAACTCTGCGGCTCGTCTGGTGTCTCTCTGCCCCGATTCGCACACGCTACTCCACTGCTCCGCTCCATCCACTGGCTCCTGATAGCGGCACGCATTCAGTTCAAGACACTGACCCTCACCTACCGCTGTCTCGACCACACTGCACCAAGCTACCTTCAGACCCTCGTCTCCACATACATCCCCTCCAGACTGCTGTGGTCTTCCGGTGCCAAAAGACTAACTCTGCCTCCTCTCCACTCGCCTTCCTCCAGAGCCGCTCCTTCTCATCCCTGGCCCCTAAGTGGTGGAACGACCTTCCCACTGAAGTCAAAACAGTCCCTGACCTCCTTCCGGCGATTACTGAAGATGCATCTTTTCCGACTCTATTTGTAATTTGGTCATTCATTCTCCTGTAAGATTGCACTTTACAATGTTTTGTTATACTCTTGCCTTTGCATTTCTGCATTACTTGCACTTGTATTATTTTGATTTCCCCTATGCTCCCTCTCCCTTATCTCTTAACTTTAATTTAACATCTTGTCTACACTTATCAGCTTTTTCATTCTAGGATTTAAGACTTATATATTGTTTACTGTATATCTCATATACACTTAAGTAAATTGTGAATTTGTAAAATGTATTAGGCCTGAACTGCACTATTATTGCATTTTGTATTGCGCTTATATTTTGTAAGTTGCCCTGGACAAGGGCGTCTGCTAATAAATAAATAAATAATAATAATAATAATAATAATAATAATAATAATAATAATAATAATAATAATAATAATAATAATGTTTATTGCTTGATTATTGCATTAACAGATGCAGTACATTGTTTATTTCATTATGTTCTTTAAACGTCTTACTTGACAATGATATATTTTCTGAGTTGACTGAACAATGATTAAGCCTGAAGAAAACTGAAAGGATTCCCCAGAAATCAATGCTGTGGCAGTCAAATGTTCACACATCCTTGTCTTGATTCAATTCAGCCAACTCTTTTCTCTAGCTTTAACCAGCACTCACCAAAACATGTAGCATTAATAATACATATAGGTCAATGACCAATATTAACTTAACTGAACACAAGACCAAACGTTGATTAAAATGAAGAGTAAGCATACTTTTGACTAGAACTGTGAACGAATGTATTAATTACATGATCGTTAAAAACTTTTATATTCCGCTTGAGAGAAAGCAGGACCCTTCTTTCATTAAGGTACCAGGAGAGGCCTGTTTTCTCTTTCCTGCCTTGGTCTGCAGAACTGCTGGCGTACCTTGACTACGCTGACGTACTCGGAGGCCGGGAGGGCGTTGACGTCATTCTTCAGCTGGACCACCACCTTCACCAGCTCCATGACAAAGTGATACACCTGGTCTTCAGAGCGGTCCAGCTCCGCAGTGGGGGCAGGCTGTTCCACCCGGCAACAAGAGAACAAATGTCACCCATCAATCAGCCCTCCACCCAGCGACTACAATATTCATCAGCTGTGAAAGCATCTGCTATAAAAATGTACCAAATCTAAGACTTTAGAACGGGGCTTCCCTGTCGGACAACCATGGATATATCATCACTATCACTGTCAGCCCATACTGATCCACTTGCTTCAATCTAGTTTCTATCTGTGTGTGTGTGTGTGTGTGTGTGTGTGTGTGTGTGTGTGTGTGTGTATGTGTGTTTTGAAGTTAGCAGAGGCAACTTAAGCAACTAGATTTATTTAATTTCATTTGTAAGTCCAATGAAACAAATGTAGGGCTTATATACATAATATGAAACGGGATATACAGTATTCGATACTATGTATTATAAACCTGTCACTCACTGAAATCATGCATCTTATACATACGCCTAAATAAAATAAACATGTACACTTTGATTTGCATTTCTGACAGTTACATTAATGCACAGTTGGGCCAAGACACTCATTGAGACTCATTCCAGTCTTTGTGCTTCAAATTGCTGCACATTTGATGTAACATTTGTTCTGTAGCTTTTGAATTGAACCAAATCGCAAACTAGCATCAGCATATTCACAGTGAGATCCTTATAAACCCCCACTGTCTGACTATTATCAGCTGGAATGCAAGACACCGAGAGTAAAAGGGCATTTTGTTGGCAGCAGATGTCATGGGTCTTTGCGCATGCCAAGAGATTTCTACCTGTGTTTTGCTTTTCAGGCACAACTTGGTTTTAATTGAGTAACATCTGTGCAATCATGGGTGAAGGTGGGGTAATTACCTGTGCTGCCAGTCTTGGGGGCTTGTCTGGGGGACCTGTGAATTCAGCTTGAGATTAAATAAGCAGCAATGCAGTGAGGAATGAGACAGAGAAATCTGTTATAGAGCATTGTGTTCTAGAGCTGTGCATGTGTAACAAACACCACACTGGGCAACAACGGGAGAGGAAAGTCACAAACAGTCAATAATAAACTTAGAATGGTCAGCTTTCGCATCAAGAAAACAATAAATCAACTGCAAGTCAATTGCAGTACAGCTACCACCGGCCCCCCGATGTCCTTCACTGAAATACCATGATACATCTGCACCCTGTAAAGGTATTCCCATTGCATGTTGCCTCTCAGGCTCAAGGACGGTACTGTCCCAGGCTGGAATAATACACCTAAGAGAGATTAAATTGGGCCAAAATGAACTCACCGTATCCAGGCTCCTTTTCAAGTGCCTTCAAAGGAAAGAAAAACAATTAACAATTATAATTTTTTTACGTACTAAAGAGACACATCACACAAGACCCATATTAAAGCACTGTTAAATGTTACAGTTATCACAGCTGATGTGTTTTCACAAATACATTTGTTTTTGAGAACCTCACTTGATCAATTTGATAGCACACGCATGGCAAACAGATTATATACATGGTGTTAACAAAGGCAAATCCATATTCATTCAGTGATCTGTTTAATCTATCTTGGCATGAATGCTTTAGGAATTTGGAGGACATACCTCTGGAGTTTTACTGTCTTCCTGTATCATTGGGTCCTGCAAGGAAGGGGACAGATGAGCAGAGTAGCAATTAAACAATTACAACTGATGAGATGCGTTAAAGATTGAGACAAATTGTCTCATGCCTAAAACAGATGTGCGCTCTCTATTAACCTTGTCTTCTATTTCTCTAAATGAGTTAATCTTTGAAGGCATCTCTGGGGGGGTTACAGGTTTTCTTAATTCCCTACTCCATCTTATTTGATTTTTCTTTCCTCTTTGTAATGTTCTGTCTAGTTTTAAACTGATGGTGATTAAAGTAGCTGTACAAATTCAAGACTGCACCCTCCCAGGAAAGGAGGTGCATTTCACATAAATCATTAACAATTAATTTTTTTAACTTTAGGGGAAAACTTTATGGGAGAACCACCAATGACTTCAGTCCATGGTTTGCCCAACTGAGGAGATATTTCTCACTAGTAGTTTCTCCTCCTTTTCCAGCCACTTGTTGTCCTCCACCATCTCCTGCTTCTGTTTCTTCAGGGTTTCCTGTAAACGGGTCTTCTCCATCTCCCACAGCTTCTGGGCGTCTTCCTTGCTCAAGGGCTCATTGATTAACTCCCCTTCCTTTCAAAGCGACACACAGGGCACAAAGTTACCACCTGGCTTAGTATGTTTAAACCAAGGAAGGGGGATTCAGATAAAGGAATATATTCAAGAAAGTTTGACTTCATTCAAACAAAACTAACTTCCAGGTTAGTTCATTTGTTTCACAAGTTCTCTCATTGCCTCTGCTGCTCTCTGCCTAGCATGTTCCTCATGCGCAAATGGTTAAATCACACACTTTTAAGGAACACGCAACTGACAGCAAAGTGTGCAAGGGAAGCCAGTTCACATCAAACCTAAATGAATAATAGGCCAATGTGACTTTACTTCATTGAGCCTTGATAGGGTTTTTCCAGGACATAGTTCACAGTAAAAAGATTAATCTCTTTCCTGTGAGACTAAATGTCTGTAAAAAGGGCTATCGAGCCAGGCTCCAGGATCGAGCATCTCCTGCACTTGTTTATTTGTATTTCAGCAAAAACCAATCATCATTCAATTTCAATATTCAAAGTTGAAGCCTGTGAATCACACATTACCACAGATATATCCCTCTGCAAGACTGGAGATAAGGAGAGTAAATTCACAAGTTCCAGGATGCTAGCTTATGTTTCCTTGTACTGGGTTACATTGCTGCCATACAATAAAAACTGATGACAAATCAAAATCCTCACTATTTCATCACTTTAGTCAAAGGCACTGTGGAGTAGTGGTTAGGGCTGAACTCATAACTGGAAGGTTGTGGGTTCAAATCCTGGGTAGGCAGTGCTGTTTTACCGTTGAGCAAGGCACTTCACTTAGATTGCTCCAGTAAATGGCCCAGCTGTGTAAATGGGTAAAAATATAAGTCGCCCTGGATAAGAGCGTCTGCTAAGTGACAAATAATGTAATGTATTATAAATCAATACATTCTGAGTTCTGTCGCACAGATATAAATGGAGAACGTGCTAAACAGATTAACACAAAATTGTTTTAAAACTTAAGAAAACTGAAAAGAAGGGAGATGTAATAAAATCATAAGGTTATACAAATAGATTGAAAAAATAGATACATAGTCAGATCGATACAAAAGGCAGCGAGCAGACGGACAAACAGGCATGCAGAACGACACACAAATAAATGATTTTGACAGGTTTCTGACACTACTGAAAATCAGGGAACTCAAATGAAGGCCACAGTGTCTTCGAGCTTTTGTTCCAACCAAGTTCCCAGTAACTGAATTTATTTGATTAACTGAATTGATGGATACATTAAACACTTCTCTATAGGCTGCACATTTATAACTTAAAACAGAGATACTCAGAACTCAGTTGTACAGGAGCTAATTTAGCAATCAGCTTCACCCAAAAGAGTTCAATTAGTCTGCCTGTGTGGAATTTGAATGTTCCCGAAGTGTTGGCGTGGATTTTCTCTGGATGCTCTGGTTTCCTCCCACTTTCTGAAGACGATGCTGCTTAGATGTACCCTGTCTGGCACCCTGTGCCTGCCGGGTTGGGCCCCATGTGATGGGAAATATTTAGTTTTTACATAAGCAGTGAAGACACTGGAACTGGGTTTGAGAGCCCTGGTGTAAAGATCCACTAACCCCAAACCACCACCCCCACCCCTCCCATGAGAAGCAACAGCAGCGAGCAAATCTTACCCCCATACTGCGACGCCTGGACAACGGTCGCGGCAGGAGCAGCCTGTTGTTGGAGTCGATGGGTGACTGGTAGTCACTGGGGCTAGCAATGGCAGGCGAGCTGGCACACAGAGACTCTGGCAGCTGGGAAGCAGCAGGCAAAAGATGGGACAGGAGGCAAACACACAACCACACACACACACACAACCACACGCGCACACACAACCACAAACGTACATGCACACACAGGCAGTTGGCATGAACTGGCATGAAGCACAGGACTAAAGACACTGAAAGCTACAGAACAAACCCAGGGTATCATTAATCTTCAAAGCGTCTCAACTCAACCAAGCCACTGCCCCTATATCACAGGGTTTACCAACTACATTTTGCTACTGACTGTACAGTACAGAGCTGAATTAAGAAATGCAGCATTCAGTGCTTGGACCAGGGACCTGTAATTCTATATAAATCTATACCTGTGATTCAACTCTTCTGTGATTATTTTCTTTATTTATACTTCTCTTTAAATCTGTATCAGTGGCCATTAAGTCACGTCTGCATCCTAATTACAGGAGCACTGTTGATTCGTGCTCGACAGCAATGCACACTGGGAAAACTAAAGTGGAGAGGTACAGTGCATGATTAAAATCATTGGTTATTGTCAGCGTTCGAATGACAAAAAGCCACATTTAATGCAGACATGAAGGTAAAAACAAGCAGCACTGCTTTGGTCATTAGCAGCTCCTTCCCAGTTTAATTAGGAAAGCGAATCTGCTCAAAATATGGTTAAAGGGACGCCACGTGATAAAAAACGACACAAGTGCAATGTGTATCCCAGTAAAACTCATTTGAATTGTCTGATTCATCCAACTTTCTGTGAACTAACACATCAACCACAGAATCCACATTAGCTACATATCGAATGCATGCATTGTTTTTTAATACACACACAACTTGCATTAAATTTGTTTCATTGTGATTTTCGTGCAGGATTAGTTTTACAAACCAAGCTACTTTTAATCCTTTAATAATCAAGTATTGTGTGCAATGAAATGACATCACAACATCAATGGCATTCAAAAAACTACTATATTCTGCTGGTTTCCAATGGCTGTTGATTTGTACTTTAATTAAACGTAACTGAAATTAGAGTCGATTATTGTGCATGCAATGAACAGTGTCAGGACATGCCAGAGGAGTATTACCTGATTCATTAGGCCAGGGTTGAGGGTATTGGGAAAGCGAGATGATTTCATCCTCGAAGGCTGAAAAACAGAACTTACATATTGTACAGTTTCTCACTTATTCACAGATCTGCACGGCGTGGGGAAGTGCATCGCTACAATCAACGTCTGCCCTCGGACTGTGTACAATAGCACTTCCTTTGAGCAGTTCCTCCTCATCATTAAGAGCTCAACCAACACATTGTGTGGTTCCGGAATAATCTGTTATCAGGTGACGTACTGTTAACAAACCTCTGGGAAAACAAACCTGTCAAAACATATACAATAGAAACTCTAAAAAGTAAGAAGAGAAATCCACAAACAATGATAAGAATATACACAATAATAATAATTGTGTAATATTTCCTGCCCTACCCCTCGGCGTGCACTAGGGGTGGAACTAGATTGTATTTTGTATGCGTTTCACCTCTTATTTGCAGTGCTTATCTTATTGTTTGGTGCATGTTGTCTGTACTGCATTCTGTAATGCTTTGGGAAATGTTTCTTGTGACAACTGTAGGCTCTGGGCAAGGGGGTACTCTAAGAAATAAGTCAATCAGCTATGTGTACTGGGCAAATATCCATCTTAGATTGGTCATAACTAAAAGAGGATAATTCAGAATAAAAAGTATTTGGGGGCTCCTACATGGCACTTGTAGTAAAAGCCTCCATGCAGAGTGTGGGACGTGCCCTAGAGTTCAAACGAGGAAGTCTGAAGTCCCATCTACGCATGCTTTGACCAGAAGTCCCCATAGAGGAGTGGCACACAACTGGCACAACTGGGGGGAACTGGGAAATCCCCAGTTCTCCACACTCCAGTGACTTGTGACTTTCTGTGCAGTTTGTTTCAGGATATGAACAGTTCCAGCTGCACAATGCTCTGATTGATATAATAACTGCCCTGGGGGGCATTCAAGGCTCGTGGTGATAAAAAGAGCTTTCACCGCCTCAAAGTCGTACACAGTGGCTGAGGGGACTTAACTGGTAATTCCAAAGTGAGTCAAAAAGAGGAAAAGTGGAAATTCCAGTCCATAAATATGTTTCTATATAAATATATATACATTCTTCAGTCAGGGCTATGAATCAGGAACCAAGCAACACTAATGCAGCGATTCTAAGACTGATGAATTGGAGAAGCCCTGATAATGTCCTCATAGTATCTGCCTGTACAGATACACCTTATATCTACCCCGCAGGAGTAATCTACTGCAGTATAGCGGCCCTCGCTGGTCAAGAGAAAGGTACCTTCGGTGGTGGATCATTGATAGTGATCATGGGTTCAAAGAACTTCGTCGATCGGAATTGGTTTCTCAACTGCTTCTCCACCTCCTGCTCCTTTTCCATCTTGTGTATATCACTAGAAACACACAGACACAAGACAAACGTGCGGTCAAAATGTGTCAGAATTCTTCACATGCGCATATATAACTCAGGTGCATGTATCATCTACACAACCATGTTGGAGCAGAAGCAGTGAAGTACACGTAAATAACCTTGTTAACAAAATAACATTGAACTTTGTTCATGTACCGTATGCACAGTGGGGAAAAAACATTGTAACGCTTCAGCAATTATTTTGTAACCATGTGTTTCCCAAAAGAACAACAGCAGCCTTAACCAGTACAAGGGTGGTAGCACAGTAATCATTCTACTCATGTTTTGCTCATGTTATATAATAAAACCAAGAAAAAATATGCTTTCAATCTTGGTCTTCCGTTTATGATACCAATTCACCTTTTTAAAAACGTAGTCTACACACATAAGATTTGGTAAATACATGTTTTAGCTGATAAGAGATATCAGTAAACTGAGTATATAGAGTTTTACTTTAGACCCAAAGCCACATTCATTAAGGATGTTTCTTATCTCCTCCTCTTGTCAAGGTCCTCACAAGCCCCAGTGGAAGCAGGTTTCATAGGTCTCGTTTAATCATTACAACCTTTAGATTTTAGGAAAGAGCTCAGCTGAAAACACTTCACCCCTTCAGGACCCCTTAATTGAACAAGTAAACATGTAATTGATCAATAAACGAACATATTCCCAGTCTTTAAGAACTGGCCAATTAGGGTTGAGCTATAAAAGTATTGTGGGCCTTCTCAGCCAGGCATGCAGAGATGTAGAGGATACCTGAGCTTGCAGACCAGCTCTGTGAACTTCGGTCTCTCACGGGGGTCGTAGGTCCAGCACCGCGTCATCAGTGTGTAGAGGGTGGGGGGGCAGTCCTCGGGTTTGGGCAGGCGGATCCCCTGCTCCAGGTGGTTGATGACGTCTTTGTTCTCGAGCCAGAAGAATGGCTGCTGGCCTAAGCTCATGATCTCCCACATGCACACAGCTGGAGGGCAGATAACACAGAGATGTCACTGCCACGACCAGGGCCAGGCACAGGCTGATCAATCGGACTGATCCAAGTCACGGCGCTATTACAGTGAGTGTGCGCCGATCCTGCTTGGGTTTCATTTGTCATTGTAGGTCCACCTCTGAGGTCACGATCTGCACAGCTCCACCAACAGAGCGACAAGGCCACTGTGCCAAAAGAGCACTCCCTGACACAAGGGCAACGCTCCTACATTCTTGAGAGGGATGATGTCACCACAACAAGCTCATACATGACACAAGCATCACTGAAATATATTGACAATGCTTATAAATGCCACTTAATAAACAGCCGGTATTATTAAAAAAACTTTTAAAAGCACTTAAAAAAGGTGTCATAAAAATCTTCAGATTATATTATTTGACTTTTTTGTCACTCTGCTTCACAACTACAAGTGTAAGACAGGGCTTTATATTCGAAGAAAAGCCAATGCCAAACTTCTCCAAAAAAACAAGGAGGTGTGCAATGCCAACATAGGGAATTGATTTTACAACCAATAAAAATAAATGAGGTACTGTTCTATAAAGCACTCACTTTCAATTTGTAAATTTTATTATTTCATAAATTCTGCTTGTGGCATTTTATGAACTTTAAATATTAGGTTCCCTATGGTTTATTGTTCAATATGTGCTCTAAGCCTGGTTTCCTGGCTTAAACGGGTGAACGATGTTCCTGGGATAAACATGATTTAGTGCAGAAAGTAAATAGGTGGAAGGAAGAGCCTTTTTTTATGTGAGCAATTATTTTTCCAGCAGTGAATCTTTTTAAAGCTCTCAGTTTCAGCCGCCCAAACTACACGCAATCTAGTGTCAGAATGACTGTATATGCCAGTTTAAAGTCTGGTAGGCCAGACACTCGCCCATGCCTATTCTATTATACAATACTCCTTCTCATGATTGTTCTCAGTCTGGTTAAAAGCTAAATATGTAAGAGAAATGGCTACACAAGGTTTACCAGTAAATTTATTTACATCTCTGTATACTAATTTGTCCAGAGTTTGGGATTATTTGTCGTCTCTTCTTTTAAAGCAATATGAACAATATGACCTTCATACAGATGGCATGCAAATGGTGGGCACTTCCAGCCATGCAAGAAAAGGGTGATAGAGATGTTCCAGACTGATAACATTTAAAATGCGTAGCACTACTCAAGGTGTGTGATAGAACACCAAGACAATCGAACCAATCATTTCTTAAGTTAATCGTTAACATTAAAGCTTCAGCATGCGATAAAGCACAGGACACATATTTATAACACTAAAAAGCAAACACCTATTTTTGCTCCTTCGCAATGTTTGCTCTTCGCTTGTTGTTCAGGCCTACTTGAGGCGTGGGGGGGTCCCAGCAGCACACAGCGCACTTACCGAACATCCACACGTCACTGGCAGAGGTGAAGCGCCTGAAGTTGATGGACTCGGGAGCCATCCATTTGATGGGGAGTCTGGTGACAGAGGCTGCAGGAGGAAACCCAGCAAGAGCATCAGAAAACTTGCTCTACGGCCTCTGTGGCTATAATGTGTTTAAAGTGTGTTACTAAGAGTTGTGAATGACGTGGATGATTTCCCCTTGGTTTTTCTATTCTAGGTGAGCCAAGAAGATGATTTAATTTGACCCGTACATTCACTCAGAAACCCCACCCCGCCTCCGAGTGAAATTACTCCCATCCTTGTGCCTCCTCGTGCAGTGCAGTGAATGATGGGCCTCTGCAGCTCTTGTGTTCATGCACTCAATCAACCATGAGGAACACAAGGATGACTCGGCAACATTTATTTTCCGATTGAATTTGGAGCCGTCTGTGCCGTTGAGCATGTTGAAATGGGTTCGAAACAGAACTGATGTTATTGGTGGGAGACACAGAGCCATTATTTAAATGTTTGGAGGGGATACAATTGCAGGTCTCCCTCAAAAAGCTTTGAGTTCCAAAATGTGGTGAAGAGAGAGAAGCTAATGAAATGATGAAGTGCTTTATTGTAGGAACGTACCAGAAGGTGCTTTTCTTTCTTCAAAATGTCTTCAATCTTAATTAGTTAGAAAGGATTGCAGGGGGGTCTGCAAATACTTAACTCTGATATATGAATATTGAAAGTACCACACTGCTCTTTTATTATTGTGGTACGCACACACCCCAGTGGTATTATTTACAATGAAATGGATCTTCATAAACTGTCTGTAATACAGTCCTTTATAGAAACAAGACATTAAGCTCATACATACAATGAACAGAGGACTTTATATATCAAGAGTGTATTGAAGAGAGTTCTGTCAAGGAGACTTGTCAAGGCAGCCTACAAACACCCAATTGAGTTGCATCCTGCATTGTGAAAAAGCAAACTTGCAACAAAAAAATCACTCACCTTTGTAATATTCCTCTTCCTCAATGTATCGGGACAAGCCAAAATCTCCCAACTTCACAGAGTCATGAGAAGCCACCAGTACATTCCTCACTGCAATGTCCCTGTGCAGAAGACATGCAAAGAAAAGGTTGGTTTCTGCATCTGCATCTGTAGTCTGTTTGTTTATGTGTATATTGTGGGGGGAGTGATTCAAGATGGGAGATAGGTTGTGGAAAATTGCCTGCTCCTCCTGCCTTTCTTCAGCCCACGAAACCGGGAAAACGCCACCTGTGAGGCAAACCCAGGTTAAGACACCTGAGGCTCATCCCGTCACCAATATATAAAGGGACCACCTACGGCATCCAGGGCAAAGTACCTACCGGAAACGAGTGGGGGGCGAATAGGTGTATTTATCAACGAAGAAGATGAAAGAGTGAGAAAATGACCAACCACTGAATACCAGGAAGCCAACCCTGGTTGGTACGAGAAACCCCCTGGATCATGGACACGGGCCGACAACAAGATTGCTAAAGACCAGCAAAGGATCATGACTGACCTCGATCCAGAGCCGTGACCCTAAATGTGCGCGGCTCACTCCCCAAACTGTGCCACAATAGACACACACAGACATGTGCCTTTCTGCCAGAGAGCAGAGCTGGGAGACAACTTAAGAGCAGGTCTAAAGGCTGTGGAGAGTCAGGAGAGCACGGCCTACCTGTGCACCATGTTCACTCCCTCCAGGTATGCCAGCGCTTTGCAGATCTGCAGGGAGAACAGGATCAGCCGGACGGTTGTCAAAGTGCTCTTGTTTTCCACCAGGTAGTTCCCAAGCTAAGAGACAGGAGGAGGGATGTGGAGGTTAACTTCACAGCTTCATCTTCTCTGTGCCGTGTGTTTGTGCAGGACTGTTAAACAGTGTTTTTGCCTATATCATTGGTCTGCTTCCAAACCTACATGCAATGGTGACAAAGAGCATTTGTATGCAAGCTTTACTTTCTCTATAAAGAAGCCCAGGACAAAACAAAAGAAAAAATAGCAAATCAAAAGTAAAAAAGTTTTGAAAAATACCTAAATGTGACCTTTAAGTGTTAATGTGATACAAACAGGGCGTACCTCTCCATACTGATAGAGCTCCATCACGATCCACACCGGGTCCTCCTCGATGATCCCGATCAGTCTCACAATGTGGGGGTGGTCCAGGGTCTTCATGATCACTGAAACACATGAATAGACCGGTAAGGGCATCTCAAGGTACAGCCTGATCTCTGAAGAGATTCAGATGGAGGGGCAATAATGCAGAGCATGGCTCAGCTACACTTCCGTGTTGTCTGTCTTACCAGGAACGTTATTTACCACAAAAAAGCAACAATACCACTTTTGCCCGCTCTTACAATGAAAGTCAAAAGCTTGCACAAATATTTGGCTTTGTTCTCCTTTTAAGTTCCTCCAATTACCATGACTGACTGACTGACTGAAGGTGAGCCCAGTCACAGAGCTCAGGCAGGTCATGTTAACTGAGTGGGGGTGGGGGGGGGGATAAAAGGCTAAATTAATGAGAAGTGCAAAGCTGGAGAAAGAACACAGAAAGTGTAAAACCATTGACCACCAAGGTGCTACCCCTGATGAATGCCTCTTTGAGTGCCTAAGGACTTGCAGATACTGTAGTATGATTGACTGTTCATTCAATAATATTACTAATGGTCTGAGACTTCCACACCACCTAAAGAAACTACATCAGAGGGAAAACAAACTAATAGTTAGTAACATGTCCTTCTACAACAGACATTTAAAGAGAAAGCAATTTAGGAATATAAAACAATGATGACAGTCAGAAGAAATGAACAATGTAGAACAGAATGCCTTGCATGCCTTGTCACTAATTGCCAAGCTGTATTTGGTAAGAAAAACATGACAAAAGTAAGTTACTGTTGGGCTAATTACCAGCTTCACTCATGAACTTCTCCTTGACGTCAGGAGAACAGTCTTTGCACGTTTTCACAGCCACACTGATCTTCTCCTTCCTCTGGAAAACAAACAAGGCAGCTTACTCACAAACACCCTGCATTTCAGGGGCCTCGATATGTGTATTGTAACTTATATACAATAATAAGGGAATGGATTGACTTGCCTGATTCTTATAAACGCCCTCGTGCACCTCCCCGAAGAAGCCCTCCCCCAGGATGCGCCCCAGGATGATTTCATCTCTGGACAGGCCATACTTAATCACTAGAGAAGGAAAGAAAAGAAAAGAAAAGAAAAGAAAAGAAAAGAAAAGAAAAGAAAAGGAAAGGATTGTGTATTGAACATGTTTTTTTACGTTTTACTGATACTTGATATCAATAAAAGTTAATATTTGTTAGCAACCATAATTCATTCTTGTCAGTCCATTATTGTATTATAGAAAGTCAGTTATACATTAACTTGATTATGATTGTATACATTTATTTAGAAATAGTCGTTACATCACCAGATATACAAACTAAAACGTATACTATATATACTTAGTGCAGAATATATACTATATATTCCTCCGAATGGCACACTAGTGCATTTCAGTACAATTAGAAGCAGTATGCAGATGAAAAGTAACTATAACTACAGAAATTCCTCCCCAGACAATGAGGATTAAAAAGTCAGGACCTTTAAAACTTGCCATATTGATATAATACTTATATTTTATTTATTTTATTTCTGCAATTCTGACTATGTGGCCGGTTCACACAGAGGTATTTAAATTGTTATGACCTCAAATGCTTTTGTTTAAATATATATATATATAAAAAAAACATGTTAATTTCCCCAAAACAGAGTACAGAAACAATGCTGGGGGTTTGTGTAATTTTCATATTAACAGGATTTCTTACCAGACTTGGGCCGTTCCTCCGGTATCTCTGCATAGATGTCCGACCCTGCAGGGAAAGTCCAGTGTCAATATCTATATTCTGAAGCCTGCAGAGTTCAAAGATTGCTATTCCTATGGCTATGACAGGATGAAAGGAACATAAAGATCTTTAAAACAAAATTAAGAGTAAATGAGTGAGTACATCTGTATGGAAATATTATTTTATTATGAAATGTAATCAGTCAATAGTATTTCATGACTAAACCCTGCCCTTCTGAAACTCTCTCTCTGATGAGGAATTAGAGGGGATGAGTTTCGAGGGAGTGGTCCCCCTGTTCTGCTCTCTGTGTGAGATGTTATTGATAATGAATCATTACAAATTGAGCTCCAGAATGGGAGAAAAGTAAACACATGCTGCTTCATCTGAATACTAATAAAGAGAACATATTTTCAGCTATTCTTTAACAACGGCTTCACAATGCATTTGACACTTACCCATGCTGTCCCTCTCAGAAGTAGGAAAACTGTGACCGCCATCTCTGTTTGGGACAAAACACACACAACATTACCAGATACACAAATAGTATGATGCATTGGATCTCCTTCGCACAAGAAATCTAACTTCAATACTGCCTGGCACTAAATTTGACTTATTTTCTTCAGGTTTTTGAAGGCGATGTGAACATATCCTGTCATTGTAAAGCTGGAGGTACAGGCATGGTTAATGAGAAGAGATCGTTGATTCTCAGCTGCAGTTGAATGCGATTCTATTCAGTGTTACTGCACCTTTAAGATGTGCCTCGAGTAGAGATGTAATATCCTGAGTTACACTATGCTGCAGATTAGGTAAATGTATGCAGAAAAATAAATGCACGCACCACATATCCTTAGGTGGTTAAACACAGAGTAAATATTGTATCAATTAACTGGAGACTTAAATGAAATACAAACGAACAAACAAATGAATCTTACTCTGTTGGTATCTCGGGAAGGGAACTTCTTTGATTGCTGCCTGTAAACATTGAAAAGAAAAGGAATGAAAAACAGCAGACACTGATGGCTTTAGTGTTCTTATGAACTTTAGGACCAGGTTTGACCACACCTAATGTAATATGTGATGAGAAGGAAGAAAAGCTATATATTTCAGTGCCTAGGATTCAAACCCCTCTAGGTAATTAATTAATTTAGCTGTTATTCTATAAAATGTGGTGGCAAAATTGCAATGCATCGAGCTCAGGGCACAGTCAGATACAAATTATTGTAATATTGGGTTTTACATTCCTTTCACTATATCTAGGGTACTGTATTTAAACAATGTTTTTAACATTATACAAACTGTACGGAAGAAATAAAATAAATACAAAACTGATGTAATTTACTACTATTGCTATTTACATTTCTATTCATTTACTTCTATTTATGTAATTTACACTTCTTAAAATTCAACATGACTTACATTAACTTTACCAAATTGATCGTAGTCCCCACAAACAGATGTGTTTAAAAATGTTAAACTTAAATTGTAATAGGTCAGTCTTTTTTTATTTTATTTATCCAAATAAATTTCAAGTTGGTTACATTAAAAGTATTAAGCTTAACTTTTTTCATTTACCAAAACTTTTCAAGCAGTTAATGTTTTGTAAAGAAGACACAGAACTGCCCATGTGAGTTCAAGCCATGACATCAGAAGGGTGGCAGCGCAAGGCGGTATCAAGGGGGCATATTGACTACAACTCAATGTTTTACATTGTTAAGTACACACGTTTTCATTCCAAATATGTAATGAATTTACTGTAAAAGCATCTGATCAAGAAGTTCAGTATTTCTGAACTGGCTTATCAGCAAACGTCACCATGAAAGAATAAATACAAATCATGATATTGTTCTTCACATGCAATGTTTGTTTTGTTGTGTTTTATATGTATATATATATATATATATATATATATATATATATATATATACACACCGATCAGATATAATATTATGACCACTGACAGGTGAAGTGAATAACACTGATAATCTCGTTATCATGGCACCTGTCAGTGGGTGGGATATATTAGGCAGCAAGTGAACATTTTGTCTTCAAAGTTGATGTGTTAGAAGCAGGAAAAATGGGCAAGCGTAAGGATCTGAGCGACTTTGACAAGGGCCAAATTGTGATGGCTAGACGACTGGGTCAGAGCATCTCCAAAACTGCAGCTCTTGTGGGGTGTTCCCAGTCTGCAGTGGTCAGTACCTATCAAAAGTGGTCCAAGGAAGGAAAAGTGGTCACACGACGACGTGGGAAGGCTGGCCCGTGTGGTCCGATCCAACAGACGAGCTACTGTAGCTCAAATTGCTAAAAAAGTCAATGCTGGTTCTGATAGAAAGGTGTCAGAACACACAGTGCATCGCAGTTTGTTGCATATGGGGCTGCGTAGCCGCAGACCAGTCAGGGTGCCCATGCTGACCCCTGTCCACTGCTGAAAGCGCCTACAATTGGCACGTGAGCATCAGAACTGGACCACGGAGCAATGGAGGAAGGTGGCCTGGTCTGATGAATCACGAGTTCAAGGTGTTGACTTGGCCTCCAAATTCCCCAGATCTCAATCCAATCGAGCATCTGTGGGATGTGCTGGACAAACAAGTCCGATCCATGGAGGCCCCACCTCGAACTTACAGCACTTAAAGGATCTGCTGCTAACGTCTTGGTGCCAGATACCACAGCACACCTTCAGAGGTCTAGTGGAGTCCATGCCTCGTTGGGTCAGGGCTGTTTTGGCGGCAAAAGGGGGACCTACACAATATTAGGCAGGTGGTCATAATGTTATGGCTGATTGGTGTATATGTTTTACTTTTAAAAGAAAGCAAATGAAAATGTATGAACCCATTCACCTACAGATTTCCATTCCCAAAAGAATGTTGTCATTTGTCATTTCTATCAAGGTCATAAAAACTGAGCAATCAAGTCTGTTTTAGCCTCCTGAGTGTTACAGAGTGGCGTCAGAGGAGAACATGAGATTTTAAGAGACAAAAAGAAAAGGAGAGAATGCTTCTTTGCCCAGACACAGCACAGCCCTGTCTGAGGCTGATCTCTCAGGTAGTGCTGTGGCGGCACAGACTGCCGCGGGGTTCTGAGCCCTTAATTGGCAGCTTGAAGTCATTTAAAACAGCTACAACTAAAACAAACATGTGATTAAAAACAACTGTTGGCCTTTTTGTATTTAGTAACAGCATGTAAATACATAGAATGAGTGCTAGGACAAAAACAGGAACAACAACCTTACAATCACCTCTTCACTGTCTACCTTTTGCTGAGATTATATCCCAGGATCAGCTGTCACAGATGTCAAGCAAGGCCAGGGCATTAAACATTTCTACCTTGCTCTGCAAACATGGAGTTTGGACAATTACTACAGACCCGAAACATCATATCACTGTGGGTTTTGTTTTTCTGTGCCTGGTTAGGTTTACCAGTTTATCAAGTACATGTCTTAAGTGATGGTTCTGCTAATCTCAGAACATGAAGAGCTTATTTTGGTAAAGGAAGAGTACATTTTAATGGAGGTGAAGGTGTCAGAAATAAAAAAGAAACCAACTCTGTGTCTGAGTCTGGGTGTGGGTGCATGTGCGTGTGTGTGTGCGTGTGCAAACCACACAGTGAAAGGACAAAGCGATATCCTGCTGTCAGCGGCTGCTTACCACTCTTTGGCCTCACAATCACAGAGTTTTTCGTCCCGCTCTCTAACCGACAGTACCCATCGATCAGGTCAGTCATATTCTCCGCCATCGCCAGGGACGCAACATTGATGGACAACGGCTAGGAAGGACAGCACAGTTAACTCATGGAGGGCCACACTGTCACAGTATAGTGCATTTACCAGCCCAACATAACACAGAAATGCAAAAATTGGCATAAAGACAATACATAACGATTGATTGAAAATAAATGTGTACATATGGGTACAACAGAGCATAACATCTATACAAGGTAATGGCCTTCTCTGAGGTTTGGCTGGTTTGTTTGTTTGGTATTTTAACAGCAATTGAGGGAACCATTAAAACCTCATCAACGTTATTTTTAAGATCAAGCTCAAGAGAAGCTCATTCAGGTCCCGGTTGGTTTTTAATCTCTTGGAAAAGACTTGCTGTTCTTACCTGCTTGGCTCCTTCGATCTCCAGGTGTAGCAGTGTTTTGCCGTTGTCCTGTAGGGAACATTTGATGCTCCTGATCTTCTTGAACTCGGCTAAACAGGTGGGCTGGGAAACACACAAGAGGACGCCCTGTCAATAAGGACAGGCTAACAGGGGCCAGGCGGGTACCTTATGCAACCTGATGAGAACACAATTTGAGGCAACACACGCAGAATTCAGCCGCATACGAAGGTGGTACAAACATTCAGTGTAACGATCGCTTATGGGGTTAAAACTTTGACGGGATGCTGTTAACTTGCTGGCTGGTTCATTAGGTCCTTACAATTAGCTTCACACTTCAGCTCCTCTTAATTCAAAAGCATTCCTCTACTGACTAGCCGCGATGGAGACAGTCCTCTGTGTTTATACACCTGGAACCGAGCCAGCCTCCCGTCTGACAGTGATTGTCTGAGCCGGGTGCTTACCACGGCCTCCTTGCTGGAGCGCTGGCGGATCCCTTTAGAGCCGATGACCAAGTCGACGGCAATACTCCAGCCTTGCTGTAAAGGGGAAACAAGGAATTAGTTTTCTGTATTTGTATCACAGTTTAATAACAGGCTGTTTCCAGTAGAGTGCATACATGTATGAAATTAAACAAATAACTAGTGAGAAAAATATTAGTATATATTTTTTCTTTTCTTTTCAGCATTTCGGGGGTCACTTTTAGCTGGCCACAAAGCTTGAACACTTTTGATGATATTGCCAGTCAATGACTGGATAGTCCATATAATACTCCATTTGTCTGCACTGGCAGGCGACCTTTTAATCTTTCTCAGTTTATGGACTTTTTAAGGTCCAGTTGCTTCCTTTGTAGATAAAATACTGCTTCAGTGTCTTATAAACCAGTTTTATCGGCTCATTTTGCTTTTGAACAACATAACATAAAAATCCTGGTCACTGTATCAAAACAAATACTGAAGAACTGAAACTTAAACAAAAATGCTTTGTCTTATCTTGGGCTCAAAACAGCGGTTCTTGATAAGACCCACAGGGGCATAGAAACTAAATGTCCAGGCTTGATTGAGACTGGAGGAAAAATAAATGTATACTGTGCTCTTTCAGGCAAAGAAGAAAAAGCACAAAAGCACAAAAAAATAAAACTACTGCTTACATTAAAATAAAAAATTAAATCAAACAACAAAAGAAAGACATGTATGAAATTGGATTTGAACAGCTTTGCCGGCCAGGAGTGCTGGGACAATCAGAGAAGACAACTCACAACCAGCTCGCAGGGGAACACTTCCTCCTCGAAGTTCTTGAAGGTACTGTAGTTTTGGAAGAACCTCACAATGCACTCCTCCTCCTTCAGACTGGCGTACTGCTGGAAGGTCTGCTGGATCATCTTCCTCAGCTGTTTGGGCTGTGGAGAGTGGATGGACAGTTGCAGCTGAATGTTTTTCACTAATTTAGTCATCTTTTGACTGCCATTGATTTGTATGTCAAACGTGTACAAAATCCCCATGTTAACTGAAACCTTTACAGTTTTCTCTGGGCCAAATCTGTTCACAAGACTCTGAAGATACATAATTCATAAATTAGTATAGTTTGATTTAAAACGTTTATTAGACACATAATTAGCATTATGTCAAATCCAGGATGTGGATGCTTTACACTACAGATGTATATCAGTGCAATACACAGAAACATACACCATGCACTGTTTTGATCCAAAGCCTCTCAATGAATCTGTCTGCAAAATGGGAACCAGTAATTCTGGGATTCCATTTGGACACCAATACCTTGAATATATGTGATGGAAACTGGCCACCATTACAGAAAGCAGCAGTCATTTCTACAAGATAAGCCTGGTTAAATATGATCATTTTTTTTCAGTCTTCTTTTTTCAGATTTTTTTTTTGCAACAATGTGTCCAGTGTAAAATGGAAATATCCTGTCCATTTAGACGCATGCCTTTGACTCAATGCTTTCACATACTGATTATATCCTATTCGGCATGGGATCATTTACATATGTATTGTTCTCTTAACAATAATATTTAAGTTGTGGCTGCTTTAATTATCCAAATGGGTCAGGAGTACAGAACATCACTGGCATTGTATCCTCTCTCAATGTATACATTGCAAAACACAGACGGAGATTAATATATTAAAAATGGGAGAGATCTTGATTTGTATGGCTTCTCACTGGCTCAACCTGTAAAGGTGTCTGACAGACTATTGACCATAGGTTGTGATTTAAAATCCGTGCTGTTATTAGACTGTGACTACATTTCCATAAACATCAGTGCACAATTCTCACATTGTCTAAAAATGAATTGTGATTTCCTCTTTGTGCATTAAAGTGTACTTACAACAACAGCTTTGAACCATAACAAAAACATTAGAGCTAAAATAATATCACTTCTGAACAATGTGGAGACAATTATGTCACTTTATTATGCTTCTCGCGTTCATGATTGTTCTCCTCCTTGCTCCCTTTCCTGTAGCCCTTGTCTGTGACCCTACATCTTGACAGCACTTAGCTTTCACCATCCAGGATGTAGGAAGTCTCTTACTGTACTTGTGTAAATTGGAATTTGTAAAATGTATTATATTTTGAATTGCTATGTTTTAGTTAAATTGAATTGAGATTGATGCCTTGTACTTCTCTGTATTTTTGCACTTTGTTTGCACTTATGTTGTAAGTCGCCCTGGATAAGGGCGTCTGCCAAGAAATAAAAATAACAATAATAATACCTTCATGCTGTCGATGAGCTCTTTTGGAAAGAAGAGATCCAAACCCACATCCTTCCTGAAGTATTAGAAGGGAATTAATTCAATAATTTAGATGTCACAAATTAGTCATGACAACAGCGCTAAACATATTGTCTGTTTCAGATTCTGTCTGTATCGTATTTCAATAAACTGGCATTTTTACCATTTTTATCATTTTATACCAGATGTGGCACATTAATTACATATAATACATTCATTTACTACACTTTCGAAACATATGACACTTCATCTGGGATCAAGGATGCAGTCTTGGAGGACCAGAGTACTATACAACTCAGATTAATGGCTGTTAATGGATGTCG
Source organism: Amia ocellicauda (assembly GCF_036373705.1). Lineage (NCBI taxonomy): Eukaryota > Metazoa > Chordata > Actinopteri > Amiiformes > Amiidae > Amia > Amia ocellicauda. The sequence goes on from NC_089850.1 coordinate 6,722,930, forward strand.
GACAACCCCAGTAGACAAACAAAAAAAGGGAGATAAGTAGATTTTATTGTGGCTCACACTTGCTTGCCTGAGGGAAGGATTACCAAGGCTCAGCCCACTCAGAGGAATGAACCCAGAAGCTGCTACAAAGGCAATGTTGGGGGTGAAGGAGGGAGGCAATGTGATGACAGCTGGGAAGGGGCATTTCTTGATGGATACTTATCAACACGGATCAACAGGTCAACAGAAGACAAGTGCAAGACTGGGGTCGTTAAATTAAGTGATGATAATCTGGGATGGAATAAAGACCAGAGGACCCTGCAGCCCATGAATCCTAGAGTCACCCATCCCTGTTGTACCTGCTTCAGTGCTATAGATGTGATTTAACTGATGCTTACTACACTCACTTAGAGCAAGGATTGACTTTTTATACTCCATATATATAAGACCTTTAAATAAGTGTTGAACTCTCAGCTTGTTACTGTGGTGGAAAAAAGTTTTGGAGTCGGGAGTTCTAATCAGAATTTATTACGTGAACGGGACGAACAGCGCAACACAGAACACAGATTTTAGGCCAGCATGACACTGTTCCCCAAATGTTTTAAGATAGAACAAAGCTTTTATACCCCTCTGGGACATACCCACAAGGGGCTTTAATATATTATAATCAGTATCTGAATGGTCATTTCTAATAACTATCAGTGATTTCATTGGCATTCTAAACTAAGCCTTCCAATCTCATGAATATTATAATCAATTCTCATGAATAAAAATCATTAACCTCTGAATTGCCAGTTGCATTGGAAGGTAATTTGCAGATAATAGTTGCAAGAAAGGAATGTGAGTTGCTGATAACCAAGTTAGGAGTAACAGCACACCAAGGACAAAGGCAGGATAGGATGTTAATATTTTTCCCCCACAGTGCCTTTCAAAACCTAGCCTGTTATTAGGCAAACTCAAAGAGGCTCAACTGGCTAACAAACAGAGGTATAGAAATATAAGTCAAATTTTACATAGCTGGGAAACCGCTCGTCTGTGGGCACTATCTACACATATTTCCATACCGTAGATAATAACATAAAAAAAGTTTAATTAGAAGGTATGACAACAGCCAGAGACCAGATGAAAGCAGTTTACCTGTTTATGTTTGGCAGCTTCTATGGCAACTTGAATTTGGCTCCCTAACCACAGCCACAGACAGCGTCCTCCCCTTATTGCCCAATAAACAGACACAAGCTCTCCCGCCTCAAACCACCACACCGAGGCCATGCAGCACTTACTCGAGCAATTCAAAGTTGGATTTCTTCTCCAGTCCCTTTGCGTTCATATCCTTATAAAACCTCCTGTTTGTGGACAGAGAGAGAAACAAAAGCGTCAGTCATCAGTCCTACTTCCTGCAGGGGAAGAGTTGGACCTCTGTCCCGCTGAAGAAGTACGAGATTACTGTGGATTGAGTCAGGGAGAGGTTTTCTGAGGCCCCAATTAAAGCAAGTATAGAACTTCTAATTCATTTCCGGAGCAATAATACATCTCGCTTAGTTAGCAAGGCTTCAGTACAAAAGGATAGGATTTCTGGATTTTCATACTCCAATTGAAAGGACCAATGTAGTAACCATGTGTACAACTGAAAAGATCAATCGTCACCATCGCCCTCATCATTTTGTTGAGCTACCATTACCAATAGTAAAAGCACAAAAATAATATGGGGTTTATACAATAATGAATAAGCTAGTCCCCTATATACTTTTCAGGAATGAGCTGGGGAGCATAAAGGCAAAAAGCACAATGGCCCAACTATAGAGAGACGTTACATTTAGACACGAGTGAAACTACATTTAGGGATGTAAAATGTCCCCAGAATAGCACAGAGGAAGATGATGTAAACTTTTGGAAATCATTTCTTCTCATTTTTAAATCCTTTTCCAGTCAAAACAATGACTATGTGATCGGTCTGTTAAAATCCCACTCAATATTAATCTCATAGTAACACCATAAAAAATTATAACTGACACGGAGAGTTACTACAGTAACTTGTTGAGTATATCAGTGTGCCAATCATTCCTTCAGGGTCTGGGGAGTTAAGGCTGAATCGTATTGTGTGTACGCAGATTAATAACATATCTGAGATAATGGACATTAGATAAAAATGATCAATTTAATCCTTGTGTTTCTTGATGATCATTTTAGTTATACAGACACGTAGGAAACCTTTAATCAACAATATAATCATACATTTTCAAAAAGGAATGCATCACAAGAAGATTCACTTCATATATTTCTATTTCTAAGGGGTGAAGGGAAGAAACATAGAGGGATCAACTGTTATTTATCAATTATAAAAGCTGTTTTGCCATGTGTACAGTGAACATAGTAAACATAATTTAAGAGAGATTTTACCTGATCTCCAAGCAACCGAGCTGCAAAGCCATGCCATCACTCACTTTATTTGCAGAGTAATGCATGTAGTCACTGCGAACCTGAACACAGGGAACAGAAACTGGTCAAGCACATCGCAGCTTTTAACATGTAACAAAACCAATCGCTTAACAAAACTTCACAGGCACAACTTTACAAGGTTCTAAATGCAATTCATATACTGTGCTATATATCTCCCCAAAGTTTGGTTTGTATTAACTGAACCCTCAGACCCTTTGCTCACTCAAGTGTTGAGTCTTCAACTGGGCGTTATGTAATGATAATATTTGACAATATACTATAGTTTAGATCAGTTTACACATATAAAGAAAGTATTTGTAACTCTATTTCTGCATTATAATAACCAAACAATAGCATATCTGAAAACACAGACATAAAATATAAATCAGACAGGAAAGCAATCCCTTGTCAAAAGTTGCAATACCTATTTTATAGTATACCATAAAAATACTTTTACTGGGACCGGGATCGGCACTAATGAACTCTCTGTAATGCTCATGGGACACACAAGATTGCTTTCTACTAAACAAAACCACTTCAGTTAAAGCCTGAATGCATCTCTCTCTCACGTGAGTGTGGGACAGTGTGGGCAGAGCTCTGTGTGAGTGGGTGAGTGCGTGCGGTACTGTCCCCTCGAGAGCTGGGCGCTGGTGATCGTGAGGTGGTTGGATATTAAAATCAGCCACCCCCATGAGTGAAGCAATTGTTATGTTTAAAAAAAAAAAACGAATTGGGTAAATGTTCTTAGTAGAACATGGGGCGATCACTAATGATATGCGCACTGGAGGCCAGTCGTGGACTAGCCTTGTGTGGACTAGAGCTGCTCTTCAAGACTCTGGCCAACAGGGAAGGAGTACAGGGGCCTGGCACCAACTGCGGGTGCGCAGAGAGGATGCACTGTCCTCTGAGGAGCTGTTTGGTGGGCGCCCCTTAGCCGAACTCTCTGGCACCCTTCCCCGGCTCTCAGAGACATGGTCGGCCCTGCCAGGCCGTTACTGAGTGAGTGCAGCTTGACAGGGCAGGGCAGGGGCAGCATTGTCTCGGCTCGCTGCACCACCGGACACGCCCTGGAGAGCCAGGCCAGGGGTGGGGGAGGAAACTGCACCAGTCTGGAGCACCCTGTACAAGCCCCCCCCGCCCCCCTCATTAAAAGAGTGTGCTAAAGATAAGAACATAAGAAAGTTTACAAACGAGAGGAGGCCATTCGACCCATCGTGCCCGTTTGGTGTCCATTAATAACTAAGTGATCCAAGGATCCTATCCAGTCTATTTTTTAATGTTCCCAAATTATCGCTTTAACCACATCGCTGGGGAGTTTGTACACTAGACTTATTATTATCACTGTTTTTTGGTTGGTTGGCTTCATGGCTGTGTTGTTCGCCACCGTTTTACTTGTGTGTATCTGTATTTGTTTCTGCATTAGTTATTATTGATAGCTAATCCCGATTCTGTTCCGTTGGCACACCAGGGCTCCGGCTGTGCTTTCGGTTTCAGTTTCACTTTACAAATATAGCACTTTTTAAAATAAAAGTCGTGTTTATATAGTGCTTTATATATTTCGAGGAGCCCTAGCAGCGGCAATAAAATCAGAGGCCTGGCTGCCCGGCCTGAGCCTCGGTGTGTTGTAATAGATCTCACCCACGTGAGGGGCTCCTCTGCCGGCTTGTGCCTGCACTACAACCCGCTGCTGTGGCTGTAGGAAATCTCGCTCTCTCAGCTTGCTGGGATCGTGCTCTGCTACGCCTCCTCGTCCGTGGGTGCAGGCCTCGGTTTTAAGCCCCGCTTCGGCTGGTGGCCTAGTACCCTCAGCCCCCTCGGACCCCAGACCCTGTGTCACCCGGTGTCCCCAGAAACCACGGAACACACGGTGTGGTTAAGCCTATGGGCCTACACGGCACTTGTATCCTGCACCTGGTGTTTGATTCAGGCCTTAGGTATAGATCATCATAGTTATCATATTTAAGTCCTTTTTATTTTTATTTTTTCGGGGAACCCCAGTCTTTGTCACTGTTAATTTCTCTGACAAAATGTAATGATCCCCTGATCACCACCTAACCCCCCCAATGGGAGAATCTCGCTCCCTGCTAGCCCTGCTCTGCAACCAGTATAGTCAATAGCATAATAGTTCTATTACCTTTGCCCCACCCTGGAAAAACATCTCACTAAGCCACTGACTCGAGGCTGGGTGTTAGTATAGTTATGTATGCATCTTGAAAAGGTAACACACGCTCATGCCATCATGGCTAAACAACAAGCTTCAGGATGGTGTCAGTATCAAACAGCAGGGGCAGGACCCATGATTTTAGTTGTGAAGAGACTTTGAAGCATCATGATGGCAGGCACTCTGATAGGATCTGGAAGCTCAGCCTTTCCCCACTTGTATACAGTCTGAATGACAAAAGCTACTACATTTAAAAGATCAGGATTTTAATATTTCTATTGCTCATATCTACTGCCCAATCAGGAAAGCCCATCTGACTCCTCACTGGCCCTTCAACCCTCCACAGCGGAAACCCACTGACCTGCTGATAGAAGTAGAGCATTGTGGTCTTGTCTTCTTTTAATTTCTCGATAAAATTGTGTGGGATGTAGCGGATCCGCAGATCATATCTAAAACAAAGGACAAGAAACAGAGCGCATGTAACCAAAAGGATGCAAGTGAAGGAAATTAGTAATGGGAAAGTGACCGCAGTCTATTACTCTTCAGTTGTGCTGAAATAGAAGAAACTCTTTCTTGTAAAATACGAAAGGTAACAAATCAGAGGAGGCCTCTTGATCCATGTATCTAATTTTATTTGATAGTAATAACTAAATGATGCAAGGATTTTATAAATAAATCATTTTTATTTGGTAAAGTGCCCTTCTCAAAGTTGGCACAGACAAGGGAGCAAACAGCACAAGCCTGTGTTATTAATGCAAACAATGTACAAAAGTAAGCCATTAGGCACAGAAGAACAGAATCTCCTACAGGATGACAGACTGTTACACAAGAAAATCTCTGGGGCTCCACAGCTTGACCTAATGGTTGCGTCCCCAGCAGAAGGCAATATATTTAACCTGTTTCTCGAAGGATCATAAAGTGTCTGCTTGCAACAACATGCTACGAGCACCTGCTCTTATCTTTGGTAGGTTGAGGTATTAATGAAAGATGATCTGTACGGCCTGCCTATTACCTCCATTCTGCCTCCAAGTGCTGCTGCTCGTATCTCTGCTCCATTTCCCCAACAGTCAGGTCTGGGTGGAGCCAATGAATCTCATCCGATTTCAAATGCTTTAGCAGCAGCCCATAGCAGCCGGGGTACTTGATGTTGGGGCCCAGCCTCCCACTGCTCAGGATAGAGTTGATGATGTCCTGTAAGAGACCGTTAGAAGGGCTTTGACAACCTGTGGAGAACACCCATCACAACACTCGAATATGCCCATTCCCAGTCATGTGTACTGAAGCATAGTAAAGCACAGGAGAAAGGGAAAATAAATAAGCCTAGGATATTACACAGCTGAGAAAAATGTAACAGATACCCTTAGGCAAGTTTACACTAGAAAATGTACCAAAGGATGATTTAGCACTTTGAATATGGGTGTAAAACTGTTTTACAGTGCATTCCTAGAGTTTTATCCTGACCTCACTGTGTTTTACGTCTGATCCAATATGGACAGACCACGGTTAACCATAGGAAACATGCCTTAGAAATATGTATTCATATTTAGAAATATCACCCTAGTGCAGTAGTAAAACAGAGGAGGCATGTTGAACCCCAAACTATGGTAAAACTACACTCAAATTTTTAAAGTGTAAAACTCCTATGGTTGATGTATCAAGGTAAACTTACATGAGAGTATCTATTTAAAAAAGTAAAGACATGAAAAAAGAAGAACAAATGAAGAACAAATCCAAGTGTTTTAGAGCACAACTGAATATAGCCATTATATAGAATAGCCATATAAAATACTGCCATATAGATACTGAAATAGAGTTGACCTTCATTAGGCAGCTTTATCCTCATAGCCTTATAAGGGTTACAAGAGCACAGTATAAAAGTATTACCTGAATAATACTAATTTTTGAATTCATATCATAAAGTGTGAAGTGTGAAGAGCAGAAAAACAACAGACACACATATGGGTTAGAAGCACAGTAGTTTGAGGCATGAGTGGCAAGCACCTCATTCACATAGCCTTTCTTTGTATATATATATATATATATATATATATATATATATATATATATATATATATATATATATGTGTGTGTGTGTCAAACTTGTGGTTCAACTGGTAGCAATAAAAGCCCCTATCCAGCTGAAAAATGTTTCTCTGTGAAATGGTATTTCTCTAGGTGCTGAGACTCCCAGACCATTCTGGAAACCAAACAATCTATATGTGCACCATTGCTTCTGTATTCAGACATGTAAGTTAGGTGCTAAATAAAACCACATGCATGTGTTCCAGCAGATGTAAAATAGTTCGCATTAGAAACTTGTGCTTCCATGTTGTATTTTCAAACCATGTTCACAGTATGCTGTACTATAGACAACAATTAGTGTTCGAGGAGTCTCAAAAAATAAAACAGCCTTGCTACCCCTCATGCCAGTTTGTCTGAAGTATTGAATTAACTTGGACAGAAAGTCATGGAAAACAAAATCAAAAACGATAACAGAAGATTCAGCCTGGGCCCCTGGGTCAATATCTTTCTTGAAATACTTTATATTTAATCTGAAATCTTGTGATAGATAGACTCCATTCAATGTATTGTGTAAATTCTGAGGGCAATCAGTGGCACCTGAGCTTATTTAAGAGTGTCATAGCAAAAGGGGTGAATACTAGGAATAACCTTTGTCTCAGTGACAACATACTTGTGAAAGGGGTAAATTAAACATTTGAAAATCTGCACGAATGGTTTTACACTGCAGTAAACCGTACCACTTAAAAATAATAATAATAGTAGTACAAATAATAAATACACAAAAACTCTCAGTTTTTATATTTTGCTCACTCAAAGCCTAGACCATGACCAATAAATTAAGCCATATCTCATCACTTCCTATTATATCAGGCATTTGGGAATTAAATAGTGACATTGTGAATGAATACAAATATACAGTTCACAAAGTAATTGAGATTTTGATTCATAACTACTGTATATAAGGTTGCAACCCCTTGATATTTGGCTCCACCCTTATCTTTGAGTATAACAAATAGCAGGGTTTTCGGGTTCAGGTGTAATGGTTATGAATAATATGTCACAGTAGGCAATATTATCTTATATATTATATATATTATATTATAATAACGCATTCTCTTGAATAAGCATCTTTAACTGTTTTTGAAAATTTGCTAATCACTTGAGCCAGTCATTCATTGTGTAAGTAATCAAGGCACTTTTTTCATCTATGTGCTAATGCGGTAATAAAATGACTAAGTGAGATTATTGAGATTGAGCGCATTGGGATCATTGCTAATGATTGCTCAATAATTGGCTTTATGAGGAGACTATCGGCCTCTTGGTGCTGGGGGGCTGAAATTATAGGATACGAATCCAAGTCCTGAAAAACACAATGCCCTAATCATGAAAGACAATCATTACATCATGTATTAACATATTGACTTGAAAGACCCATGCAATCATTGCAATAGTAGTAGTAGTGGTAGGATTAACAGCATATAACAGTATACAGTCTATCAGATGATCATTTGTACACTGTGAAGTCCCAACATAAAGTTATTTGTAAACTCTATTTGTAAAATTGGATCTGTTTAATACGTGTTTAATTAAGTTTAATATCTGTCTGTTGATCATCAGATAACATTAATTTATGAAAAGAAGCTGAATTTTCCTCAAACTGGGATTCGATTACTAATTGATAATAACTAATAAGTACAACTAATAAAATATGTATAGATTATTCAGTAAATTACTCTCCATACACTCCTAACACAGACTCAAACACAGCCAATAACAAAGAAGCACGTATCTGTAAGACTTCAAGGCCAATGCAACACCAACGTAGAGTTGTAGCTGGCTGTAAAACCAGCAGGAAATGAATGGCTTCAGGTGCCAAAGCATTCATGCAACCTACATTGTCAATTGTGAAAAGGTTGACAGGAAGCACACCTAGAGGCTACACGATCATCAGCCTATGACAAGGAGGTATTCACTGACACATCGCAGACACCTTCACAGTGTCCTCCACAACCCATTTACTGTCACTCACAGAGACACAGAATACCGAGCCTGGGTACAATGTGAATCTAACATTGTCGTATCTGTCCATTCAAAATATCTACAGCAAGTTAAAAACAACCCATGTCAACAGCATCACTAAGCAAACAAAGGATTACACTGTTCTGGAAGCCTTCCCCTTCCTGCCAGGGGGGGGGGGGTGCTCACTAATAAAGTTCAGTCAATATAATTAAAACACCCTCAACCCCATTAAAGCATATGAGAACATGATCTTTTAGTCACGGCAGGACCTCCTCTTTTTGTTTCTATAAATGACCGGCCGGACACAAGGATTCAAAGACATTTAGGTTAAATATAAAAGGAGAGAAGGGGAAAAGAAGTAAGAACAAGAAAAGAGAAAACATACACGTCAATTACTCACCTTACTAAAAAAAACTACTGCAAATGAAAGTGGCCTGACTGTTAAAGCCTGTCCTTGGGTGCTTACCCTGATCTCCCAGGAACTGTCACACTTCACCAGTTTGAAGTTCTTGCCAAGGTTGAAGCTGCTACTGCTGAAGCAGACCTTGATGATTTTGATGGCTCCTCCATCACCCACAGTTTGATGGTCGGGGGCTCTCTGGGGCAGCCCCGGAGGGTCCCCTCTTCCCAGGCTCCAGGAAAGGGTGCTGGTGTCTCCTGACATCTCCGAGCGTTGGGTCACGGCAGTGCAAACACCATCACATCACCCTCTGAGGACAGGAGGAAATGCCAACAGGTGAGGGGGCGGCAGCTGACTATTTTGCTACAAACACACGACAATGAATGCCTAGTCACATTGCAAGAACCTCCATATGGTGACCCTGACACCATACACACTTCCACTGACCAGTCTCATCACAGAACATAGGTCTTTGCACTGTGGCTGCGGTTTCCACATGTTTAGATCAATGAGTAAAGGTTTTAAAATAACCCTTTTACTAGTAATGCCACACTGTTTGTATTGTTTAAATTACGTACCACAAAGACTGCCTTCAGAAGCAGTGCATGTCCAGGAATCTGTAATCTTCAGAAAGGCTGCTCAAAGCTTGTTTGAGTTTCAGACGCTCTCACCCTGCTGTTATGGGACCCAGAGAGGCCGCCTCAATGAAACAAGACCAGTCCAGCCGCCCAAAACCCAGGTAAATAAGCGCTTCCCCGTTTCCAAATTCAAATTCCATAACAACATAATCTCATAAGAATATAATAAGCCTTTACACGCCCAAGCCCCGGACGTCCAAGCATAGCATGTAGTCGGTGGTTTATTGTGAAAGGCAGAGATAGCTAACCTTGACCAGAAATTAATAATCACAACAGAACCCACCAAGCGACAGTCAGTGGTGAGTAACTGAAACAAAATCCACACTATAGTGGAGGAAGTTGTTAAAAATTATAATATTACATATCACTTGGTCCATAACTGCCATTTTCAAAAAGCATTTAGGCTGTAAATGAAATGTCAAACTAATCTGAAAGTGTTTATTTAAACCCTCAAATATTTGCAAATTATAATATGAATACATGTCTCTGCTTCTCTATGATTGTTGAATGCTTAATATAACCTGCTATTTAGACTGTCCTCTTTGATTATGATGATTTAAATTGGTTGATGCCTTTATCCAACAACATTTCAAAGATTTTCAAATACAAGATAATACATACATATATAAACAACAGATGCATTCCGCTAGTGGAGTGTGGAACAGAAATTCATAGCGTTATGTGGAGCAGTTTTGCGTAATGAGACATCCAAGCTGTGTCCATACACAAAAAAATGAATGTAATTCTATTAGAGAAGCTAGTAAAATCACTATATGCATTTAATTCCTCCATGTTTTGAGAGAAATCACAATGGTGAAAATAAAGGGTAGTTTGACCCACTTGTCCCTACCAGTAACCACGTAAAAACCCAGCAAAAGCGGACTTGTGTGGTACATATTACTATACATTTCCCTGAGATCATTGGCAGCTGGGCAGAAATTACTGGAATACACTAAAAGGGTCAGTCAATGCACCCACACTAAATGGAAACAATATAGAAGCTAAATAAATGACCATGAACACCAGTTCCACTAGACTAAGCAAATAATTTCCTCTGACGCTCGAGCTCAGTTTCTAACTGATCATTCAAAGCCAATAAATCATTAGCACTCAAGTGATAACTTCCCACTACTTCCTCCTCAGAACACCATCAGTTGTGTTTGCTTCGTTTCAGCGCATCTTATTTAAGTCCATGGAGATGTGCTGGGTTGTGGAGGCATCTCAGCATGTGGGTCTCAGAGAGTCTAACAGATAGTTTTCCTACTTGGACGCTTTGTCTTGGATAGCTCTGTTCCCTTGTGTCTCTGTGTTGCTGTGGTGCGGTCGAAAGATTAAATTTCAACTTAAAAAAGTGGGGATCTAATGTTTGATTTCACCTGAAAGGGATTATGACTAAAATACAAACTAAATGTATACCAGCTGACATGTTCCATTCTCCACTTCCTTTTCCGGTCTTCATGTCTACTTCAGGACATTCCTCCCCGATGGTAGATCATTTCCCACCAGAAACAGCTATTTCAATAAAGTGCCTTCCTACTCATTAGGATCCAACACCCTTTGTCAAGTGTTAACCTGAACTGAACCTTAACATGTTAATCTGAACCTGCCTTACATATTCATTCAGATTAGCATAGTGTGAACCATCTAGCATGCAGGGTTGAAACCCCGAGTTTCACGGGGGATACGTTCCTGAAAAACACTGTATTGAAACCATGGAACTTGAGGTGTTAAGTCTGTGAAAAATAGGGGTATAGGGGCCTGCGACCAAGTTTTGATCATCTTATTTCATAATAAAACGGGTATTAAAACATAAAATAGCTATATTAAAACCTTTACTCATGAACTTGATAACACTGAGCAGCGTACAGATCGGCAGATTTCACATTTTGCAGATCAAATTGGTACAACGGTGCAGAAGAAATGGAATGTCTTTGTCCTGCACTCCTGGCTAAATGTTCATACAGAGACAGCATTAGCCCTAATTGCAGCGCCGTTAAAAATGTGTCCTTTGCACTGGTCATTTCACTGGTCCAAAGATTAATGAGTTTCTCAACCTGATCTGCATGAGGAATTCTTGTCAACGACATGCACAAACTTACAGGAGTTGTGGTTTTCATAGTTTCACATTCTTGCTCGCTCTTTTTAATGTGTGAAAAGTCATTTCATTAAAATTTTACTGGCAGGCAATCAAACGCAGCACTATTGCCTTCAGTTAACTTATCGAGGATTTATTTTTTACGCACAAATAGCATAAATGTGAAGCAGGGTATCACTGAAAATGTGGTCATGTTATTGAATTACATTATTAATGTTTAGGCTACATCAATCATCGCGGGTCCCACTGTACTATGTAACAATTACTAAATAAATGAATATGCATATGAATGACCAGACAGAGCATTAAATAAACTCAGCTGGATATACTTTACCTCTTGTTCTGATGCAGAATAAGCCCTATTCACACAAGTAACATTTGTTGAGGAAAAGGCATTCTTCACCCTTTTGTACAGGCATCTCCACAGCCACACTTGCTCCCTACCTGAACGGAACTCGAAGAACATATGAACACAGAGAATGTCTAAGGATATTATATATGTATCTCTTGCTAAATCACTTTTTAACTCTGATCATTTAAACCAAGCCTAGACATTACATAAGGACCCTTAGGTGTAAAGAAAGTTACTTCAGGCTCTGCTTTTCCTCTCTGCTCTCTCTTTTGAGAAAGAGGTATTTTGTGTGCCTGAAGCGGTGGATTGTTGTCGGTCTCTCTCTCGCGGATGCATGCCTGGAATTCACTCCCTGGGCGCGGCCATACTGCCCCACAGTCTCATGGGAGGCAAACAAGGGGCAGGGTCTTATCACAGACTCTGGGCCTGCAGGTGACATTCGCTCAATTGTGTCCTTGTGTTATCACAATTCATGTATTTGTTTGTTTGTTTAAATAAAGTCGGGGGGGGGGGCAATATATCCAATGAATAGCAAAGAACAAATTAATTTTCATTGTTTAAAATAGTGAATACTTTAAACTACAGCTGTTCATACACACACACACACACAGATGAGATGTTGGTTGGGCTCTGACATTCCTGTGCCACAAGGACCTGCTGTTTAAGCAAAATAGCTTCCTGAGCAGAAAGAAAACTGAGTGCATGCAGTGGGAGAAGGTTCTCTTCCCATAATGCAATGCTCTGCAGTGCATAGGTAAAAGTTTGGACACTTCCCAGCGCTGCTATGCTTTCATGCCTCACTCTCTTCAACAATCCTTATCAGAAGCCATAAAATAATATCCACTATGAAATGTGCAACTCATGCACAATCCACATAGTGGATTGATAAATTCATATATAAATAATCCATGACAGGAGAGTTTACTATCTGCCTACACTGTTGCTTACCATTAACAGATTCATACTGATCATATTGGCCTCACAATTGTCCAAATATTCAACCCGCTGTTGGGAAATCTGCTCCTGTTTACTGCAGAGAAGGAACAGAGCGGGCAATTACAAGTACTGTTCAGAATATGACCTCAGGTGATAGATGTGTTTGTTCAGACATAGACCCAGATTCTGCACCACAGCACGAAACCACTGAATCACAGAACTGGATTTTCAGGAATGTCATGACACAACCCCGATCGCACAGAGGGAGGGTCTATTTCTGATATTTCACACGGTCTTATTCTAATAAATATCTAAAGGTAATAACTGAGAAACAATCTAAATGCTGCACGTTCAGATTCTACACAAAGCAAACACAATGTGTCCACACTAGTGTAATCCTACTGTGTGCCTATACGTTTTAAAACCAAACAAAACAACATGAAACACATAACAGGTAGCAATCGTCTTGATCTTTTATGGTAAGACATTACCTTACGTTTCTAAATCTACAATGTTGAGCCACATAGTTCAATCGGAAACAGGTCACAGTTATCCACTTTCCGAAGTGTAAGTATACAATTCATATTTTCTCTGATACATATAGCTATGTTGACAGTTTTTGGCCTTAACTAAAGCATGTTCCTGGTGCAAATGTATTTCCTTCCAGCTTCTGAACATGAAGCCCTGCACAAACCCTGGCATTTCTGTGCAATGCCTGCATGTCAGCGCATGTTTTACTAGAGTTTCTTTGCTCTGCATTTTCTTCTTAAAGTCGTCACATGTCAAGCAGCCGATAAACCACACAGATCAAGGATGAGCTTCAGAAGGTGCTTTAAGCTGCAGGGCCTTGGTAGCAAAAAGGCATGTAACACTACGCTTTTACACATTAGTACCTGACATCAGAAGTATCTCAGCACATTACAGAACAAACCCCAAGCTTTGTCAGGAGCTAAAAGTAATCTAACAAGTGTAAAAATAATATTAGAGAAGTACAAATTCATTTTTGTTTTATAACAAAAGGCTCTTCTTCAAATCCGTGTATAACTTTGCACCACATATATTTTGATATAAGATTGCATCACAAAGAACAACATTTTAGTCAAATCTGTCCGATCACAATCCATTTTAAGCCCTGATAAATTTAACTATGGTATTTTGAAGACGTTTTCAAGGCAAAAAAAAGAAAGTGTTTCTATTCATAAGCAATCTATTAGTGGGTGTGGAGTTATAACTACCCTGCATAATATTTACACTTCGCAAGAGTTTCTTAAAATAAAATGTCACTTTTATATTTTAATAACAGCCTATGAATCACAGATAAGGAAATCGTAAATGTGTGGTTTAAATTGCATTTGTGTTCCTATTAAAATAGTGGAAAACGTTCAAAATGGAAAATATGTATAACATGCACAGATTACAACCGAGCAGTTTGGGCAAGGGGAAAAAGTTAGTAAAATATTCTTAAAGTTTTAAACAATACCACTCCCCCACATTTGATTAAAACCCTGAAAATATCTGTATTCATAACAAGCAAAACAGCAGAACATTTTGTAGTCAGGGTGAAACCGCAGAAATATGGTTTCCAGCTCAATTTTTAATTCAAGATGAAGTACAGCAGTGGATTTAACAAAGAGGAAAAAGCAGCAGCTGCAGACTGAATGCTCAATAATAAAATAGTGACATTGGAGTGAAGCATTGTGTTAAGAATATAAATGTAAAACATGCAAATATATTGAATAAAAAGATTGCATTTTCCTAAGAACCATAAAAAGACCTAGATAAAGCACACTATTATCTCTTTAGATACCATCAACGATCTTTAAAGTAGTTGAAATTATTCACTTTGATCTCTTTTCTGTACTGGTCTTTGTGGTTAATTTATCGTCCACCTATGCACGTCTGCATCTGTACTTAATCTAACTATTCTACTTTCCTTTCATACATTTTGGTTATAGCCCGTTCTTAATTTGGTGTGATTTCAATGTATGCGATTGTGTGGTTTGTATGAGCAACACTGACGCCAGTACCATGTTGTCTTGATGTCTCTGCAATATGTATAGATTCTAATACTCATTCATGTTTTTTCCGTTGGATTATCTGTGTCTATATGTTATGCAAGTAGCTATTTCTGACCATCAAGTTCTTGTTTTTGGAATGTGACAATTTGGTTGCTGATCGCAAGCCCATTCGATACTTCTCTCTTTGTAGATACAATCTTTTTTTGATGGGAATAAGATGCTTTACTTGAATAAACCCACATTGAATGATATCCTTCATTCCTTTGCTCCTGTTTAAAAGAAAACAAGCAGTTTGTTTTTCAGTAAAGCTTCACTGGATTAAGTGCTAACTGGATTAAGTGCTGACATGGCTTGGTCGTATGTCTCATGGCTATTGTAGGTGCTTTTCAGGTGTCATAAGAAAGTGTTGACCAGCTACTTAGTAAATAGTAAAATATTGAATTAGACAGTAGTTGCATTTGTTTACAGTTGTATTTTCAGTCCCAAACATATTTAAAGCATCTTGACATCTTGTGTCAAACAATGTCGTAACTGTGGGCAGCATTTTCAAAACATGTTTGGCAACACCAGATTTAAAGTGAAAGCATTTTCATCTGTGTTTAACTTGCTAAATGACAGTTCTTTCTTAGTGGAACGCACATTTTAGAGTTTCATAGAGGTTTCTTTGCTAGACGTTCTTATTTTAACAAAGTCAACCACATGCTCACTAGATCTAGTAACCACTTCCTTCGTTTGATCTTCCTTTATTTTTTTCTTTCACCTTGGAAGCAGACAATACTTAAACCAAAAGGAGATAATCGTAGTCTGGATCCTGGTCAGCTTTTTAACTGTAGTCATATCTCCAGCTTTCCATATCCAAGTGGAGTCCTAGAACTGGGGTCTCTCCAATCCAGCAAGTTTTGTATTATTGGAACCTTTTAAATCATTAATTAATAAAGACGTGAAAACATCTAATTCAGCAAGAGTTTCAGTACATGTACAGAAACTGAAGAACAACAACCTGAATGGTCTGGAGGATTCGAGTTCATTCAATTCAGCACCTTGTTATATCAAACAATACCTAAACTGTGTCCCCAGTCTTGAGAAATGGCTGACATTGAGCGATGTATAAAAATATATGTGTTTGAGGTTCTGTAGAACCTATATGTTTTTGCTGCTCAATTTAATGAAGTTCTCATAAGTTATATGGATGTGTTATTATGGCACTTTTATCTCAACTCCTACCACTTGTGCCTCAGTCTTCAATTTCAATGCCTTTCAATGCCTGAATGCTGCCACGTGGCAAGATTATCACCATTTCACATCCATGCCAATGACACTCAGATAAACGCACTGTTCAGTTCACCAGGTTCTCTCTCTCTGTATTAATGTAGCAGGAAGTTGGATGTACACACTTCATGCCCTGGGTCTCTGACAAGACACAATGGACATCAATTCAATGGGAAGTTAGAAAACTTGCTGTTTGCTGGGATTCTTGTTTTGGGTTTTGAAACACACTCTTGCAACATTTCTAAGCTGGCACATTTCACCTCTGCAACACTGCTCCTCTACTTCCTTATTTGCCCCCAGCACAGAGAGGGTGATTACTTTGTATGTGTATTTGTATTTCCCTCCAAGTTGTCTGGCTTGACACAGCATTATCTGTGTCCTAACCAGTATTCATTCAGCCAAACTGGATTGTACTTGACAAAATTGTGTGAGAATCGTGGTCCTATATAATAAAAGATAGTTAGCAAGGAAACCAAACATTAACCTGTTCTATACAGGAAATAACGAGATACAACCAAATTCATATGTGACACACCCTTCCAGACTACAAATCTTATATTCAAGAGAGTAGATTTATGGAAATATTCGGGATTAGCCTATCAAAAATACCTACCTGTCAAAAGTTTTAGATCACTTACATTTTTCCAGTTTTTATTTAAATGTACACAGTTTAATGTCTCAATGTACTCTGAAAATAAAGCATAGAACAAATAAACAATTGGAGATAAAAAGAAATCATGGAATTGTTTTGTTTAACAAATCCCATTTGAACCGATTGATCTGTGACCGTCTGAATGAGACCACAAACCTACATACATCTTCACTTTAAAATGTCGGCCACAATTTTCACATTCTGAAAAGGCCCAGCATGAATCTGTCACCATCAGTCAGAAGCGGGTTTTCCACCTACAGTTAAAGACACTATCTGGATGGAGGCAGAGGAAACTTCTTTCTGCTAACCTGTCAAAATTTTACTTTAAACGCTAAATAAATGCTAGACAGCCCAGAATGGAAGGCATAAATCCCTTAAGTGGTGAAAGTCCAACCTTTCTATTTGCAGTCCTTAAGCAGAGAAATATAAATTAGTGCATTCATTAACAACCAATTACATTTCTTTCTATCAGGACTAACTCGCTTCACACTGATAACACTACGAGCTCATCGCATCCTGGAGACCACAGCTTTGAAACCCATCCCATCATGACACTGAACAATAACTGAATTTTGCTCCCAATAAGAACATAACCTTTGCTATAAAGCTAACCATCTCTGCCCACAAATCAGACACGCTGTTCAGGGAATGTACCAAAGTACCCAGGATGAACACTGGTTCAACTTCTGACAGTACAATCCAAACTGAGATTCGAAAATATCAGGCGCAATATGCTAGTTTGGCCTGGATTGAGATGTCAAGTCATATCTGCAGTTTCAGAAGTGGTTTTGAGTCAAACCCAATTCACAGGCATATGTGCCGCCCGCCCACAGTTAACCTGCATTTTACGAGAACTGCACACTTCTGTCAATGACTGCAGCACATCTGAAGGGTTGAAAAGATGATGCGTTCTGGTCTTTGGATCACTGCCTGATTACGGTTCAGAGAAGCAAACAAAAACAATCACCAGGTTGAGCTTTGGAAACAGGATGATCTGAAAATTGTTTTAAACTTAGAGATGAAATCAAACATGTCTTAAAAGATAAAGTGCTACTTCATAAGCACAGGAAGTGGAATGATACGTGTTTCATTAGCTGAGAAAGAAATTAGTATAGATTTTTTTAACTTAAACATTGTTTTATCTTAAAAAGTATAATTTAATTTTTATTATCATGTACTTTTAATTAGCCATTTGTCTGAAAATCTATGTGTGTTGCTCTTACCACATTTAAACTCATGCAATTCACAATATGCTTTGAAGTCTTTTTTATTACCCCTGGCTCCTTCAAAAAAAGTATGACTAATGACCCTTCTTCAAATCCTAACAAGTCCAAATTATTTTATTCTCCAAAAAGAACCAATACTTAAAACATTCTGCACAATAATTATGAAAGATGAAAAGTGACATTTTTATTACACATGGGTATACATTCAGCTACCATACATTGGACTATTATAAGAGCTAAATAATACCTAATATTAATGATCTGACATTATAATAACTTTTAAAATAAAACATGCCTACCAAAAACAACAGAATAGCAATTATGTAAAGGTATTTTCTGACTCCAACAGACGTCAGGCCAATAACCAAGCTTGATCTGCAAACAGGAAATTGGCTACAAAGTGATTTTTAAAGAACAGAATAATTTCTACAACCTACTAAAACACCAGGCTTTTATGGATGACTTTCTAATTTCCCTATTCCACAAATATTCTGTTCGGTATATGTTTCACCTTCAAGAAAACCAAAAACATAATAATAGAGCCACAGAATCCACAAGCACACACATATTTCCAATTTCCTCTCACAGTTATTCTGTACAGGAACGTCATCCTTGCACCTCTGACCACTACTTTCACAAACAGTCCCAACAGTTGTGGTTCTTTCTTTGTTTAAAATAAGACACTAAAACACAAAGTTACCATAACTGGTAACACTCTACTGCATGCATTACTGCAAGACTACAGGGGCCACTGAATTCTGTATGCCTCTTTCTTGCATGCAGGTGAATGCAGTACTGTGCAGTATCCTAAAAGTAACTTAACCAATTTGCACAGTATCTACCTGGTAAACGTTCCTGGCAATGTCATAAAAACGCTTGCAGAAAAACTAATACCAGTATCTCAGCATTTAACTGTCTTTATTTGGCTGAAACTACTGGTTAATGTCATTTAATTCACCACCGGTATTATATCATAATACTTCAACAACACAGAAGTCACTTACAATAATGTCTCTTTATGTCCAGAAAAAACTTTATTGTAGTTTCAATACTGTGCTTTTTACAACACCCCTCCCTACACACATTCGCACCCACGAACGCACACATGTTTCTGAGACACAAAAAAAAGGCCCACTGTTTCTCAAGAGTTTGTGCAGCAAAAAGTAAATCTGTATTTTACTGTAAAGCACAACAGTCTGTGTGTGTGTGTGTGTTTCTGTGTGTGTGCGCTGCAGCAACGTTTCTCAGTGTGGATTATATTTTAAATACCTATCCCTCTTTTTGGAAAAAACAGAAAGTTTTTTTTCAGTTGGACATTAACGAATACTAATACCTCGACTTCTTAGCATAGAATGAATGGTTTAAGAAGTCGAGTAGGAATAGTTTGCTAGATGAATGTATTTGTGTACTGCAACAAATGCGGAAAAGTGGAGTGGGCAACTTTAACGGCTCTAATGTCTGCCCTTTGAAGGAGCTGATTATTTGTAAAGCTCTGAAATATGGCTTGTAATTTTATTAGGTGAAAATAGAAAACAAATATCTGTGCCCAGTATAGATAGTCAATGTTAAGGCCCTTGAACTGAATGTGGTGTGTTTAAATGCTATGGTCTGCTATGGTCTGCTCAGGGCCAAGGGTAAACGGTGGCCACAGAAGAGACGCTGACTTTTTCTATATCAGTATCCAATGTGGCACAATGCAACCCAACACAGTGCAGAGTCTGTATTTAACAGCGTTCAATAAGAAAGGAGCTCAAGCAAAGCCCTCTCAAATTCAGTCATGCTGGCAGCTCTCACAGTGGCACTGCTGAGTTTAGGATTTTTAGATACGCAACTTGCGGGAACCATAACAATTCACTCCCTAATGTTCTGTGACTTTAATTTCTCAATTTAGGCAAATTTACCCTGGTAAAATTACTGTAGGACTTTTTGACTTTGGAAATGATTTATTACGGCCATTGTTCTAGTGTGCTTGCCGGAGGTTTTAGCATGAGTTCACTTTGCTATACTGCACTCTACTATGAATAAACCATACTCTACCATAGTTAAAATGGCTTAGAAACATTTATAATGGTCTATCATGACATCCCAAATGTCCAGTGTAGTGAAGCAGCATGAGAGCATGTTGACCCTGTGATGAACCAGAAAAAAGAAAAGAAATACAATAAAAAAGTGCAAAATATGCCTTGGTAAATATAACGTTGCCGAGCTGTATTAAGCCGAAGTACAGAACAAGTAAATAAAGAGTCTGGCCAAGTAATAACAGTTTGATTTTCAAAAGGAGCAAAACAAGAAGTTGGCTGCAAAGCTATTTATAAAACTTCTTTCTTATCACTAAGTTAGTTCCTTTCATACGAGTTTATATTTAATGTATCATGTACCCCTTTTCTGCACCTTTCAACATATAAACAAAGTGATTTTGGCTTCATACATCAGCCTCTTTGTTAGCATCTTATCTTTTGAAAATCATGTTGTTAGTGGCTGAATTTTCAAATGATATTGTCTACCTGTCTGATATAAGAAAAATTGCAGATGCCAAAGCCACACTTTGCTTGTGTTTGGTGATCATCACTGCAGAATGCCAATAAACAAAATACTTCAGATGAACCAAATATTTAAAAACATATACAGACGGGTGACAAATTAAAGGAAAAACCAACAAAAAGTGTCTCAGTAGGGTGTTGGGTATGGGTACCACGAGCCACCAGAACAGCTTCAATGCTCTTGGCACAGATTCTACAAGTCTCTGGTCTCTACTGGAGGGATGAACACCATTCTTCCAAAAGATATTCCCTCATTTGGTGTTTTGATGATGGTGGTGGAGAGCGCTGTCTAACACGTCGGTCCAAAATCTCCCATAGATGTTCAATTGGGTTGAGATCTGGTGCTGCGAAGGCCATAATGATTCACATCATTTCCATACTCATCAAACCATTCAGTGAGCCCTCGTGCCCTGTGGATGGGGGCATTGTCATCCTGGAAGAGACCACTCCCATCAGGATAGAAATGTGTCACCATAGAATAAAGGTGATCACTAATGATTTGCAGGAAAATGCACAGCATAACAGAGCCTCCGGACCCCCTCACTGTAGGGGTTGAGCAGTCAGGCCTGTACCGTACTCTTGGTGTCGCCACACAAGCACTCGCCCACTTGCTGAGAATATGGTGAAGGATGACTCATCTGACCAGATCACTTTTTCCACATCTCTGTAGACCAGTGCCTATGGTTTTTACACCACTGAATTCTCAGATATGCATTTGTCTTTGAAAATGAGTTTATGCACTGCAGCCCTGCTATAATATCCCTCTCTGTGTAGTTCTTGCTGACAGTCTGATCACGTCCTGCATTGACATTCTCAGTCACCTGGGAGAGAGCCGCTCTTCTGTTTTTCCTTGCATATCACAGTGATGCACGAGCATCACGGTCATCAAATGTGCGCTTTTCACCACAATTTCCAACCCTATTTACTGATGTCTTTCCCATAGATTTAAATGCTGATGTAACTTTAGTCACTGTTCCTACTGAAACACTAGCCAGTTGATCAGTCTTTGTGAGTGACAAAGTCATGGTCAAGTATGGAGAAGTATAGTAAACCATGACACCAACTATGGAAAAACTATATCACCAAACAAGAAGAAATGTAGAAAAATGCCAAACAACACTGCCGAGGTATTGAGGTATTTGTTTATAAAGGACACGACATGCTGTGGTGTACAAGTATTTTCATGGAGCAGAAAAGCAGATTATTAATGCTTGTACTCTAGGGGAAGGATTCACAAATTCAATCTCAAATTTAGTGCACTGTGAAGCACTGCAGACTTTGATTAGAAATAGGGAAGTCCTCTTCAATACTATGTATCATAACAAGCCAGGCTTTTATGTGATCGTTCACATGGTAGGCAGCAGGCGGGGTATGTGTTCATGGACCTTTCCTTCCAGCGCTTACTCAAGATGCATCTTTTCCGACAGTACTTGTAATATTAGTCCTTTTATCCCCCCCTAGATAGCACTTCACAGTTTTATTATGCTTCTTGGGTTTTGATTGATTTCCTCCTTGCTCCTTTTACCGTAGCCCCTGACTGTGACCCTACATCTTGACAGCACTTAGCTTTACCGTTCAGGATGTAGGACCTCACTTACTGTACTTGCCTGTGTAAATTGTAAATTGGAATTTGTAAATTGTATTATATTTTGAATTGCTATTGCTATTGCTATTGAATTGCTTTCCTCAACACCGACAGAATATTCCATCCATCCAGTTGGCACCTATGCTGTCCACCGCATGAATGACACTGGCTGAACAAAGCAACTCAGTGTTGTGCTTCATCAGTACCATCAGTTGTATCCGTTATGATTTCTCACAGGATTGTTGAGCTTAACTGAGCTAAAAACTGTCAGTGTCTCCCTCTGACGTGAAGACCTATAGTTATTGAACAATAAATTAATGCTCATTAGAAACCTAATCTGTATGTTTACAGGAAAACTGTTCTATATTGTTCTAGTTACATATAGTGTGTGATGGCCTAGCTTGCGTCCTTGTGGTAAAGCAGCTCTTTCTGGCTGCGATATCCTGTTTCATCAAGTAAATGTTTCTCTCAGCTGAGGTGAAATGTGAAACTGTAGAACAAGCAACCAACAAAAAAAACTAAACAAGGAAAAGAGCACATCTGTACATAGATCTTTGCTTTTCATACAACTAATTTAACAATAATTACTCTTCTACCAGAAACGTTTAAGATAACCGATGCATTGTAGGGTCATTATCCAACAAAACATGTACTGATGAAGCTGCCCTCCCATCAACCTCTGAGCCATCACTGTCATCTCTCAAACTGATATGTCTGTGATTTTAGACCATGAAATATTCCAGTTTGCGATTTCACAACAACAGATATGCAAAATTATTAAACTGAACTAAGATATGCCTCATATAATTGCATTTATATAGGCCTAGCACTGCAGTGGTTTTCCAGAAATGGAAACTGAAATACAATATTATAAATGATCCAGTGCCAGTCTATGGGAAATGAAAGCAACCCCTGTCTAGAAAAAAAGAGTGAAACATGACAGGTTTCAGCATCAGACCAGACTAAAATGTTTAATAGTAACAATAAAGACCCAACTCAAGCGAAATAGCTTACACCTGCAGATTAAAGACCTTGAATCTCATCTAACTGACCCACTGTACACTTTTCACAGCAGATCTTCAAATGTATTTGGATTTTCACCTAAAGCATGGTGTTGGTAACTCTGTTCTGTAAATTACTGATCTAGTAATGCATATATTGGTTACATCTACATTATGACATTAGGTGAAGTGAATAACACTGATAATCTCATTATCATGACACCTGTCAGTGGGTGGGATATATTAGGCAGCAAGTGAACATTTTGTCCTCAAAGTTGATGTGTTAGAAGCAGGAAAAATGGGCAAGCGTAAGGATCTGAGCGACTTTGACAAGGGCCAGATTGTGATGGCTAGACGACGATCAGAGCATCTCCAAAACTGCAGCTCTTGTGGGGTGTTCCCGGTCTGCAGTGGTCAGTACCTAACAATGGGCACGTGAGCATCAGAACTGGACCACGGAGCAATGGAAGAAGGTGGCCTGGTCTGATGAATCTCGAGTTCAAGGTGTTGAAAGTGCCTCCAAATTCCCCAGATCTCAATCCAATCGAGCATCTGTGGGATGTGCTGGACAAACAAGTCCGATCCATGGAGGCCCCACCTCCCAACTTACAGGACTTAAAGGATCTGCTGCTAACGTCTTGGTGCCAGATACCACAGCACACCTTCAGAGGTCTAGTGGAGTCCATGCCTCGACGGGTCAGGGCTGTTTTGACGGCAAAAGGGGGACCTACACAATATTAGGCAGGTGGTCATAATGTTATGGCTGATCGGTGTATATCAATCTAATATGTATTCCAATAGAAGTGTTTAGGAGTTGCTAAAGTCAGACACAGGACAGGAGAGAGAGAAAGCTATTTTGTTGTTTTTCTACTTTCAGACCGTCTTAGCATTCCTAATCTTGTTTTTAGATTTGCCTTAATTGAAGTGAATCTTATTCCTAGTTTGCCTTAATTGTAGTTAATTCAGTCCAGCTGCTGAATTGGTTAAAAGAACTAAATTGAAGGATGGGTGATCTAGTCAAGGAATGTGGAGGTGGAGTCAGTGAGTCAGTTCAGTGTCAATCGGTGGCAGTTAGCGGAAAAAAAAAGCTACTTAAGCGGCTGTTGAGAAACAAAAAGTGAACAGAAGTGGTTAGGAGTTGCCAAAGTTAGCTGCACTGTTTCTCAGAAACAAAAAAATTCAAGCAGTTGAATTGAGGACAAAAACCAAGGCACAGTTTCAGGGCACCAACAACTTACATTTAGAAGCATGTGGCCAATCCTGCAATCCTGACACTGCAATCCTGACTGCAGTGTCAAGTTTGCAGAATGATTGCCTTCCTGGATGAACTCATCCAAGAAGATTTCAATTGTGAACGTTGTCGGCATGTTGAAATCCTAGAGATCAAGGTCCGTGATCTTGAGGCTCAGCTTGTTGATCTGCACTGTATTAGGGATATGGAAGAATTGGTCAACCAGCCCATTTGAGAGATGGTGTGCACGCCAAAACCTAGGAGAGTTGAAACCTTACAGCAGGAAAGTGTAGAGAACTGCTGGGTTACAGTAGGTCATAACTGCAGAAAAGGGCACGCACAACCCTTAGGAGAGACAACCCAAGAGCTAGAAATACCCAACAGGTTTCAATTGCTGGACACCGAGTTGGACAGTGACGGCTCCGAGGGTGATGGGAGGGCAGTTGAGCGCCAGAGCACCGTGGTGTCCACTCCCCCCAGAACAGGGAGGTAGTTATAGTAGGAGACTCAATTCTTAGAGGTGTAGATCACACAGTGTGTTGTAGTGATAAGGAGACCCACATGGTATCTTGCCTGTCTGGTGCTCAGGTTGCAGATCTCCCTAAACTTGTAGACGGGCTACTGGCCAAAGCCAAGGGGAATCAACTGGTCATGGTCCACATTGCAACCAATGACATAGGAAAGGGTAGGGCAAAGGTTCTGCAAGACACATTTAAAGAGTTAGGAAAGAAACTAAATAAGATAACCTCCACAGTATTTTTTTCTGAAATACTTCCGGTACCACGTGCCAGGCCAGGAAGACAAGCAGAGTTTAGAAAGTTCAACACGTGGTTGAAATCCTGGTGTATGGAAGAGGGCTTTAGATTTATGGGGCATTAGTCTTTCTTCTGGGATAGATGGGACCTGTACAAACCGGACGGTCTACATATAAACAGAAGGGGGGCTAATGCATTGGGAGAGTGTATGTGCAGAGAAATTGAGAATCTTTTAAACTAGCGACCAGGCGGGCAGAGAGCTCTGACAATGGGAGATGTTCCACTAAGGAAAGAAAACAAAGGGAAACTGCTAGTAGGAAAGTCCTGACACGTTTGTACTTCAAACCAGAGGAGCTTTTCCAGATCAGCAGGGACACTCGCACCCGGGGACACAGATGGAAACTGGGCTTCAAGGCATTCAAGACAGAAAACAGGAGACACTTCTTCACACAGCGAGTCAATGTGATTGAAGCTGAAAATTTGGGAACATTTAAAAATAGACTGGATAGGATCCTTGGATCACTTCGTTATTAATGGACACCAAATGAGCATGATGGGTCAAATGGCCTCCTCTCGATTGTACATTTTATTGATTTAGTTATTTATTTATTTATTAGCAGACTCCCTTGTCCAGGGCAACTTATAAGTGTTTGTTATATGTTGTTTTCAACAAATGTTCTGGATTGCAATCTGTTCATCCTAATCCCTAGAAAAACTGTTTTTTATAATATCTAAGAACTATAAAAAGAAAAAAAATGGATCACTACATGATCTGGCAAAACATAGCATGTATGTTATAAATACCTAAACTGAGCGTAAATGGAAGTGACAGACGTGGTCTACTGGGTTCACCTGGGTTGAAGCTCTACATATTTCGTAATGCATTACTAAAAAATTAAATACATACATTTATTGACAGTTTATGGCATTGTGCCTTCCACAAGTGTTACTAAACACGAATGCCAAAGAAACCCAGTGAAATGCCAGTGCTCAGGTACGTCTCACCTGCGGGGCCGGACAGGCTCTTCCCACGGATCTCTCTCTGCATACGCGGAGCCGCACTGTAACACTGGTCATTCAAAGCGCTTGATCGTCTCACACACACTTCCTACAGAAAAAAAAACACTTGTTTCGCCCCGCAAAAAAATACAGAGCACAAGAAGTTACACATCCACGATCCAATTAAACCACTGCGTACCGATCGGCACGTTTAATGTGCTTTGAAGTGACCGCCATACGCTCAGCGGGGCTAGAAATGCTCGGAATCGTGTGTCACAGTGGGAAGAAAACGAAATCAAAGACATCTCTGAACTACACTGCACCAGCAAAGAGTGCGCCTGTACTGTTTCAGTCGACACCGTGACCCCAGAGACGAGCACACTGGATGCCTGTCCAGCAGCAGCAGCGGGACTGTACCAGGCGCCACAGGGGTGTGCTCCCTCGGGCCACAGAAAACTGCGGCAGCTCACTTCCTTGACTTGTGCTCGCTAAAACAGGTAGCTTAACACAAGCCCCCAGAGCAGCCCAGAGCCAGGCTGCTGGGCGCTATATAGTGTATACTGACTGACCTGTGTCCGGCTGGCGTTGAGCTTCTCCTCCGGATCCAAAGCCCAGTGATCTGCCAATGGATTCCTCAGACTATTAGTTGTGTTTTCACTCCGAGGAAAGGTGGTTAGCCAGCTGAAGCCACACCCCTGCCTTTCTTCTTTTCTTGTCACTTCCTTGTTTCTTGGTATATATGCTTTCTTAAAGTTTACCGTAACTCTTATAGTAGTGTGAAGGCCAAACCATACTGGACCAATATTAGCACATGTGTCAGTGCTACACATGTGCATGGAGTGTCAATTGGGATTGGTTTAATAGTTTTAGTTATATATATATATATATATATATATATATATATATATATATATATATATATATATATATATATGAACAATTCTTTAATTTATTCATATGCAATCGAAATTGACTTAAATATTGAATTACTATTAAAAAAAAACCTGTTGAACTGCCATGTGTGTCATTGTGGTTCCTTGTGTATATTTAATGCCATCCTGTGCAGTGGAAAGGGCCTGTGTTAATGGATAGGAGACACTGATGCCCATCCTCTCAATGAAGTGACAGAGAAGACAAGTTATACATGCAAATCACACAAAAAAGGCCTGTCTCTTCCAAAGAACACTGGATGAGAGTTTATAATGTGTTGCACTGATCGATATGAAGGTAAGGGAGGGGAAGGGAAGGGAAGAGCAGCTTTAAAAGCGGGCTGCTGTTTTAGGACGTGTGTTTATTGTGTTTAATCTCCATTTTTGGCACACTTACAAGTTAAGGGAGCAGCAGATGTCTGAGCGTCAATTT
This sequence comes from Amia ocellicauda, assembly GCF_036373705.1. Lineage (NCBI taxonomy): Eukaryota > Metazoa > Chordata > Actinopteri > Amiiformes > Amiidae > Amia > Amia ocellicauda. The sequence continues at coordinate 6,750,606 of NC_089850.1, forward strand.
CATGTCCGTGGAGATCATTTGAGAGCTGGAATAGAGCTGCCACCTTGGGGCCAATTTAACTACTGCAGTGGTTATAAGCATACAAGTAAAATGTCCCAGGATCCAATATATAGGTAACATGAATCATAATGCAATTTCCTTTGTTGAATTGTTTTCTTAGTTGTATTAATGTATATTAAAAACGAAAACCCCATTTAAAGTAGGTATTAAACATTGAATAGCTTGTAAATATGTACATGTTTTTATTACCAAATGGGTTTGTGGATGAGTCAGAAAATAAAAATACAGTAAACAGTAAACCTCTTATTTATTTACATACAAAATAATTTAAAATAGTTTACTAGCTTCACAGTGTTACAAACTAATCACTGTGTCTTCTATCAAATGCCCTTCAAACCATGTGTTTTACTTCTAAATATAGATGGTTTTCTGTGGTAATGGTGATTTCTTAGGGACTGTGTTTCATAGACGCTGTTGGCTTTCTATACCCTGCATACTGTGCTGTGCCTCTGCTGCCAGTCATCTGAGGCACAGCTCTCAATTAATAGTCATGAAAAGGGTCATTCGAGGTTTCTTAGCCAATGTTTCTTACCTTGTATCTGTACTTGAGCCGAGATCACACACAGAGCAGTGTGTGTGGTTATATTTGTTTTATTTATTTGATGTTTAGTAGATGAATCTGCTTCAATGTGAAACTCTCCCAAACATGTTTGTTTATGACACTGTTTTCGTATTCAAACATCAAAGGGACATTTAGTTGCTAGCGTATCGTAATTTCACTATTCACTATTTGTTGAATGTACAAATGGAAAATAAATTCTTATTCCAGTAATTGTGTATTGGGGGTTCTGTTTAGTTCATTTCCACTTCAGCGTTTGAACCACTAGAGGTCCCTCCAGAATCAGGACACAGACAGTCTTCAGTCATAGACACGCCACCTTGTTCACACACCTGCTTTACTCTCTCATTACTCGTTAGAATACAGCTCAATCAAGCAGAGATATAGCTGGAGGACATTTTTGCTTCATAGCCCCTGATATTGTACCTTGACTGTACGATCACAATAGCCCCAATAAAGGTCCCAGAATCCTAAAAGGACTTTACAGAAATGTTATATTTTTTCTGCAACATTTATTCACACCTGCCACTCACAACTTAGAAGTAGGAGTGTACATTAATCAGAAGAGACACTCAGAGAAAGAACACACTAACACCAAGAGGCCGCAGCTCTTCAGCGTTTATTTTTGCTTTTGTAGACAAGTGTCACTGCATCGCCTCTGTCCTCTCAATTGGACTCTGCTCAAAACTACAGACAGTTGCCATCTCCGGGTGACTCTTCCCAAAATTAATAAATAAATACATAAATAAAGGGTATCTAAAGTATATATAAAAATAAATACACACACACCTATTACTTCTCCATACATTAATTGTTTAGTGAGTTGGTTTTATTTCTGCTCCTGGTAGAACAATCATCGCCAGTGCTGTGTGGACATGCTGCCTATTGTCTCATTGTCAACAGCACTCATCAGATTTATATTGACACGTATGATTAACTATTTCAGCGGCTCACTGCACACACCGTTAAACCAAACCACCGCTCCTTAGAGTCCAGTGCAGGAAAACCGAGCTTTAATTAAGCTTTTCGGTTTTCATTTTCCATGGCGTCTTTGTTACTTTTTCCATCGTCTCTGAGATGAGGCTCTTTTCTGCAGACATGGGAGATTGCACAGCTCTAGAGACGCTCTCTCTCCCCATCTTGCTTCAGCACTCACTTGAAGGCAAGGTCACGCTCCTCACACAGTTTCATCTGCTAGAAACAGGAGGACGAGAAGGAGGGGGCCTCTGGAGAAAACTCCCACCCCCTGCATCATACCCATCCTCTTCATAACAGGACTGGAAGCTCAACTGGGGCTGCATGTATACATTTGTGTATATGTGTGTGTGCATGTGCGTGTGTCTACGGGCGTACATTTCTGTGCTATTATGTGTGTTTGTAGACAGAGAAGGTCTTGATTGGCATAGTGTGCATAGTAAGGCATGGCTTTGTATACTCTTTGTATTGGGGAAAACATGCAATAGATGATTGAAACACAGTAAGATTTTGTAAATAGATATGTAAGGCAAGGCCTGATTAGTTAAATAAACATTCAGCTTCAACATCTCTCAACTCAACATTCAACCTAATTATTAAAACAGAGCTCTCCAATATTTAATCATGAAAAGGGATTTTGGTGAAAGCTAAATTTCTAAAATGAAAAAAGATGGAGGGATGTACCAAGAAAGACCAGTCCCAGCACAAACATATCGCAATTAGCAATACAAAAACAATCCAATGTGCTGTGAGAAAATATGTTCATGAAGACAGCTGCAAAATACTGATTTAAATATATAGAAATGCCCAGAATAATAAATATACATCAACAGCTTAACTGCAAAATGGGTCTTCAAACCACTTGTTTAGTACTTGTCTCCTGACATTTCCAACTCATTGCGTCAGATTTAGGAATCTTAAAATATGCGCAATCCTCTAGTACATCTTGCCCAAAGCATTCTTCTAAGGTGTGTTACGAATAATTGGTCAACAAAGGACAGTTTTCTAATGATTATTATTATTTTATTCATTTGCAAAGCCCCTACCCATTACAAAGTACAGTAAAGTGGAAAATACAATAAGCATATCTCTCAGTGCAAGCGAGCTAAAACAAGCGCAGAACTTATAGGGTTCCATCCCTGGTGCGTCCCGAGGGGTAGGGTACAGTGAGGGAAAAAAGTATTTGATCCCCTGCTGATTTTGTACGTTTGTCCACTGACAAATAAATGATCAGTCTATAATTTTAATGGTAGGTGTATTTTAACAGTGAGAGACAGAATAACAACAAAAAAATCCAGTAAAAAAAGTTATAAATTGATTTGCATGTTAATGAGGGAAATAAGTATTTGATCCCCTATAAATCAGCAAGATTTCTGGCTCCCAGGTGTCTTTTATACAGGTAACGAGCTGAGATTAGGAGCACTCTCTTAAAGGGAGAGCTCCTAATCTCAGCTCGTTACCTGTATAAAAGACACCTGTCCACAGAAGCAATCAATCAATCAGATTCCAAACTCTCCACCATGGCCAAGACCAAAGAGCTGTCCAAGGATGTCAGGGACAAGATTGTAGACCTACACAAGGCTGGAATGGGCTACAAGACCATCGCCAAGCAGCTTGGTGAGAAGGTGACAACAGTTGGTGCGATTATTCGCAAATGGAAGAAACACAAAATAACTGTCAGTCTCCCTCGGTCTGGGGCTCCATGCAAAATCTCACCTCGTGGAGTTTCAATGATCATGAGAACGGTGAGGAATCAGCCCAGAACTACACGGGAGGATCTTGTTAATGATCTCAAGGCAGCTGGGACCATAGTCACCAAGAAAATAATTGGTAACACACTATGCCGTGAAGGACTGAAATCCTGCAGCGCCCGCAAGGTCCCCCTGCTCAAGAAAGCACATGTACAGGCCTGTCTGAAGTTTGCCAATGAACATCTGAATGATTCAGAGGAGAACTGGGTGAAAGTGTTGTGGTCAGATGAGACCAAAATCAAGCTCTTTGTCATCGATTCAACTCGCCATGTTTGGAGGAGGAGGAATGACCCCAAGAACATCATCCCCACTGTCAAACATGGAGGTGGAAACATTATGCTTTGGGGGTGTTTTTCTGCTAAGGGGACAGGACAACTGCACCGCATCAAAGGGACAATGGACGGGGCCACGTACCGTCAAATCCTGGGTGAGAACCTCCTTCCCTCAGCCAGGGCATTGAAAATGGGTCGTGGATGGGTATTCTAGCATGACAATGACCCAAAACACACAGCCAAGGCAGCAAAGGAGTGGCTCAAGAAGAAGCACATTAAGGTCCTGGAGTGGCCTAGCCAGTCTCCAGACCTTAATCCCATAGAAAATCTGTGGAGGGAGCTGAAGGTTCGAGTTGCCAAACTTCAGCCTCGAAACCTTAATGACTCGGAGAGGATCTGCAAAGAGGAGTGGGACAAAATCCCTCCTGAGATGTGTGCAAACCTGGTGGCCAACTACAAGAAACGTCTGACCTCTGTGATTGCCAACAAGGGTTTTGCCACCAAGTACTAAGTCGAAGGGGTCAAATACTTATTTCCCTCATTAACATGCAAATCAATTTATAACTTTTTTGAAATGCGTTTTTCTGGATTTTTTTGTTGTTATTCTGTCTCTCACTGTTAAAATACACCTACCATTAACATTATAGACTGATCATTTCTTTGTCAGTGGGCAAACGTACAAAATCAGCAGGGGATCAAATACTTTTTTCCCCCACTGTAGGTACAGTCATAGTTATAGTAAAATGATTAAAGGGCTAAAAAACATAAGTAATCAGGAGCGAGGAAGGAGCAGATTAGTTCAGTAAGATGGTGCATAAACGTGCTGAGAGGTTGTCTGTGTAATTACAGGTGCAGTCTGAACAGGTGAGCTGATGCCAGAAGGCGGTAAGAACTGTGCACTCCTGACCTCACTGGGTAGGTCGTACCACCACTGAGGGGCGAGGGTGGAAAAGGAATAGGCTCCAGAGGAAGGGGAGTGGAGAGAGCGTACGGTACGTCTTCTGGTGCAGGACAACTGGAGTGGAGTAATGGAGTAGCAGATGCAAGCAGGGCAGCCAGAAAGGAGAGGCACTAATCCAGGCAGGAGAAAACCAGGGTCTGGACGAGAAGCTGAGTTGAGTAGTGAGGAAGGGTCAGATTGTGCATGTTAATCAGGAAGAATTGGCAAATGCGTTGAAGAGAAGAGATGTGGTGGGAGTAGGACAGAGCAGGGTTAAGGGTGAATCTAAGAGTCTTAGCACAAGGAGAGGGAGGGAGTGTGGTAGATTCCAGGGGGATGGAAACAGAGAGATCAGAAGAGGGCAAAGAGGAGGCGGAAACGAAGAGAACATCTGATTTGGAAAAGGGTTAAGCTTGAGATGATGTGGTGCATGCATCTAGGAGGAGATAGCAGACAGGCAGGTAGAGATGTGAGCGGGGATGAGAGGATCAGATGAGGGAAAAGAAAGGAAGAGCTGGGCATCATCAAGTGCTTGGAGAACTCATAGAGCTCAGGTGGTAGAGAGAGAATTGAAGGAGGCCCAGGACAAATATTTGGGGTACATCTGCTAAGTAAGGTTGAGAGGTAGACAAAGAACCATGGTATGTACAGTCAGATTGGCCTGACCAAAGTCCAGATATGATTCCAATGGAGACTTTCTGGGATTATATGAAATAGCAAAAAGACTGCAACTAATGCACACCAATTAGGGTTTGTGGCATTGACCCCACCTCACATACCTCCTTTCCTCGACTACACCCCGCACTGTGTTACAATGTATTTTCAGGATTAGACAAATCTCACTTGTGCCCAGTAAAGTATAAATACCACCATCCTAATCACACGCCCCCAGCATTTGTTGTTTCCCATCCCATCACCTCCCTTGTCACCACCTCAGCAGCAGCAGTGGGTTACTGTGACTTCTCATTTGATCACATAACTAGGACTTAACTGTACTGTCTGCACTTATTACCTCATTATACTAGGATGTATTGTATTGTGTATCGATTGCACTTCTGCACTTTGCCAGTGAATGGGTGCTGATCTCCTGGAAGAAATCAAATGTTAGTACAATTCGAAGAAACAGCTCAATATTGAAAGGAATTCTGCCCATGTGCCTCTGAAGAAATCATTCAACCAAAGCATACAACCAGCAATCAGACACCTGATCACTAAATGCAAAAATGACACAAAAACTGCACAGCTCCAAAAAACAACAAGAACACACACAGAAAGAAGCATTGGAAGCAGAATGTTTGGAAATAGCAAGCAGAGATAGAAAACCAAATCAATGGATCCGAGAATAAACGAAGATGTGTGACATCATTGAAAGAGTGAAGATGGCTGTGGGACGGACATATTACAAGAAGAGACAGACCAAAGAGGAGATGAAAAACTGCCAAGACCACCACATAGGAAATGGAGGACTGAGATATGTGTTTCTGCATGTTGGATGGAACTGGTTAGCAGTGCAGTGGGAGGCACGTGAGACAAACATGCTTTGTGAATGTTTTCTGGATTGGATTCTTCCCTTTGAAAAAATGGCATTCACCAACACCTGTAGATCACAGTCTGGCATGTTTTTTAGGCAACTTGAAATCCTCATTGGCATGAGACTTGGAAACAGTGGTAGTTGTTTCAAAAGTGTATTCAATTAAGATATTCAGAGCTCTGGTGGAATGACGAAACCCATACAATCCTGAAGCACTCCAACACACAAGACTAGGAATGGATACCACTGTCTGAGGCTAGAGGTCACCAGTTCTAGTCTGGAAGAACCTGAAGGCTTTGTGCAGGTATTTAAACTGAAAAGACCAGTGCTGCCAGGACCCTGGCTGCACACTATCATGTCCAATCTCAAGCCTTAACACCAGGGGGCTCTGTGCCATGTGAGAATATTTCAAAGAAAATGTTAAACATATGGAGCAGAATGCATCCATGCATTCAAACAGGAAAGCAGCACCATAACTGACTCCAGTGGTCCTGCCATCCACAGTGTAACAGTAGTGTCCATGTGTTCATAGAGATGGATTGCCTGAACTCTGAGACTGGCATTAACTGGAACTTTAAACCACAGTTTTGTGAAGAAGCACTAGGAGCGATTGCTTGATGATCCTACTTTGCGCACACCTTGTACACAATGCATGTTTTGCCCATATAGTTGTTATATTTATATATTTTATATAAATGTATATACATTTGTATACCGATTTGTCATTACATATCACTGTGAGTTTTCATGTGTGTGCATGTATTGCTCATACATATAACTGATATTAATAAATCATAAAACAGAGGGGCACTTTTTTGGGCGATAGTATAAGCAGACATGACGGGATGTGTGGGTAACGATGGCTTTTTGGTTCAGTAAAAGGATTTCCATAATCACATGATGCCCTAAACAGAATGGCGAAGCATTTTATACACACAATTGACTGAGATTATCGTAATTTACTAAACTGTGTTTGCAATAAGTATTAAGTACGTCGAAAAGCATGGAGTAATACAGCAATGAAACCAGGACAGCAACTCGTGTAAGTGTGAGGGATCATGGATGCGCTTCATTAGACTCGCACGGGTCACCTGGCTGTAAAGCCGAGCTGGCGGCACTGATGCGGCACTGCTGGGACAGCGCGCACAGGCTGACATGCAGGAGCGGCACACGTGTGTGTGAGAGAGGCAGCGATGTGACGTGTGCCCACTGTCCTTACAGGAAACTTAAGTACTGTCCAAAACATGTCATACGCATGCTTGTCGTGAAAAACGTGTAAGAATGAAAATGAAACCCAACTTTTGCAAAGCAGAAGCACCGAGTTCATTATACCTATAGGCACCTGCGTGTGTGGAGTCTTCTCGATGCCCTTTATCGCACAACAAACAGACACTACAATGCGTGAGTTACACGTCCTGTGTTTCGGGTATTCAAGCCTGTAACCAGCACAACGCAGACCCCAAACTGCCGTCTCTGTTCTGTCATGCTTTTTTACTTCCTGCTTTCCTGTGTTCTTGACCAGAACCTCGGCGCGGAAGGATTTTCGCTCTGTATAGCCAGCT